>NC_133371.1:44766589-44886916 GCF_049309525.1 Garra rufa | reverse complement strand
CATGATTTTAAGCCAAATCCACACAGAAAAGAATAACGTTAACTGACATCTGAATGCGAATCTGTGCAATCTCTGACGAAATCGGTCGGGTTTTCTCTGTGTTAGAGCCATTCTAAACTTACTATTTTAACGCAAACTGGATGCTTGGACTTTGGAAGTTTACAGGGGTTTACCAGTTTAAGAAAAGTCTGATCGTAAAAATCTGCTTCTTTTCATTTTTAAAATATTGTTTTCATTATAATCTACTGATTCAAATAAGTAATCAATAATAATAACCACTGTGCGCCTAGCCTGACAAGCTCTCGCGTATGAATGAACAGGACAGAGCAGGCGCGTACGCATCGGGCACAATCGTCATATATATTTCAAAAGAAGCCGCCGCCGCACATCACTGTCTTTAATGGGTGTTTTTAGGGAATATTTACATTTATTAACATGCGATTGAATTAGCTATTCATGTGGTGGACTGTCATGATTTTGGATAATGCAGGAGCCCTGCAGCAGGACACTACTGAATGATGCGCATCAGAGAAGTGGGCAAACGCAAAGCCGACCAATGCACTACATCACTGCATTACCGTGCTCAATAGCATTAGCACAGGCATAACTCCCTTCAATCTTTATATGGAATGTCACCGTTTCTGTCACCAAAAACTTCTCAAACAGGAAAACACACACAAATGAAATATCCTCTGCCTGATGAAAAAAGTATTTAAAACGCGTTCATGTTTTAGAAAATTTAGTTAATATTAGCATCATTATTGATTTATCTCATCCACCCGCAAATAATCAGAATGCATTTTTTTATTACCCGACCCGCGGATATAACCGCCATCCGCGTATCACTAGTAGCCTACACAGCCACCCTACAATGTCAAAAATCCAACCAGTGGTATTTTTTTAATCTTTAAAAGTAATATCCCCTTTTTAAAATCAGATCATTCTTAGCTTCTTGATGACGAAACGCAGTTGATTGACATTAGCCTTTTACCTTAGCCCCGCCCTCACCGAACTGAAACAGTCTGAATACGATCGCCATTATGTGACTCAGGTGCAGAGGAAGACTCCAATTAAGTGATAGAGGTGTTCTGTTGTTGGATGTAATAATGAACAAAGCAGCAGTCATTTACTACCGACATCTGAGGCGCTGAAGATGAGAGGACAACGTTACTTTTGTTTTTAAAAGGAAAGTGCAGATCCCGATCTACATATGCATCTACATTCGTGTGAATCATTCGTGATGCAGCTTTACCCACAGCAGATGTGCAGATGATCTTTGCAAATGGCCTTTCTTAATAATGTGCTTGTTGGCAAGTTTTGCCGATAAATGCAGCTAAATGTGGCTAAAGTAAACATTACAGATCCTAATCCCTCAGCAGAGAGGGGCGGGGCGAGCAGAGCTCGGTGGCATTTAAATTTTGCAGAGCTGATTTTGACAAGGTATAATTTTTTTTTTTTTTTTTTTACACTACTTTTGGGAATTTTTAACCAAAGTATATTAGAGACTTTTCATTAAGACCCTAAAGAATCATATGAACTTGTGGAAAATGGGCATCCGATGACCCCTTTAACAACATGAATCAGGTTCCTGTTTGTCTCAGTTGCTGTTTTTCTTTGTTACTCACTATCTCTCTCTCTCACACACAAATAATTCAGCATCTGTCTCTAATGGCTGCAGTAAGGCATGCTGGGAAGACATGGCCTAATACTGCTGGTACATAGCCCAAATGCACTACTAAATGAATGAAGTGTTCAGTAAGAGAGATGACTGTGAAAAATAGGAGGGTTTAATATGTTATTTCTGTTTTGTAAACTTGCATCAAAATGTATTTATTTGTTTAGCTTTCTTTGTATCTGATTCAACCAGGACCATATTTTCCCATTTTGAGGAAATCTAGATACTGTATATATTTTTTGATTTTCTCATGAATGTCAGAAAGATTTTCTGAGGACAGTTGAGATTTGATTTCTAGTTTGTTGTAAAAGTTTTCGGAGCCTCCATGTCTTCCAGATAATCACTGAGAGTGACTGCCGCTGAAGTGTCTGTGATTAATTACCCCTCATGTGATTTATTTTCTGCTTGTGACAAACTTTAGATGAGGCCCTGGTCTTTGCTGTCGGGAGGATTGTAGATCCGATGCGTCTCCAGATTACACTGAGATTGATTTTGAGTCCATTGGACTTCGTTTGCCAGCAGTCTGGGAGGCTAGATTTATTATTGCATAAAATCACAATGAATTATAAAATTATGGCCAATGGGGGAAATGCTGTTTCATATCTATTCCTTTACAGAAATGCACTCACATAAACAAAGTGAATTTTTATATTGCCAGAGTCCAGCTTGAGTACTTTGAGTTCCATTTTATGCTTAGACTTTGTTTTCCATCTCTGTAATGAAGTGGGATTTGGTCCCATTTTGAGACCAAATATGCTGAGAATTAATCTGAATATTTCAGATAGAAATAGCAGTTTGGTTAAACATAAGCACATTATGGAAAATCATTTGAATAGCTTTATTTTAAGGAATAGTTTAGATGAATATGAAGATTTACTCGCCCTTGTGTCTTTCCAAACTTTATTTCTTATGTGGAAGAAACCTGCTTAATGATCTTTGGCAACTTTAAAAATCTATCCTGATGCAATGCACAAAAGGGTATTGTATAGTTTCAAAAGACTTTGAGCTCTTGTTTACAGGGAAAATAATTTTGTATGTGATGTAAGATCACCATTGTATTCATTTTAGGCCAGCTGCAATTTTTGTGTTGTTGTCGGACACTCCGATAAATCAATTTAAGGAACGATCTGAACATTTACCTCGCAGTCGAACTCATAATAGCCTCTCCAGCAACAGCTGCTTAACAATAACAGTGACATTTACAAAAATCAATTCAATTAGCGATAGACGCACAGAGCAGTTTAGCCTTCGGTTCACCCTCAGATCCGACACCTGCAGCCCAAAACCTTGTTTAAACCTCTGCTAACAGACTTCAGCTGAACCGATGAGATGCAATTTAAGAAAGAATTTACAAACTGCAATGCAAATTCCACACTGGGGGCTGACTAACTAGTGTTTAATTTGGTTGTAGGCCAGTAGTTAACTTGATAGGCCTTTGTTGCACCATTTGTGCCTAATGCAAGACACAAAAGAAGACAAACAACATTTCTATTCAATGTAGGGACAAAAAAAGGTACAAAAACTGTCACTTGGGTGGAACCGTACTGAAAAGTATGTACCATTGAGGTACTAATATGCATCCTTCAGTGGTAAATATTGTATAAAGGTGTGCCTTTTGCTAGGGTTAAGGCCCAGTGACAGATTTTGTACCTTATTAGGGGTTCAAGCCATAGCGCTAAAACCCTATTGTAATTGATAGATTGGTCACAGATCAGCAGTCTCCACGTAAAACTGATCAAAGACCAAACCGTAAGTCATAGAGACTTGAAACTTGGAGGGATGCTAGTACTCACACCGCCGACAACATCACCAAGGCTCACCCCAATTGGCCTAGTCTCGCGTAGCCAGACCTTCAGACTGACGGCTGAAGGTCTGGAATTCATGGCAGCTTTAATTGGCCAAGGCCCGCCCATAAGGCCGTTTGACCGACATGTCAAACAGCCAATCACAGTTCGTTTCGTTCAGCGTCACGTTTCGGTGCATGGAAATGCCTCAACAACAGACTGGCGTGCAACAAGTCAGTCATTGAAATAACCAGTTAAATAAGAAGAGGGAGAACAAGCAGTAAGTCAGTAATTTGTTCACGAACATCGCAAAAGTGCATAACAACAATCGCGTCTGCATAAGCACCTTTTTTGCAAAACGCCGAATAAATCAGTCTGCGCTTTGTTTCCCGGAGGACCGAAAGCAAACGCGACACTCGCGTCTCCCGGAAATCCGGTCAAATTCAACTAATCAGATGACGACTTCGACATTCCTGAAGTGTTTCCAGTTAAGTGTACCATATGCATCAGAAGTTTAGCCAACGTTCCGTGGGCGTGACGTCTGAGGCTGAGACTACAATTGGACTGACCGGGGCACTACAGCGATCAAAAGTATATTCGATTGTGAGCCTTCAGGTAAAACAAACTTTTGCAAACTAGTCCTAGGTTTTTCGCCCGATCAGAACCAAACCAGTGCAGAAAAGATTCTCTGGAGAGCAAATATCAATAATTAAAAAAAAAAAGTTGAACTTTCGTCTTGCCGTTGCAAAGGGACAACAACATTTTTGAAAGGTTTTTTAGTAAAATGCCTATAACTCATGAACAGAATGAGATATCTTCGCCAAATTCAGGACAGTTATGTAAGAACTCAATCTGAGGTTGCAGGGCAAAAATCGCGGAGCTTGGCCACTTGTTGGGGCTATATATATAAAAAAAAAAGACTATACCTATACACTGTGCACGGTCTTGGCCCAAAGTGCCACAAGTGTCTATAAGGACATTTGCATATCTCAAAAAAAAACAAAACATGTCCACCATTGTTTGATTAAAGTTTGAGCACTTATTAGTTAATGATGGCCGATTGGAGTGAAACTTGGTGGACCTATTTGATTCACGGCCCCAAAGGTCTGTGTGAAATTTACTGCACTACTGCATTTTCAAGGGTGTATACGATTGTGCATTGCACGTTTTTTTGTGCATGTACACGCAATATTCATATCATATGACAGAACTCCTTATTCTGGACAACTTTGCCTCTAGAACCACTGCTATCAGTCAAATTGTTTGTTAAATGATTGAGAAGATGTAAAAACCTACTTTTGCAAACTAGTCTAAGGTTTTTCACTAAATCTGGAAAAAACAAAACACTGAAGTACAGTTCTCTGGACTCTGGAAATTTACCCTTTGTGAAGCTATAACGGGGTCATTTAGAAAAGGGTCCTGTCTGAATTTACCCAAAATCCTATAAAGCCTAAAGGAAAACTCAAAACTTCACGAAACCTGCTGAGCACATCCGATAGGTGGTTCTAAACCAGCATGCAATGTTTTATGCGACCACAGCTGGCACCATAACAGTCTTAAATGTTACAAAACAAAAACATAATTATATTGTAAATTTACCTGTATTAGCAAAAAAAAAAAAAAAAAAAAAAAGCTCTCTGGAAGAATGGAAATGGCTCTTAAAGTGAATGGGAGATGAGACTCTGATTGGTTTAATGAACATTATGCCCAAAACACACCCATGACTCATTAAGAAAATAAGGGCCACCCTTTTAGACCATGCATGCCAACCATTTTTCCTGTCCTTAAACTAGCAAAAGTTGAGTCAGATCCTAAGTGCACCTGCACTGTGCACTTTAGACCGTGTGCTTAGATCTTTAAAATAGGGCCTAAATGCCTTTAAAGCACTTGAACCCCAGTAATCGCTGCTTGCAGCTATATTTTTCTTGTTGTAATTAATGAGGTTCATTCAATGAATTAAATGTAGCCTACATTTAAAAACCTTAAAATTTGTTTTGCTCCACAATGATTTAATATTATGTACATTTTTAGTAGGGCATAAGTATTTATTAATGCACTAATATTGATACAATTTTAGTAGTGTCTAAGTTTTAATGCACTGCACCTGGACTGAGTTGTAAAGCACAGCTGGTGCAGCCGACCTCAACTCTTTTACTAGTTCCCAAGGTTAAAGAGTCGTGTGTGTTTGCAGTGTATGTGAATTCTATCACACTGTGGTGAAGTGCACTAGAAAAGCATAATTAGGCAGGTTCCCACAGAGGCATAAATTTCCTCTCAGCGAGTCACAATATTATGAGCGTCTCCCCGCGGGCCGGCACAGTGTGTTCTGATAGTTGCTTCCCTAATAAGTTTCTTTGTCAAAATGAATGTCCAAATACTGGAGCCTTTCTCTCCCGCTCCTGAGAATATTGTGTGCCTCTCTGGCTCTCCATTTACTTCACCATCATTATCAGAATGACTGTTGGGAACCAAATAACTGGTGTTGAGAAGTTGGTCAATATTCTGACATGTTTCTCAGTCAGCGTGTTTTGTTAGAGCGTTCCTGTCAAAAAAACATACCTAAACAAAGATGTATGCATTTGCAAAAGTGACAAACTGCATTGAAGCTACACTGCTGGTTAAAAGTTTGGGATAAGTACTTTTTTAAGGTAGTTTAAAAAGTTTCTTATGCTCATAAAGGCTGTGTTTATGTAGTCAAAATACAGAAAAAAATATTGTGAAATATTATTACGATGTAAGATAACGTTCTTCTATTTTAATATACATTAAAAATCTAATTTATTTCTGTGATCAAAGCTGAATTTATCAGCATCATTACTCCAGCATTCAGCGTCATATGTGACCCTGGACCACAAAACCAGTTGTAAGTGTACATTTGTCGAAATTGAGATTCTTACGTCATCCGAATGCTGAGTAAATAAGCTTGTTAAGCTTGTTAAAACAGGACAATGTTTGTCTGAGATACAACTATTTGAAAACCTGGAATCTGAGGGTGCAAAAAAAATCTAAATATTGAGAAAACCGCCTTAAAAGTTGTCCAAATGAAGTTCTTAGCCATGCATATTACTAATCAAAAATTAAGTTTTTATATATTTATGGTAGAAAATTTACAAAATATCTTCATGGAACATGATCTTTACTTAATATGCTAATGATTTTTGGCATAAAAGAAAAATCGATAATTTTGACCCATACAATGTATTTTTGGCTATTGCTACAAATATACCCCAGTGACTTAAGACTGGTTTTGTGGTCCAGGGTCACATATGATTATTCAGAAATCATTCTAATATTCAGATTTATTATCAGTGCTGGAAACAGAATTCTTCAGAATAAAAAGTTAAAAAGAACAGCATTTATTTAAAATAGAAATCTTTTCTAACAATATACACTACTGTTCGAAAGTTTGGGGTCAGTAAATTTTTATTCTTTCTTTTTTTGTAAAAGAAATTAATACTTTTATTTACCAAGGATGTGTTAAATTAGTAAAAGGTGATAGCATAGATTTGCATCATTAGAAAAGACAAATATACAGTATATATTAAATAAATGCTGTTCTTTTTTAAATTTATATTCAAAGAATTATGAAAAAAGTATCCTAAAACGAAAAAATATTTGGTAGCATAACTGTTTCCAACATAGATAATTCTAATAATAAATCAGCATATTAAAATGATTTCTGGTGACACATGAAAATGTGAAAAATATATCTTTTAATGTATATTAAAATAGAAGCCATTATTTTATATTATAATTAGGCATGGGCCGGTATAAGATTCTGACGGTATGATAACCTTGGATAAAAATATCACGGTTTCACGGTATTACGGTATTGTAATCACTGCTCTACAATGTTACATTTAAATGTCTGGGTAAAAAAAACAACCTTTTTTTCCCCAAACGGATTACAGTATATTTTATTTTAGGAAACATATAGAACATTTTGTAACATGGAACAGAAGGCAAAATAATTAAAATAAATAATTGAATCTTCTTAATTAAATTAAATTGCAGTCACTTGTGTTAAAGGTGCCCCGTGTAATATTTAAGATGATCTCTAGACAGTGGTGCAATAACTATGTTTTCAGGGGTGCATAAAGACCTTAATTAACCATTATGTTTTTATTAACATAGAATCAGCTTGCGAAAAAAACACTGACACAATGATGAACAAGTAATATTCACAATAACATAGTTTTATTGAATGATAAAGTTAATATAATTCCTTAAATTACATTTTAAAAGAAATCTCACTATTCGTTGCTGTCAAAAAAAAAGGTGAGATTTAAATCCTGTATCGGCTTCCGTAGTTCTGTAAAGGGAGGGGTGAGCGGTACTCTGCTGCAATTCACAATCTCGCCGCTAGATGCCACAAAACCTACACACTGCACCTTTAACGTGACAGAAGGCTTAAAAGCAAAGACGTGATTTCACTTTAGCTTAATTGTTGTGCTAAAGTTCACATAAACGTAAAATTAGTACATATAGTCTGCTATTCCCCACTCTGTGTTGTGGGGGTTCACCTCCTTTGGCCGTCCTGAACTTATATTACTGCTGAATCTCACTGACTGTGGATCACGTGCACAAACACAGACACGCGCCTGAGCACTAACCGGTGGGGGAGGGGCTGCATTGTTTTCTCTGCAGGGACGCACACACACAACCTAGTAGGGAGTCCTGCGCTTTCACTTTGACACAGAAAATGCGCATATCGTAGGAACGGTATAACTTTTTTTGTTTCCGGTTTTGAAACCGTGACTTTTTCAAACCGCGGTAAACCTTGAAACCGGTTATCATCCCATGCCTAATTATAATAACATTTTGCAGTATTATTGTTTTTTTTTCTGTATTTTTAACAAATAAATGCAGTCTTGATGAGTGTAAGAGAGACTTTTTAAAAAACATTAAGTCTTACTGATCCCAAACTTTTGAGTGGCAGTGTACGTTTTTATCAGTACATGCACCTGCAGTACCTGCCATGAGTTTGATAATCATTTTAAAAAGTCATGAAATACTGCAATTATGAACTAAACTTGATACATCTTTGGATACTTTAATAGATATTTTTTTATACAGTGAGCATAAATCCTTTGGATATCTATGGATATCTTACTATGGATATCTAGTTTAAGAGTCTCCATAGAAAAAGCAACTTGGATTGCAAATAATATATGCAATTATTTAGTATTATTTTAGCACTTTGTCTTGTTTCTGGACTGATGTTTATGCTGTAATGGACTGTTTTTATTTCTTTCTTGGCATCATTGAAGCTTTTAGATCACAAGAAACGCGTTCAGTCATTGTGTCAAATCTTCCCTCTTATCCCATGTTCTTCTCTCTATTGCTCATGAAGACGTGTCACTGACACGTTTGCATGTAATGATGTGTGATTATTCTGTGTTTGTGTGTGCTGCTCTTCAGATCTACTGCTGATGGATTGTGGGTAATGGCCCCTGATGATGATGAATGTGTGGCTGATTTCTGAGATTCGTGTTTGTGAGTCTGTTCGTGTTGACATGTTGTTTATAAAGCCACGTCTCAACTGCTTCTCCTAGACAGCGCTGAGATTAAATAGAAAACTACATGCAGACTTCAGCTTTTTTGTTTCTGAGATGTTTCTCCTGAGGTAAAAGCCCACAGAAAAGATCTCAAGAGTATTTTAGTAGTTTTTCTTTTCTTTTTTTGTCCTTTTTATTTGTTACAGTTGTAGTTATTTTGTTGTGTTTTTTTGTCTTTTTGTTTTTTTTACATCTGTGTAGTATTTATTCATTCATGTCATATCGTGTTTGTTATTTTATGTTATTTTATAAAATGGGTGACATTCAACAATCTGAACATTAAGCCTCAATGAGATCCTCATATGTGGGGCCTTGAAAATCAATATTCCAAAAGAAAAGTATATTAACAACTAGAATTTAAAATCAGGAATATTTAGGGCACTGTGTGTGTGCATCTCCAGTTTTAACATTATTTGTTCTTCAGACATTCCACTTTAAAATAAAAGAAGTATATATATATATATATATATATATATATATATATATATATATATATATATATATATATATTATGGACCCACATTTGGTTTTTGACCACTGAAAATGTGTACATTTTTACAATTTACTCCAGGAGCCATATTGAAGTTCTAATATCTCTGGAACCGAGTCTTGTAGGGCATTAAAAATGGCAAAAGGAAAGTTTGATAAGACCCCAAATCTAAAAGGGCATTCAAATATCTTTAAAACTTCTTGAGTTACAGGCATGCAAACTTTAAAGAAAAACTTGAAAAGTGCAGTTTCCCCATTTTTGAATGGTCACCATTGGCACATAATGCAACAAAGATTGCTGAAGTCAACAGATTTTACTAATATAACTACCAATCTCTGTGCAAAAATAAGATAATGATGCTGCCATCTTTCTAAAGTCATTTTTACCCCCCCTGTAACTTGACTCTGAATCTAAGGTGAAAATGGCCATTTTGACCTCCCTCTACAAAATAGTGGATTACTCAGTAATTATTCATCCAGGACATTTAATATTTTGGCTTTCATCACTTTAAATGTCTGTCTTTCTTCAGAATAAATATTAGCAAAATCAAAACTTTGAGCCAGGGACATCTGGTTGAGTTGACACAGAATGACCCTATACTGTGTGACAACAATTGGCTCATTTGCGTCTTTTACTTTCATTTTTATTGCACTTAATGATTTTTAAAGATAAATTGGAGACATTAACACACAACCTAAAAGCATCTACATTTTGAGCAATAAAATCTCCCTCCTAGTAGTGTTATTTTAGTATTATGCATTTACTTTTATAGTTATAATTAATATTTTGAATTAGCTTTTATTTTATGTTTTAATTTTGGGTTATTACTATTTAATTTTTATATTTGCTTTGTCTTTTTTTTATCAATTGTTTTATTTATTTTATTTTTATTAGTACTATTTAAGTTTATTTTAATTTCAGTTTTTGTTATATTAAACAAAAGTTCACAGAAATTGTAGTGTATTTTTTTTCTTTTACTTCTTATGGTTAATTGCTAAGGCATCATTTCAGAATTTCACTTAGTTTTTCATCTAATATTTAAATTTAATTTCAGCTTTATTTCAGTTAGCAAAACAGTTTTTAATTATTTTAGTTTCAGTTAACAACAATAACCTGCTTGAAATGCAGAGAAGCACAAACCCCAATCCGTTCGGACCCTTCAGGAGATGTTTCAGGTCTTTTCAAATGAGTCCGTAATGAGATCATTAAACCAAGTGCTTACGGCAGTGCCGTTTATTAAATATTGAAGCAACATCATTTAACGAACTTGTTTGCTGATGAATGCATCACCTTGAAAATGTGTCATTCTCATTATTTCCATGAAAAAGACATTTGATTGAAATGCATGATGGGATGCAGAATACTCTAGACTTCCATGAATGAAGAAGCGTTTACCTGGAGGAAGATATTATTGCTCTTTCACATCTCAGAGCCTTGGAGTCAAAGATCCAATTTCTCTTCAACTTCCCAGATTAGTCAGTAGTTGTTATACAATATAGACCTCTAACATTAATGTGAATACAGATTAGATCATTTGATGAGAAATGTTCATATTCAGATCTACTGGTAGGATTCACTCAACACAATCTAATGTCAAACTGTTTTCTGTGTCATCGTGTTGATGGTCGACGCTCCTTGTCTGGTTATTGATCTCTGTTTACAGCAATCAAAGCTCGTTAGAGAGGCGTGTGTAAAACAACAGCTGGATGTGTCAGATAATTGATGGATATTTGGTTTGGATTCTGAGTGTGTGCTGAGATATACAGGACATTACTGTTTTCAAAAGAAGTCAATTATGCTCCCAAGGCTGCATTCATTTGATTAATGTTACAGTAAAAACTCTCATATTATGAAATATTATTATAGTTTCTTATTAATTGTAATTAATTTCTGTGATGAAAAAAATAGAACCAAACATCATGATAAAAAGAATAACAATTTGCATGTGAGTTTTATCAAAAACTCATGAAAAATGTTAACATGCATGGTCTTATATCAATTATGTTTTACCAGATAATATGTAAATACTTGTAAACACCTTACACGGCATTCTTTTGTCAGTTTAAATAAAGATAACATTTTTAGAAAAAGCATGCACTATTTTTCAAACATTTTGGGTCGGTAAGATTTGTTTAATGTTTTTGAACGAAGCCTTTGCGGCTCATTAAAACTGCATTTATTTGATAAAAATACAGTGAAATCTTATTAGCCCTTCTGCGACATTTTTGTCCATTTCAATTTTGTTTTTGTTATAAGTGTGCCTGTGTTATTGCCAACTGCATACATTTTGGCTCAGGTGTTTATTTTTATTGAAATTTTAATATTTCACCCTCATTTCAATCAAAAAAATAATTTTACCTTCCATACAAAAAATACTTACACTCAGGACCTTAAGGACAAAAATGTCGACATTGAAACCCATTAAAACTGCATTTTTTTTAAAAACCCAGGGCCATTTGACTATAAAATGATGCAATATTTGCTAATAGGCATTCATCCTATTTTACATTTTTACTAGATTGTGCATTTCTTTTCAAATTTGGCATATACTGTACATTATTTTTTAAATCTAACACTACATAAAACATATAAATGCCTCAAATTAATGTTGTTGTTCTTTACTGACACAACCAAGAATCTAATAAGCAAAGAAAAAAAATCTGCGTAGCATTTAGTATATGGAAATTAGCTATTTTATATTTTTCAATAAAAAACACCTGTGGCATTATGTAAACAAACCAGCATTTAAAGGGTTACAATTCAGAAAATTTAATGAATGTTTGGTACCTATGGATAGAACTGATGCTGGTTAAAAAAATTGACATCAGTGAAAGTGGAAAAAGTATGAATAAATCATGTTTTTTATGATTTTATCATTTTTGACATTTTTGTCTATTTTGCACCTATGTGTAACTTTTTTTTTGACGCACAAGGGTTACAATTCAAAATATTTAAAACATTGTAAAATGTAATTTATTTCTGTGATGTAATGCTGAATTTTCAGCATCATTACTTCAGTCTATACTGTCACATGATCCTTCAGAAATCATTCTAATATGCTGATTTGCTGCTCAAGAAACATTTCTGATTATTATCAATGTTGAAAACAGTTTTGTTTGAACTGATACATTAGATTTTTTTTGGATGAATCGAAAGTTCAAAAGAACAGCATTTATTTGAATTTTGAATATTTGAGTTTTTGGTGACAAGTATCTTTACCGTCACTTTTGATGAGTTTGGAATTTAAAGAAAAGTAGAACAAGACAAGACACTTGGAGTTTGGTAATGCTGTTGTTATCTGTCTCTCTCTCTTTCTTACTCACATTTGTTCCTCAGTTTCTCAGAGTTTGTTTGCTGTTCAATAACTCTATAACTCAGACTCATTCCTGCAGCTAGGATGAAACTCCTGCTCTGCTCCCTGGAGAAACGGCCGGCTGTATTGCGGACCGTCTGTAGCCTTGTGATTTTCCTCTGACATGCTTACTGAGCAGGTTCTTCCTCTGCTTTTCCTCCTCTTCACTCTCTTTCTTATCAAAAAATTGCATTCCTTTTTCACTCTCTGTCTTTTCTTCTCCAACACATGCTGCTGACATTCCCTGTGCATCGTACAAGCAGCTAAACTCGTTTTCTCCAAGAAAGCTTTTCTCATACTATGTGAAGAATCATACTTGAATTTCTGACTTGTTCTGAATTTTGCAGAGATGTGGGTGCATTAAAGGAGAAGTTCACTTCCAGAACAAAAATTTACAGATAATTTTCTCACCCCTTATCATCCAAGATGTTCATGTCTTTCTTTCTTTGTTGTAAAGAAATAGTTTTTTGAGGAAAACATACAGTATCAGGAGTTCTCTCCATATAGTTGACCTCTATGTGCCCGCAAGTTTGAACTTCCTAAATGCAGTTTAAATGCTGCTTCAAAGGGCCCTAATGATCTCAGCCAAGGAAGAAGGGTCTTATCTAGCAAAACGATCAGTTATTTTCTACAAAAATTTACAATTTATATACTTTTTAATCTCAAATGCTTGTCTAGCTCTGCGTCAACTCTGTGTATTCCGGTTCAAGACAGTTAGGGTATGTTGAAAAACTCCCATCTCATATTCTTCTCCAACTTCAAAATAGCCCTACATCACTGTTTCACCTTTCTTTGTAAAGGGTGTTTGATCTTCTTTGCAATGCATGCTAACTTTGTAAACACTGGGTCGTTACTGCTGCAGTGATGTAGGATGATTTTGAAGTTAGAGGAACAAATGAGATGGGAGTTTTTCGACATACCCTAACTGTCTTGAACTGGAATACACAGAGTTGTCATAAAACTAGACATGATGAGCATTTGAGGTTAAAAAGTATACAAATTTTTAGAAATTAACCAATTGTTTTACTATATAAGACCCTTCTGTATCGGCTGGGATCGTTTAGAGCCCTTTGAAGCTGCATTTAAACTGCATTTTGGAAGTTCAAACTCACAGGCACCATAGAAGTCCACCATATGGAGACAAATCCTGAAATGTTTTCTTTAAAAAACAATTTCTTTACGACTGAAGAAAGAAAGGCATGAACATCTTAGATGACAAGGAGGTTCTGATAAAAAAATGTTCTCATAATCAAATAAAATGCATTAAGATATAAAGTTACTATGATAGTCATCAATCAGAAATTTGGGATTTGCATTAAATTGTAACAGCAAAAGTGACAGTAATGACATTTATAATGTTACAGAAGTTTACCGTTTTAAATCAATGCTATTCTATTAATCAAAGAATCCTGAAAAATAAAGTGCATCACAGTTTCCACAAAAATATTGATAATAATCAGTAATGTTTTTTTGAGCAACAAATGAGCATGTTAGAATAATTTCTGAAAGATCATGTGACACTGAAGACTGGAGTAATGATGCTGAAAATTCAGCTTTGATCACAGTAATAAATTGCAGTTTACAATACATTCACATAGGAAACAGTTATTTCAAATTGTAATAATATTTCACTGTTTTACTGTATTTTTTGATCAATAAATTTGTGAACAGAAGAGACTTTCAAAAGCATAATCTTTGCATGTGTTTACACACTGTAACTGAAGATCATAATCATTTGCTCAGCCTCATGTTGTTCCAAACTTGTATGAATGTCTTTCTTTTGTTGAACACTGAAGAAGATATTTTGGGGAATAATGGTTTGTGGTAGGCTTCTATTTTTTCCATACTGTGGAAGTCAATAGCTACCAGCAACTCTTTGGTTACCAACATGTTTCAAATTATCTTTTTTTTTTTTTTCAATAGAATTGAAACACATATAGGTTTGGAACGACATGAGGCTGAGCAAAGGATGTCATCCAGTGTCGCATGTTCTCGATCTCATCGTCGTCTCCTACTCGTCTGTCTGAAGTGTTTTAAAGAGAGCGTTTTAAGTACTTCATATTCAATTAGTATGTTGTGAGTCGTTGACCGCCTGCCACGTCTCTTTATTGGTAAACAGCAATCAGTGTCTTAACGCGCATCGAGAGAGCGACACTTGAGTCTGATGCATCTCACACATTAACATTAACGATAATGAGAGGAAACGGAACTAAAGCATCGCACAAACATTTAACTACAGTCATTCAGTGAAACGTTCTCCATTGCCGCAGTTACAAGACCAGAAATGTAGAGGAAGGAATTTTTTCACCAGTTTTTTTTTTCCAACGACTAAAACTCTGATCACTTAGTAAAATAACAAGTGAAGTGATTTGAGGAATCATTTCATCTGTCACACTCCGTGTTTTTAGTTTATGCAAATCAATAACACTAAGTATGAGCAACCAGCTAATGAATGAATTTAAAGGGCGACATTTCTCTTCTCCAATAGTTTTGAGAAAGTGATGGGGAATTATTGAGCACAGATGAGGTGAGATCTAATAGGCTGATTATCAGACGGCAGACGAGTTTCTCAGAGGCATCAATTAACAGAGCCGTCGGGTCACTGCAGACAGACAGAGGTGCTAGTTTCTGTGCCGCATGCAGAAACTGTCCAGAACACACTCCAGAGGTTCATGGCCTTAATTGAACAAAGAAACGAAGAGCGAGACGCTCTCTGTGGAGATGCTCAGCAGTTCAGGTACTGCTAATTGTCTTACATAAAGAAAAGTTTGGTGTTGAGACTTTAATGTTTTTGAATGAAGTGAAGTATTATTACAATTTAAAATAGATGTCTTCTATGTGAATAAATGTTAAAATGTAATTGGGGGCCATGCAGCTAATTCTTCTGTTTCTTCGGCTATTGAGTCTATGGCAGAACCATAGAACTGCTTGCGGGAACGTTATGAAATTTGGCACACTGATAGAGGACAGTCTCAACATTTACCATAGCAAGTTTGGAGTCTCTAACTCAAACTCTCTAGCGCCACCACTTGTCCAATTTTTCGCTCATGTTTATGCAAAGAAATTTGAACTGCCGAGTCGAATGAACACCAAAATGTAAAAATCGTGTAAAAGTTTAGTTTTTTGGCTATTGTTAATAGTTTGTAAAACTTACTTTTTCAAACTCGTCCTAGATGGTTTGTCTGATTTTTACCAAAATTGCCTCAGATCATCTTCAGATCATACAGGCAAAAAGTTGTCAAAAGCTTTTTAATAGAACTATTCGTTTTCTTCTGTTTTTTTTCCATTTTTGAGTCTATGGCAGCCCATAGAACCGCTTGCGTGAAAGTTATGAAATTTGTCACACTGGTAGAGGACAGTCTCAACATTAACCAGAGCAAGTTTGGAGTCTCTAACTCAAACTCTGTAGCACTACTTGTCCAAAGTTTCACTCAACATTTGAACTGTAAGGTCTAGAAGAAAATATCTCATTCTCTTCTGAATCCTTGGCTCATGCTGAGTCAAATGAACAATGTAATGTAAAAATCATAAAGTTTTTATTTATTTATTTATTTTTGCTATTTTTTAGTAGTTTGTAAAACTTAATTTTTTGAACTCATCCTAGACAGTTTGTCTGATTTTTACCAAAATTGCCTCAGATCATCTTCAGACCATACAGGCAAAAAGTTGTCAAAAGCTTCTTGATAGACCTGTCCGTTTTCTATTCTTCTGTTTCTACTGCTCTTGAGTCTATGGCAGCCCATAGAACTGCTTGCGGGAAAGTTATGAAATTTGGCACACTGATAGAGAACAGTCTCAACATTAACCATATCAAGTTTGGAGTTTTTAACTCAGACTCTCTAGTGCCACCACTTGTCCAAAGTTTCACTCATGTTTAAGCTAATCAATTTTGAACCATAAGGTCTAGAAGAAAATATCTCTTTCTCCTCTGAATCCTTGGCCCATGCCGAGTCTAATAAACACCAAAATGTAAAAATCATAAGTTTTAGTTTTTTTTTTTTTTTTTTTCAATTTTTAGTAGTTTGTAAAACATACTTTTTCAAACTAGTCCTAGACGGTTTGTCTGATTTTCACCAAAATTGGCCCAGATCATCTTCAGAACATACTGCCAAAAAGTTGTCAAAAGCTTTTTGATAGACCTATCTGTTTTCTTCAATTTCTTCCGCTCCTGAGTCTATGGCAGCCCATAAAACCGCTTGTGGGAAATTTATGATATTTGGCACACTGATAGTCTCAACATTAACCAGAGCAAATTTGAAGTCTCTAACTCAAACTCTCTAGCGCCACCACTTGTCCAGAGTTTCACTCATTTTTATGCTAATAACTCTTTGTCTAGAAGAAAATATCTCTTTCTCCCCTGAATCCATGGCTCATGCCGAGTCGAATGAACACCAAAATTTAAAAATCGTTTTTGATATTTTTAATAGTTTGAAAACTTTTTTGAACTTGTCCTGGACTGTTTGTCTGATTTTCACCAAAATTGGCTCAGATCATCTTCAGACCATGCTGGCAAAAAGTTATCTAAAGCTTTTTGATAGACCCCTCTGCATGAATGAATTTTTAAGAAAAGCTCGCCAAATCAGACCTCCGGCTATATCTCTTCAATGCTTTGTTGCATTGAGACCAATATTAAGTGTATGTTATAATAACCATGATCTGAGGCTACCTGCACAGTTTCTGCACTGTGCCACCTAGTGGTCAAGAAATATGAAAACGGCTGTTTTTGCTTATAACTTCTGAATGGTTTGGCCAAAAATCCCAACACTGGTTTCTTTAGATTCGATGATGCATACCGAGTCGAACCATTACCCATTAATAATTACATTTTCCAAAAATGCTAATAACTTTTGAATAAATTAGCCCATAATAATGTAACTGGTCTCAACACATAGATACCACTTTTGCCATAGTAAGCTGAACCTCCTGTTTGCCATTTTGACTTGTTGAAAACCTCAACCGTTGGTCCAGTTTTCACCAAATTTGGATCAATTCATCTTCAGACCATGCTGACAAAAATTTATCGATTTCGTTTTGATAGAAAAAAACATTCTTGTATATCAACACAACAAATTTGAGGCATGATGCAAGAGATGCTGTCTCCTACAAAGCTTTGACATATTGACATCAAACTTTGTGTCTGCAATTGTCACCTCAAACAGAACACACCACATCAATAGGATAACATCGCCACATATTGGTTAAAAGTGATACAGCATTAAATCATATTACCAGTGGCTGTATTTATGATTTTTTTAGCTGTCTCAACTACAATCAGTTGGTCTGATGCTCTATACCATGCTTAGCTCCTCATTTTGCCCCTTAATTGCTATATTTTGTATCTGCGATCAAAGCTGAATTTTCAGAATCTTTGCTGCAGTCTTTAGTGTCACATGATCCTTCAGAAATCATTCTAATATATACTGATTTGCTGCTCAAGAAACATTTCTGTTTCTGAAAACAGTTGTTCTGCCCAATATTTTAGTGGAAACTTTGATACATTTAGTTTTTCTGGATTCTTTGATGAATAGAAAGTTCAAAAGAACAGCATTTGTAACATTGTAGCATTTGAACATTTGTTGTTTTTGTTTTTAGGGTCGAGTCAGTGATTTTCTCTGTGTCACAGATGCTGCCGGTGGAGCTTAACGTTATTTAAATTGCATTACTCGTCTGTCTGAGCTTTGGCACAAAGGGTAGAGAGCTGTTATGTTCAAATCCCGCCCGTCCCGATCCAATTCCCCCCTCTTTCTCCTGTCAGTTCTTCACTGTTCTGTCTAATAAAGGTGAAAACTCAAGTGCTGGAGTCTAAAAGGTGTTTATCAGTTTCCCAGCAGGGTTAAATATTCCTCAGTCTCTGGGATCTGCTCGTGTCACGGTGTTTAGCAGCATCTCCTGAGGAACCTTCTCCTGAGTGACTACAATGAAAACAGTGTGTGATCAAAGACGGCTCTCTTACACACACACACACACACACACACACACACACACACACACACACTGTGTGCTCCCATTGGAAACAGATTGATGCTTTACCATTGGAGGTTTTATTACTTTGAGAGCGATAGTGAGAGTAGGAAAGCTGTACTAACACACTCATACAGTTGCTCGTACAGCAGCACACGTGTCATATGTGATTTTATAGCCTTCACTCATGAGGGATTCAATCAATAAAGAGCTTTAACTGACTATTTATTTCACTGTATATGTGTGTGTGTGTGTGTGTATAGCAAACCAGATGCATGCATGTGTGTGTGTTTAGCTGTAGTTTTGGTAAAATGCTATGCAATTGGAAAAAACTGATAATAATAATAATTATTTTATGGCAATTGTGAATTTAATTTAATTTATACTCATACTAGTAGTAATTATTATGATCATGAACGCCATTTATTAATTGGAATATAATATAATATAATATCATATCATATAATATAATATCATATAATCCTACTACTAGTAATTATTATCATCATCAAAGCCATTTATTATATATTTATATAATATAATATAATATAATATAATTCTACTACTACTAGTAATTATTATTATCATCATCAAAGCCATTTCTTATATATTTATATAATATAATATAATACTACTACTACTATTAATTATCGTGAGAGCCATTTATTAATTGTAATTTATATAATATAATATAATATAATCCTACTACTACTAGTAATTATTATTATCTTTAAAGCCATTTATTATATATTTATATTTATATAATATAATATGATCCTACTACTACTTTTTATTATCATGGAAGCCATTTATTATATATATATATTAGATTAGATTAGATTCAACTTTATTGTCATTACACATGTACAAGTACAAGGCAACGAAATGCAGTTTAGGTCTAACCAGGAGCACAATAAGCAGCAAGTGCAGGATATAGCTATAATTTATAAGTTATAAGTGCACTTATGGGAGATAGGTACAGGGAGAAACTATGGAAATTATTTACAGATGAAAGTGTTGTTGACATAATTTACAGGCGCTATTAACAAGTAGAATGTACAAATAGCAGGTTGTTGTTAACTATAATCAGGAATTGCAGATTGATACGAACATAATATACAGGTAGCTGATTACTAAAGCAGGAATTAACAAATAATAATTTACAAATGTATAGATACATATATCAAAGACTGTAGGGGTGTGTGGGGTGGGGGGGCAAGGGTGTCAGTGGGGGGCAGAGTTCAATAAGGAATATAATGTAATAATTATCATGACTGCCATATATTAATTGTAATTAGTATATATAATTCATTATTATGCATTATATTATAAACGACAACAATTATAATAATTACTTTCATGACAGTTATTCAATAATTTTATATAATAAAATGTAATAATTACATTTTATGACAGCTATCCAGTGATGATAATATGATATAATGTTAATATTATTATTATTATTATTATTATTATATATTAGCAGTAGTAGTAGAAGAAAATATTCTTTGCATAGAAAGTCCAGTGCAGTGCCCATACTACTACGACTACTACTACTAAAAATTATTATTTTTTTTAAATGTATTTTTATATATTTTATTTATTTATTTATTTATTTATTTCCATTGACCTAGTTCATGTTAAATAGCTGTTTATTCACAGTGGTAGAGTATGAAACCAGTGTCTTCAACCACTAAACCACGGCACATACGTCACTGCTCTCATTTCTGAGTGACATTTTAAAAGTCATGAGTGGTTTTTGATCACTAATAATCAGCTGTCATTACTGGGATGGTAATAACTCCCCCCTGTGGAAAAGACAGTGCTGTCATAATGGATTTAAAATATCTCATCATCATCATCATTGAAACACAGTCAAACAAACCCATTGTGTCCCTGGCTGTTGTTAGCGATGCAGAGGAGGGGTGACATATCGGTTTCTCTCACAGCAATGATGATGGTGATGATGATTTGGGTGGCTATATTTAGATTGACGGTGTTGTGTAGCTGCTTTTCTGGAAAATCCAAATACAGAGTTAGACCTTCAGGTGGAGTCCTGAAACACAACAGACATCACAGTCATGTTCCTCAAAACTGTGCCTGTGTTTCTGCCTGAAGCTCTTCGTTTTAATCTGTGTTTATGTGTACACACACACCAAAAAAAAAAAAAAAAAAAAAAAAAAAAAAACGACTGTTAAAAATAAGAACAATTCATTTAGAGAAGTTTGTGCTGAAAGGAATAGTTCAACACCAAAACTTTCTGTACAGCAGGGCTAAAGGCACACTTTCAGGAAAATATCCCATAGAAAAATACATATGTGATCCTGAACCACAAAACCAGTCATAAAGGTCAATTTTTAAAAGTTAGGATTTCTGAATAAAACAAGCTTTCTATTGATGTATGGTTTGTTAGGATAGGACAATATTTGGCCAAGATGCAACAAAATATTGAGGAAATCACCTTAAAGCTGTCCAAATGAAAATCTTAGCAATGCATATTACTCAAAAATGATTAAAATTTTGATATAATTACGGTACGAAATGTACAATTTTTTTTTTTTTTTTAATATCCTATTGATTTTTGGCATAAAAATATTGTTTAATAAATATGCTGTCATTAAAATATGGTACTTTGAAAATATATAATTAAATAAATAAAGATTCTCAAAGCTTTGAGGGAGATCTTATAATTTATTATGTCTTTAAAATAGTAACAATACATATTTTACTATATATTATGTATGATGATTAATATAATATTTTTTAGATTATATTATAAATGCTGTGATTTGTCTCTTAGCTGGGCACTTAATAAATTATAATAAAGATAAAATATAAATATATAATAAAATATATTGCTTAATAAATATATATATATATATATATATATATATTATACATATATAATAATTCTTTATTTTATATATATAATAAATACTTAAATTATATTAACCCTCTGCAATTTGATCAACTCTCATTTGCTAAATCTATTTAAGAAAAACAATTATAGATACAAATAATACAGGTTTTGAATGATAAAAGGGTGAATAAATAATAATAACAAACTTATTTTCAGGTGAATTTGGCTAAATGTGAAAAAATGTTTTTAATATTAGTTAGATATTAAATTATATTATAGTGAAAATAATATTAAGATTAAAATAGTTTTTGTTTCTTTTAATCCATCTGAATTGTTTTTGTACTTTTTTTTAAAAGAATAATTAATTTGCGCATTCAAGCGTTATGTATTTGTTCATCTGTAATTAAACCAACAATTAAAGCGGCATGCTTTGCAGACTTTAACTAAAAAATGACAGGATTAGATTTAAGCATTTGAAATAAACCACATTTGGGTTTGTTTTGGATTTTTCAGAATGCATTCATGCTGAAACTTGTGCACACACAATATGCTGTATAGCATGCTTTGTGTCATTATATTAAATGCATTTAAGCTATAAAAGCTCAAAATATTGCATGTTCAAGATACATACATAAAATAAAAAAATAAGTATTCTGTCTTCTGGAAATGTTCCTTCTCAAAAGAGACTTTTAGCTTTTAGTTCTAAAAGAAAAACAACACTAATATATGAAGAGGATTTTGTTCAGTGCTCATGCTGTGTAGTTCAGTATATGAGAGTGTTTGCATGAGTATATTTGCACAGCACTTATGAATTTGTTAGCTCTGCTTCAGATTAAATATTTGCAGGTAGTGTTTCATTCAACGGCAGGAAATACGCTGTCGAGCCAGATTTGCTTATCGAGTGGAGCCAGCTTGTTTTCAGACTGTGTTTGAGTGGCTCTTGTTCTTGTTCTGGCATCTCTGGTGCTTCAACTTCAGTCAGCCGACAAACTGCTGCAGTCTGATTAGAGCACAGATACAGATTTATAGTACCGGACTGATTCTTTTGACATTTATGTGTTGTTGCATGGCATTTCTGTACATTTTTCTTGAAAGCACATGCACGGCTAAATTGTAGTGCTTACTGGACAGTTCACTTGATGAGATCTCAGTAAGCACTTAAAGGAAAAGTTGACAAAAATAAAACTTTGCTAAAAATTTACTCACCCTCAGACCATCCAAGATGTCGATGAATTTGTTTCTCCATCAGATTTGCATCACTTGCTCACCAATGGATCCTCTGCAGTGAATGGGTGCCGTCAGAATGAGAGTCCAAACAGCTCATATTTTAGCCTGAAGCAACAGGTTGAAGTTAAAAATGTCTTAATGATAGATTTGTTTCTTACAAACACGCAGCTTTTGGCTTCTCAAAATGTTAACTGATGGACAGGAGTGGTGTGGATTATTTGTGAATTATTGTTTTATTTCCATCAGCTGTTTGGACTCTCATTCTGACGGCACCCATTCACTGCAAAGGATCCACTGCTGAGCAAGCGATGCAATGCTTTAGTACATTTCTCCAAATCTAATGGAGAAGGCCTGAGGGTGAGCAATTTTCAGCCAACTTTTTTTTTAGACTTACATTATACATGGATTAGTTCTTAAAATGGCTTTCTTTTCATCACTTTCTTGGTTTGTGTTGAACAAATCCCAAAAGATTGACTCAAGGCTGGTATTAATCATTAGCTCAGGGCCGTCCGCACACCCCACTGATTACATTTTTTTTTACTTTGCACTTCGATAAATGTAACATGCATCTTCTGAAGTTTAATTATTCATCACAGGTGTGTGTGATTAACAATAAAACACTTATGCATGAGTCCACACACACACACACACACACACACACACACACACACACACACACACACACACACACACACACACACACACACACACACACACACACACACACACACACACACACACACACACACACACACACACACATGTTGGGTTTACATGTTTTATGGGGACATTCCATAGGCGTAATGGTTTTTATACTGTACAAACCGTACTTTCTATGGCCCTACACCTACCCTACACCTAAACCTAGCCCTCACAGGAGATTGTGCACACTTTTACTTCATCACAAAAACTCATTGTGCATGATTTATAAGCCTGTTTCCTCATGGGGACCTGAGAAATGTCCCCACAAGGTCAAAATCTACTGGTATTCCTATCCTTGTGGGGACATTTGGTCCCCACAACGTGATGAATACCAGGTACACACACACACACACACACACACACACACACACACACACACACACACACACACACACACACACACAGGCCTGATTTTAATCATCTATTAAAATAAGCAATATGTTCGTCGTCCGTCAGCAAAGAATCGTTAATGATTGATTGGATTTTTTATTGTCCAAGCTTTGCTGTAAGTAAATGAGCTGTAAAGTTAGTGCACAGTGAAACATCCTGTAAATGTAATTACAGCAATTGTAAATAGTACAACAATAAAGTTAAGGATGTATCGCAAGTTAATTAAAGTTGGGATCATAATGACTGTGTAGAATGATTGCGGACATTTGTGTTAGATTAATTGTTTGTGTTGTGAAGGTGGAGAACTATATTATGCTTCTCTCAAAAGATTTTAGAGGTACACGTTACAGCAAAATGCACTGTTTTGCTGATCTTTGCTCACTTTTTATGATCCAATCAATACCAAAAATCATACCAAAATCAAATCCAGCTTTTTTCCCCTCACTGAATATCCTGTTTTACTCTGAAACAAAGTGGGGCCCAAAGGAATGGATATAAAAAAAGTTTCATGATGTTTTAAGACTGGAGTAATGATGCTGAAAATTCAGCTCTGCATCACAGGAATAAATTACATTTTACAACGTATTCACATTGAAAACGGCTATCTTAAATTGTAATAATAATTCACATTTTTAGTGTTTTTACTGTATTTTTGTACAATAAAACACTAAAATTGTGCAATAATTGCAGCCTAAGTGAGCAGAAATTTTTTAAATAATTTTTAATTCATCCATCAACTAATCTTGAGAAGTGAAAAACTGCATGTTTGTGAGAAACAATCCATCATTAGTTTTTTACAGACGCTAGGACACATTTCTCAATACTTAGGTCACTTTTGCAAAACTCTTCACACAGTGAGCACAACAGAAGTCTATGTAGGCTAAACTGAGGATCAATTATCATTGTTTTGGCACAAAATGCATTCAATAACTACATCTCTCAAATTTCATGAATTCTTTTCTCACTCAGACACAACAACTGCCAAAAATCTTTGTACGTACAGCACATTTTGCACATGCTTACATACTGTTTTCAAAACTGTTAAACTTATGTTCCAAACAATAACATAATGCAAAACTGAACAAGACAGCAAAATTCAACAGCGATATTTTATTGAAACATATTTCAAATCTAAAAATGCAGTAGATTAGCATTACTTTTTTATCTGTATCAGTTGATGGTGTGTATACAAATTCTTGTATTTTGGAATTACTTAGTACAAAAAAAATTAAAAAATAAATAAACAACATAAAATATTGACGAATTCTGCATCATGTCTGATTCATTCCAGTAACATATATTGCAGTTATAAACAATATATATTGCAATTATAAACAGATGTTTCCTTGTTTTACACAAGAAAACACTGTGTAATGCTACATGTTGTTAGTGTTTTTTTAGGTCATTGATTTGTGGGTGACAAAGTGTGTTTGTCGGCTGTCAACCTTTGCTAGTGTTCTGGAAGAATAAGTTTATTTGAGACCTGAATAAAGTGTTTTGGTAGTTGTAGTGCATTTTGAATGTGAAATGAACTGCTTTGCCAAGCTGAAAGTCAGTTAGGAGAATTGTGTGAAGAGTTTTGCAAAAGTGACCTAAGTATTGAGAAATGTGTCCTAGCGTCTGTAAAAAACTGTAAGATGTTTTAACTTTTAATCCAATTCCATAATCCATAATAACTTTTTCCTACAGTGAAAAAGTCCATTTTCTGTTGTCTCTCACATCACATATTTGTTTAGTGCTGTTTTATACTGTTTCGGCTTGTAAACGGTGCTTGATCTGTGCATATTTCTCTTCTGATTCAGACCACTTTTTCACTGGAGGAAGCGTTATTATGGATTATGGACTCATATTTTAGCCGGAAGCAACGGTTTGAAGTTAAAAACATCAGCTTTTTAGACTGCATTCTGACGGCACCCATTCACTGCAGAGGATCCATTGGTGAGCAATTTTTAATTCCACTTTTACTTTAGCTGTTATGCATTTGGAGCTGGTTTGAGGACAGTTTGAGAAATGGTTAAATATCATAGTGACAACGTGATTTGAGAAGTCATTGTGAGAGGTCATTGGGGTCAAATTGAATATTTTCAGATTTTAAGAGGAGGTTTGTATTAGCTTGTTGTAAAATAAAGTGAGCGGGTGAATAACTGGCCGAATGTGTTGAAACAAAGAGCCAGAGTTTTGCCCTGTAGTGGTAATTACCAGTGTGACAGATGGCTTGAAACGCCTGTGCTTCTGTTGTGAAAAGGAGCGACACGTTTTGCACGTTTATATTTATCATTCACTCTGCATCTCAGCACATCCTGAGCAAGACTCATAACACTGTGGGACTCTCTATTGAGTTACAGGCAAATCTGCAGTCCTGAGTTGGTGTTTTGTGTTTGGATTATCGAATTGTTTTAATGACTCAATGCATCATGGTCAGATGTTATTAAATACTGTTCAAAAGTTCGGGGTTAGTATGTTTTTTTTTTTTAATAATACTTTTTTTTTATTTGAAAATATGCATTAAATTAATCAAAAGTGACAGTAAAGACATTTCAAAATGAGAAAAGATTTCTATTTCAAATGAATGCTGTTCATTTCTTGAAAAATCCAGAAAAATCAAATGTATCACTTTTTTCACATAAGTATTGGGCAGCACAACTGTTTTTCAACATTGATAATAATCAGAAATGTTTCTTGAGCAGAAAATCATCATATTAGAATGATTTCTGAAGAATCATGTGACACTGAAGACTTGAGTAATGATGTTGAAAATCCAGCTTTGATTACAGGAATAAATTACATTTTACAATATATTTGCATAGAAAACAGCTATTGTAAATTGTAATAATATTTTACATTTTTACAGTTTTTATTGTATATTTTATTAAATAAATGCAGCAGCAGCAGAAGATACTTAACACAAACACATTCAAAAATCTTACCTACCCCAAATAATATTAATTCAGAGCAAAATGAAGCTATTTTTTGTGTTTCATATTGCTTTAGTGTCTAATTAAGCATAAATTAATTAATTTATAAAATAATAATAAATATGTGTCCCCCGGTTCCTACTGGGTTTGGAAAAGTATGGAATTTATTTTAAGTATTTTCAAGATCTGGAAAAGTATGGAAAAAAGAAAGCAGAGCATGGAAAAATATTTGTGTTTCCAGACTTTTGCCCTTAGTTTTTTTTTTAATAGAAAATTTAGAATTTAATGACAATACATTTATTGAACACTAAGTGAGATTTCATGGCAGCTGTTTAGTGATTGTCAAATATGCTTTTTGATTATGCTAAATGCAGGTTATAAGCATTTTGGGTTTTTCTCACAATATTCTTAGCACTATATTACAAAACCTCAAGGACCTTTGCAAAAGTAAAAAATATACAGACTTTTATGTGCGCACGAGAAACCATTAAAATGAGCATATTGGACGATGTGAGCCACCTATTGTGCCATCAGCCCATTTCCTGGTGTGGTTCCTTGGCCTCCACAAAGTATGCCTTAAAGGCCTTGAAATATTGCATACTGCCCTAATGAAAGCCAAATTTAAAACATTTTTACAGTTCCAGTTTTTTCTTTATACACCCTTGAACTTGGCCAATTTTATGTCATCAGCCCATTTCATGTCATGGTTTCTGCGCTGTCCAGAGGATGTGTTAAATTGGACCTTTTGCCCTGATATTAGAAGTAATGCAATAAGAAAAGCCAAATTTTCAGCAAGCTGATCTCTGTTAATTCATGTACATCCATGCTCTTGTTTTATTTAGTGAAGCACAAAGGAAATAGATTATATAAAACTAGAAATTATAATGCATAAGCATGCCAAAAATTTCCATGCGCATGTGAATGGTTCCTCAAGGGCACAAAAAAGTTTTTTTGTGTGCATGTAAAAGTCTGTTTTTTTTTATTTTATTTTAGGGACTCTGTATGTTGTCACTTAAAGGGGTCATCGGATGCAAAACTCATTTTTACATGTTGTTTGAACATTAATGTGTGTTGGCAGTTTGTGTACACAACCACCCTACAATGAAAAAAATTCACCCAGTGGTATTTTTTTAATCTTTAAAAGTAATATCCCCTTTTTCAAATCAGATCATTCTCAGCTTTTTGTGGGTGTGACGACACACAGACAGAGGCCGCTCCCACGATAGTTGATTGACATGAACGCCTTACCTTAGACCCGCCCTCACAAGCTGAAACAGTCCGAATCCGATCGCCATTGTGTGACTGATTGTGTGCAGGGGAAGACAAGAATGTCTCAGATTGAGCGATTGAGGTGTTCTGTTGTTGGATGCATTAATGAACATAGCAGTAGTCATTTACTACCGAAATCTGAGCCGCTGAAGACGCAGAGGATAACGTTACTTCCGTTTTTAAAAAAGGAAGTGCCGATCCCGATCTACATATGCGTCTAGTTCACGTGAATAGTTCCTGATGCAGCTTCACCCACAGCAGAAGTGAGTATAAGGTTTTTTTTTATGCATCTTTGCAAACGGCCTTTCTTAATAATGTGCTTGTTGGCAAGTTTCGCGGCTAAAGTAAACATTACGGCTCATAATCCCACATCAGAGAGGGGCGGGGCGAGCAGAGCTCATTTGCATTTAAAGGGACCATGCAATAAAATGAGCTGATTTTTTGCAGAGCTGATTTTGACAAGGTAAAAGTATATTATAGACTTTTTTTAACCAAAGTATATTATAGACTTTTCATTAAGACCCTAAATAATCATATCAACTTGTGGAAAATGGGCATCCAATGCCCCCTTTAAAACCTGAGAAAATAAAAATATTTAAAGATGACTGTACTATATACCAAATGTAAAGTTGAAAATAATAGCTTTATGAACCATTTATGTTAAAGGGGTCATCGGATGCCCATTTTCCACAAGTTGATACAAGTCTTATTTGAAGTCTATAACATACTTTGGTTAAAATTTCTCAATGGTAGTGTAAAAAACACTCAGCCCTGTCAAAATCAGCCCTTTTTAAAGCAAGCTATTCTATTGCATGTTCCTTTAAATGCTAATAAACTCTGCTTGCCTCGCCCCTCACTGCCGTGGGATGACGAGCCGTAATGTTTACTTTAGCCAACTAGAACATTATTAAGAAAGGCTATTTGCAATGATGCATAAAAACCCTTATACTCACTTCTGCTGTGGGTGAAGCTGGATCACGAATGATTTGCACGAACATAGACGCATATGCAGATCGGGATCAGTGCTTTTCTTCAAAAATGAAAACATCTTCAGCGGTTCATTATTACATCCAACAACAGAACACCTCAATCGCTCAAACTGAGACATTCTTGTCTTCCCCTGCATCTAAGTCACACAATGGCGATCGGAGTCGGACTGTTTCAGCTCAGTGAGGGCGGGTCTAAGGTAAGGCGCTCATGTCAATCAACTATCGTGGGAGTGGCCTCTGTCTGTGTGTCGTCACACCCACAAGAAGCTGAGAATGACCTGATTTTAAAAAGGGGATATTACTTTTAAAGATGAAAAAAATACCACTGAGTGGATTTTTATCATTGTAGGGTGGTTGTGTACACAAACTGCCAACACACATTAATGTTCAAACAACATGTTGAAGTGAGTTTTGCATCCAATAACCCCTTTAAATATGAAATTTGAGTCTGGAAAAGTATGGAATTTTAAAAATGGAAAAAGGGTAGGAACCCTGTACAACAGCTTTCAGTCACCCAAATCATATATGCGCCCCAGTGTCTCATCTCATATGCCAGCCGTTATTCAGGTTGGCACAGGCCGCGATCGGGACAGTTGGCGTCCGCCCCGCTGATGACAGATTTGGCAGAGATTGAACAGGAAGCCGGCAGAGCCGTGTGTGATTAAACAGGAAACACATCCAGGCGGCGAGTGCATGAATGGATCAGCGCTCGAGTGATCCGACAGTCTCGGGTGCCAAAACCCCTCGGAACACACCAGGATCAATAGTGTGAATCAGAGCTGCAGGAACAGCTTTAGAGAGCCGGCCGTGTCTCAGCTGAGACGAGGTCCTTATGCTGATCTATGTCGACGGTTAGTGCTGTAAATCTGAGTAAACGTCTGTAAATCCAGATACATGAATCTGGGTTTCGCACTAATATTGTCCTGGTTCAGCTGATCTGAACGCTTATTCTACCATACCTTTAAATGTTATATAACTGTGTTTGTAATTGTAATGTGACACGTGTGCACTGTAAAAAAAGTGACAACTTAGATATTTGAGTTGACTTAACAAAAAATTTGGTTTGTTAAACTTAAAAGCAGTCTTAAAAGTTTAAGTTGAATCAACTCAAATATCTAATTTGTCACTTAGTACAACTTAATTTAAGTTGACCAAACTTAAAAAATTAGGGCAGCCAGGTAACAAATTATTTTAAAGTTGACTCATAGTTGACAAATAGTTTTTACAGTGAGTCCAGTGATTATTAATTTGTCTGTAATGAAGCCTGTCACCTTCAGTTTGCTTAAATAATGCATTTAAAGCAGACCCAAAGATTTGTTGCTTTATAAAAGTCCTAAATTAATATTTGTAACTAAAACCACATTGTATCTGATCAGCAACTTCTCATTAATGTGTGGAAAAAACTCTGAAATGATAAATTCTTGCAATTTAAAATTATACATGAACCAAACGAAAAATAGATCAAATGTATATATATTATTCAAATAATTACTTAGAAATATCCAGTTTTTTAAAAGCTAATTTCTAAATGCTACAGGAATAAATGTAAATGTGGACTTTGCAATCAGAATTTACATTTACTGTATGCATTTCACTTTTTTATCCTAAGTAACTTGCATTGCATTGAAGGTATACATTTTTTTTTATTCAGTTCATGCATGGGAATCGAACCCATGATTTTGACTATTTAAGCTACAAAAATATGCCCAAGGTACTGTGTTTATGTGAAGACAATTTCTTTTTAATTGATTTTTATTAAATTACACATTACATTCTGTTGTGTTTTACTTCTGAAGGAAAGTAATGTAAATCATATCAGTAATTTTCTGCTATCATCTGGCTTTCTATGGATTTTATTTACCTATTTAATTTTTTTCCAGGAATACTTTTTTAATAATAAGTAATAAGTATGGTACAAATAAATAAATAAATAACTAAATGAAATGCATACATACACTACAAGTCAAAAGATTTTTAATGTTTTTTAAAAGAAGTATCTTCTGCTCACCTAACCTGTTTATTTGATCCAAAGTACAGCAAAAACAGTAAAATTAAAAAATATTTTTGCTATTTAAAATAACTGCTTTTTATTTGAATATATTTTAAAATGTAATTTATTCCTGCGATTTCAAAGCTGAATTTTTAGCGTCATTACTCCAGTCTTCAGTGTCACATGATCCTTCAGAATTCATTCTGATATTCCGATTTGCTGCTCAAAAAACATTTATTAATATTATTATGTTGAAAACAGCTGAGTAGAATTTTTTCAGGTTTCTTTAATGAATAGAATAGCATAGTTGTTTTTCTGTTCTTCTGAAGAGATTTTTAGAAAATTATTTATTTAAAAAGATTTTTTAGATGTTTTAGATAAATGCTAAAAAAAATCAGGTTTCTTTGACGAATAGAAAATAAATAGAAACAGCATTTATCCGAACATTATAAACACCTTTATGATCACTTTAAAGCATCCATGCTAAATAAAAGTATTTTTTTTTATAATTAAAAAAAAAAATGCTGACTTAAAGTTTTTGAATAGTATAGTATATAAAATATATTCAATTAGAAAGCAGTTATTTTAAATAGTAAAAATATTTTACAGTTTTACAGCTTTTGCTGTACTTTGGATCAAATAAATGCAGACTTGGTGAGCAGAAGAGACTTCTTTAAAAAAACATGTAAAATCTTACAATTCAAAAACTTTTGACTGGTAGTGCACAAAAAAAAAAAAAAAAAAAAATGAAAGAAAATAAAAATATATTTTTTCCGTGCAATTAATTCAATTAAATTCAATTCAAGTTTATTTGTATAGCGCTTTTCACGATACAAATCGTTGCAAAGCAGCTGTACAAAATATATATTTAGTAGCTTATTAGTGGTGACTACTGTATGTCAAGTCGATGTACATATGGTATAAATGTTAAAATCAGTAATGGTGTAATCAAACAGATGATGAACACTAATAGTAATGATTATGTGTTGCAATCAAACTTGTAGAAAAATTGTGTAGTGCTGTATGTTGTTTCAAGTCTGGCATCATTGGCGGTCCTCTGGGGGGTTGGCATCATCTCTTCTTCTGAATCCAGACTTAATCTTGTGTATTTCCTAGGTGCCACGGGATGGTTCCACAGTAGACTGTGGAAACTGAAGTTCCACTCATTTTTTTGCCTCACACTAAACTGATCTTTCAAAGATTTGATGCCTCTAACTTTGACACTTCCAGTTCTTCCACAAAATCCCTCATGGTTCAGACTCCTAGTAGTAAAACCAATCACACAACTTCCAATTTCCTTCAGTTTTTGTGAAGAACCGTCTCAGATCCTTCTAAAATCCTTTAGGAGAGATAAAAATAGACGGCAGTCTAGAGCTATGAAATCAATTGATGAGAAATGTTTGCGATTTTTAGAACTTTAGAGCATCTTTGCAAATCTGAGCACATTGGTGAGATTTCTTCTGAAACTTTAGAGAGGTGTCAGATTAATAGGGTTTTTTGTTTGAGGAAAAACATTTCAGAAGCAGAAGATTCAGGGGAAAACTCTTTGTTTGCTCTCATGTAATTGCATTGCTGTCTAGAAAAACAATTTATTGAAGAAATTTAAAATACACCATTAGTGATTTTTCGTTCCTGCAGGAAAGCTTGTGGATGTAAACACAAGCAGACTGGAGTTGTTTGTTTAGTTTATTGTGCATTATTAATCATGCTAAAAGCATCGCACCGGTGTAGAATCCGACCGACTCTTGACCTAAACGGAGCTCTGCAGTCGTTTAGTTTCATTGTATGAGCGAATGTGCGTCAAGCCCTGTGATTTGTTTTGTTTTTATCAATTACTATACTCACAAACTAGTAATTAGTAATTCATGTCCCAACCAAAAAAATGCAGTTTAGCACTTCAGCTGCTTTATTTTTTGCATCCCACAGCAAATTGTATTATGTTAAGTAATGAGCTCTCAATAGAAGCTTATTACAGGATGTTGTCTGTCGTAGAGTTTCTCCAATCGCTTCTTACAAACACCAAGCAAAGCTGTGGCCAGTAGAAAAGACTTTCTTTAAGCAAACCTGACAGATATAATTAGTTAGAATGGATGGACTGAAATGTGTGAAGTCATTAGCAACTTTTGAAAGACAGAGTCTGTAAATAACAAGTCTGAAAATATTGCTGGATATTTGAGGTTGTACACATATAGCTCCTATAGAAAGCTGTATTGATTGTGGGTTGTTTGTTGTAGAGCTGTTCAATGCTTGTGCTTCTTATCCAAGAGACGTTGTGAACTCTGTGTACATGAGCAGGAAGAGATCGAATGTGTGCAGGATCACAACAGGCACAAACCAAGAGTGAAATGTCTGTAAACACGTGTAACCAGTTTTAAATTAATTCATAGTTTAGTTGTTTTCAAGTTTTTTTTTTTTTACATTTACACGTCTTTAGTTTCAGTTTCTGAATTTAATAAACATTCTAAATTTAACGAGAGATTTTGTCCTTTCAACTTAAAAATATATGTTGAATCAATTCAACAACAATTTCACATTCTCAACATTATTTATCATGAAGACAGAAAACTGAAGTTTGATCAATTTGACAACCATGTAATTAATTTTTGATTAAAAATTTAACATTTTGTTTTCTGTAAAATTGTTGACTTCATTGGAATAGTACAAAAACTTTTTCCCCATTTCACAAGGTTTTGGCACTTGTGAAAAAAATAAAATAGACTAAAATAGAAAAAAAATTAAACCCTCTGGTTGTGTTCGGGTCAAATTGACCCGAAAAAGATTTTCATTTTCCCAAAAATACTAGTTAATGTTATCGCCTTGGACTCAAATTTCCTGACTTTGTTCACACAGGGTATAAGTACTTCTCATAAAATTTTTAAAAAAATTATTTATTTTTTGTGGGTTTTATTTAACCTAGTCACACTCCTGGTGTTCCCGGTCAAAAATGACCGGACTCCAAACAATTGCTTATAAATCTCTTATTATGCTATATTATCGCTAAATATTGGATTCATCCTTTTTGTCAACTTGTTTTCTTTCATTTAGGACTGGTTTTGTGTTTCTATTTGCATCTGTTTAATCGTAGGCCTTATTTATCTGAGAGTAGGTACCGTGTTTTTTGAGTGAAAAAATCATTTTTTATGAATAATTTTCACAATATCAAACCAAAAATTATAAAAATTTGCACAGTTTCTCACACTAGTGTGCCTTAATGTTTAATCAGGAAGTTTGCTTTTAAATGCTTTTATTTTGTACAAAATTGCAAAAAGTCACACTTGTGGTGTTCCCGGTCAAAAATGACCGGACTCCAAACAATTGCTTATAAATCTCTAATTTTTCTATATTTTCACCAAATATTGGATTCATTCTTTTTGTCAACTTGTTTTCTTTCATTTAGGACTGGTTTTGTGTTTCTATTTGCATCCGATTAATCGTAGGCCTCATTTATCTGAGAGTAGGTACCATGTTTTTTGAGTGAAAAAATCATTTTTTGTGAATAATTTTCACAATATGAAACAAAAAATTATAAAAATTTGCACTGTTTCTCACACTAATGTGCCCTAATGTTTAATCGGGAAGTTTGCTTTTAAATGCTTTTATTTTGTACAAAATTGCAAAAAGTCACACTTGTGGTGTTCCCGGTCAAAAATGACCGGACTCCAAAGAATTGCTTATAAATCTCTAATTTTTCTATATTTTCACCAAATATTGGATTCATTCTTTTTGTCAACTTGTTTTCTTTCATTTAGGACTGGTTTTGTGTTTCTATTTGCATCCGATTAATCGTAGGCCTCATTTATCTGAGAGTAGGTACCATGTTTTTTGAGTGAAAAAATCATTTTTTGTGAATAATTTTCACAATATGAAACAAAAAATTATAAAAATTTGCACTGTTTCTCACACTAATGTGCCCTAATGTTTAATCAGGAAGTTTGCTTTTAAATGCTTTTATTTTGTACAAAATTGCAAAAAGTCACACTTGTGGTGTTCCCGGTCAAAAATGACCGGACTCCAAAGAATTGCTTATAAATCTCTCATTTTTCTATATTATCACCAAATATTGGATTCATTCTTCTTGTCAACTTGTTTTCTTTCATTTAGGACTGGTTCTGTGTTTCTATTTGCATCCGATTAATCGTAGGCCTCATTTATCTGAGAGTAGTTACCGTGTTTTTTGAGTGAAAAAAGCATTTTTTTATGAATAATTTTCACAAAAATAAACAAAATAATATGAAAATTTGCACTGTTTCTCACACTACTGTGCTTTTATGTTTAATCAGGAAGTTTGCTTTAAAAAGCTTTTATTTTGTACAAAATTGCACCAAGTCACATTTGTCAAAAATGTCCGGCCATTGAAAGTGAATGGGGGAGATCACAAAAAACAGGACCTTTATTTGAAATGGTTTTATTTTCTAAAAAGGGGCACAAATTAACACTTATGCAGTTCCCTGTAAAATCTGACGATTGTGACACAAAAAAGAACACATTCAGATTATTTATATTATAACATTTTATGGAACAACAAACCAAAACTGTTATATTTCAGTTCCTGCAAACAGACACTGTCAAACTGAGACAATATCATGTAACAACAAATCTGACTATTGTGACAGAAAAAAAACACATTAGCATTGCCATATAGAGAACCACTTCAACGAACACCTGGTTGTTGTTTGTAGCATTGCCATATAGAGAACCACTTCAACGAACACCTGGTTGTTGTTTGAACTCATGCATGCATTGACACTAGCATTATGTGTCTTGCAAATGGTATTTTTTTTTTTAATTATCCACATGACTCTCAAATAAATTTTGCAAATGTTTGCTCTCCATTTGCAACAGACCATGGATGTTTTCACATCTTTTGGGGCACAAAATGCGCATCTCTTCATTTTCTCTCAAAACCTATTGTCATAATGTTTTAAATGTTCAGGAGCACAACATGCAACTGAACACTAATTGTGATTTTTTTGCCCCGATTTTCCACCGATTTACAGTCTGGAGAAACTGAGGATAGTTGCTGAAAGTCAGGGCAAATCTTCAGATTTGAGTCGATGGATTCCATAAAAAAATTGCGTAGTGTATGATGGTCACAGACTCCGAATTTTTAGCTTCAGACTTTGATTTCATCTAGTCGGAGGATAATCAAACATGTTTGATATTTTTAGCCCATTTGAGAACCTATACTGTTTTCATTTGTTATGCGACTCATAGCAAAAAGGCGCACGTTTCTGCATGAGTTTGTTGTGATCAGACTTCAAAGTCTGCTAGTGTATTATCCTTATGTAGTGTATGATGGCCAGTTTTCCTCTGTTACTGTTTACAAAGTTGGTAAGTGTATGATGCCTATTGTTTAAAAAAATCTGTTCAGATTTTAAAAGTCATGTAGTGTATTCCAGCCTTTATGCTCATTCTTCCCCATTCATTTTCAATGGGCGGCCATTTTTGGCAAGTGTGACTTTGTGGAATTTTGTACAAAATTAAAGCAATTAAAAGCAAACTTCTTGATTAAATATTAAAGCACACTAGTGTGAGAAACAGTGCAAATTTTCATATTTTTTCAACTCATATTGTGAAAATTATTCATAAAAAATGATTTTTTCACTCAAAAAATGAGGTGCCTACTTTGAGAAAAATGAGGCTTACAGTTATTCAGATGCAAACAGAAACACAAAACCAGTCCTAAATGAAAGAAAACAAGTTGACAAAAAGATTGAATCCAATATTTGGTGATAATATAGCATAATGTGAGATTTATAAGCAATTGTTTGGAGTCCGGTCATTTTTGACCGGGAACACCACAAGTGTGACTTTTTGCAATTTTGTACAAAATAAAAGCATTTAAAAGCAAACTTCCTGATTAATCATTAAAGCACACTAGTGTGAGAAACTGTGCAAATTTTCATAATTTATCTCATATTGTGAAAATTATTCATAAAAAATGCCTTTTTTACTCACAAAATGAGGTGCCTACTTTCGGATAAATGAGGCCTACGATTAATCAGATGCAAATAGAAACACAAAACCAGTCCTAAATGAAAGAAAACAAGTAGACAAAAAGATTGAATCCAATATTTGGTGATAATATAGCATAATGAGTGATTTATAAGTAATTGTTTGGAGTCCGGTCATTTTTGACCAGGAACACCACAAGTGTGACTTTTTGCAATTTTGTACAAAATAAAAGCATTTAAAAGCAAACTTCCTGATTAATCATTAAAGCACACTAGTGTGAGAAACTGTGCAAATTTTTATAATTTTTTGTTTCATATTGTGAAAATTATTCATAAAAAATGATTTTTTTCACTCAAAAAACAAGGAACCTACTCTCAGATAAATGAGGCCTACGATTAATCAGATGCAAATAGAAACACAAAACCAGTCCTAAATGAAAGAAAACAAGTTGACAAAAAGATTGAATCCAATATTTGTTGAAAATCTAGCATAATGTGAGATTTATAAGCAATTGTTTGGAGTCCGGTCATTGACCGGGAACACCAGGAGTGTGATTGGGATCTGAACACAACCAGAGGGTTTTAAATAAATAAAAATAAAAAGGTTAAATGGTCCAGGGGGTACAAAACTTAGTTAAGGTTTTGACACTTGCTATTAAAATAAAATAAAATAAAATAAAATAAAATAAAATAAAATAAAATAATTTAAACATTATGGACATGATCTGAAAAGGTTAAATGGTCCTGGGGGGAAAAAACACCTCAAAAACATGGACATGGTTTGTCTAGTCAACACTGAATGCTTTGGAAATGAATGCGAAAAATAGAATAAAATAGAATAAAAAATAAAATAAAATAAAATAAAATAAAATAAAATAAAATAAAATGAAAAGGTTTAATGGTCCAGGGGGTACAAAACTTAGTTAAGGTTTTGACACTTGCTATCAAATAAAATAAAATAAAATAATAAATTAAATTAAATTAAATTAAATTAAATTAAATTAAATTAAATTAAATTAAATTTTCATTTACATTTTGTTCTCAGTAGAATTGTTGACTTCTTTGGAATGGTTTTGGCAATTGCTATGAGTTAAATCAAAATAAAATATAATATATAATGTAACGTAACATAACGTAACAACATAACTTAACATCAACTATGGAAAAAAACTTAGATTAAATTCCCCCCCCCCAAGTTTTATAGGAAAAAAATCATATATTTCAAGTGAATTTTAAAAATAGTATTTTTGTGCATTTTTCATAGTAATAAACCTAAAAGAGACCAAACTTTTGTGCTCCAAAGCATTCAAGATTTACGTCAGTTTAAGCAAAAACTATTTTTTCATGTCTATATTTAAAAAGTGGTTAAAAAATGAATTATAACTACTGCAAAAATATAATTTACTACCATAAAATCCCTAAAAATACAACATATTAAGTATAAATATATAGGTATATATAAGTGTAAAATCAAACTAAAATACAGTATATTTAATTGAAATAAAGAGTTTTGACCGCCACACGAGGAGAACCAGATGGTTAAAAACTTGTAAAAATCACAAATACGGCCTAAGAAGTAACTTGTGATGGCTGAATCTAATTATTTGCATACAAGTGCAAAATGATGGATAGAAGACCTTGAAATTGAGATTTATGCATTATCTGAAAACGTAATAAGAAAATCTGCAATGTTAGCATGCAAAAAAAAAAACTAAATATTGAGAAAATAGCCTTTAAAGTTGTCCAAATTAAGTTCTTAGCAATGCATATTACTTATCAATAATTAAGCTTTGATATATTTACAGTAGGAAATTTACAAAGTATGATCAACGTGATCTTTACTTAATATCCTTATGATTTTGGCGTAAAAGAAAAATTGATAATTTTGACCTATACAATGTATTTTTGCCTATTGCTACAAAAAGACTGGTTTTGTGATCCAGGGACAATTTCAGCTGCTTATTTCTAAAACTTGTTGATAGTTGTGTCATGTAGAAGAATAGTATACTATCTATTTCTCCTCATCTCACTCGAATATAAAACAAAAGCTGCAAAGTGTTTATCTTTTATGTCAGAAAGGTGTAGAAGTTCAGGATGATTCATTTTGCAGCTAAAGTTCAATAGATGTAGGCTGTCTAAACTCTGAAAGCTGCAGTTTTCATCCGTATATCAGATTTTAAGTTCAAAATCTCAAAGAATATTTGTTTTTCTTGGTCTGTGCCCTTTATCCAAGCTGAAAACAAATCACAAATCATTTCACACTAGAAAGTCAAAATGAGTGTTTTGCTATATAATGCACTTTTTTTATGCATGCAGAAAATCTGCATATTGAGAAATCAAAGTAAACCATTTCAATACTTTTACATTTTCTATAGAAATTCTGAGTGGTACTTAGAGAAACTCCAGTTTCTATAAGCAGTAATATTGATGCTCGGTTTATCAAACACCGCTAACAAGACTTGATATTCTGTCTGTGGCGCTGCATCAAACCTTTGAAGTGTTTCAGTCGTCAGACGGATTCTTCAAAGCTCAGCCTGCTGTTGGGAGGGACTGAAGGTGGACGCGTCCTTTATGAGACGACATTGAGGAGTTTATCCGTATTTCTTAAGCGACTGTGATACGCTCTCATTAGGGGGCCGGTTCTGCTCTCTCGTGCAGCAGCTGTGAGAACCGGACCAGCAGGAGGACGGGCGGCTCTTTGTCATTCCTCTAGTGCTCCTCCTGATTGATTTAGCAACCTGTGGAGCTTCATCATGACGTTGATGTCTTTCACACATCCCTGCTGAAGATGATCTCATTCAAACAGTGTATCTTACAAAGAAATATGAATGTGCATATTTCATGTACGTTTTTAAACATTTCTGTTCATGCATTTGGTAGACGCTTTTATCCAAAGCATCTTGCATTTAAGATTGCATTTTATCAGTTCATGCATTTCCTACGAATCTGTAAATGTGTTCATCTAGTTCATCTTACGTCAGAATGGTGTAGAAGTTCAGGATGATTCATTTTGCTGCTTAATTTCAATTGAAGTAGGCTGTCTGCAAGATTTCATAATGTATCAAACTTTTAAAAAAACTTTGAGCATCATGCATGAATTTGACAGATGCTTTTATCCAAAGCAACTTGTAATGCAATCGAGACATGCATTTTCAGTTCATGAATTTCCTGGGAATCGAACTCATGACTTTGGTGTTGCTGGAAATGCAAAATGAGGAGCAGTAGAAAATAAATCCTATTCTTAGTATACAACAGTATTTTGAATATGTTTTACACTCTCATCCTGATTACTGTAAAAAAAAAAACTCTTTCTGTCCAGCTACAATATTTAGTTTTAATAAAAAAAATAAAAAAATGAATATATATATTTTTAAATATATTATTAAAATGTTACAAAATTACAGTATTGCCTTTAATGTGCTTATTAGTGTATTTTCACTTTTATTTAATTATTGTTGTGCAATGCCATTATTGTTTTGTATGTGTGTGTTAGTAATATAAGGTCCTATGAAATCAGTTTTATTTTTTCCCAAATTACATTTTATTTAAATTTTTCTGGAATCCTTTTTTTTTCTGTTTATTAAATTTATTAAATTATTAAATGTATTCAAATTTTAACAAAAATTTACTTTTTTGTTAAAAAAAAAATTAATCAAAATCTGTTTTTTCTATTAATTTTCTTGATTGTATGTGTGTGTGTACACAAAAATTAATAGAAAACACAGATTTTGATTAATTTTTTTTAACAAAAAAGTAAATTATTATTATTATTATATTAAAAATAATATATAATTATTTTAAAAATGTTGGATTCTATTTTAATGGTTTCATTACATTTACTATTAAAAAGCATCTCCAATTAATTGATTTTATTATAAAAAATATAGTTTTAAAAATGTATAATAATATTTATTTATATATATAAAAATAAAAAATAAAATATTTATTTTTTCAGAGATACTATGTTGTCTTTTCTGGTAAATAAATTCTGGTAACGAATTTTTCTGCTAAATATTCTTTAAGAAATGTTTTAATGATAATATTATTAATAGTAGTTTTGTTTGTATATGATACGACAAAAGTTGATTTATTATTAATTACAGATCATTGATTTTCTGTTACAGAATATTTCTGTTATCTTTATTATTTTCTACTTAAATGATTTTTCAAAGTTTTAAATAAAACATTTTACATAATTTAATAATTTCTACTTCAAAATTACTAAATTAAGTGCATTTTCCTTAAAACAAGACTAAATATCTTATGCAATTTTGCTTATCTGGTAAATGCATGTTCATTTAAGAAATTTGAGATATTTTGACTAAAAATGAGACAAAAATACTACGTAAGATAGTGTTCAGTGTCTTGCTTGCCATTTTTGTTTAATTTGTTCAGAACATTTCTGAATGAAAATTGTTTCTACACCAATTTTGTTCTTTTTTCTTTCAGTGTATGCATATTTCTTCAGCCCAGATGACATTTCTCCAAAATATGACTTTGCTTCTTTTACATTTTTTTAGACTTCCAAAGTGAAATGTCCAGTGAGGGCACTAAAAGCACGTTCAGTTTTATCCGAAACAGATGGATGTGAATCTGGCGATGTTTTATTAATTTGGCAAATTCACTCCTGCATGTAAATGCATTTGTAAGTAACTCCTAAAACTTTGCAGTGTGAACGTGGTCATCGTGTCCTCTGTGAAGACGAGACCTTTATTTCCTGATGGAATGATGAACTCCAACATATTCAGAGGTGTGTCCGCTCCCGTCCTTGAAAGCAATTATTAGGATCCATAAATATGCCGCGTGGCGTTTGCAAACACGTCTCATTGAACTGTCAAATGAATGTCGACACACCCGGACAGAGGAAAGTGAAACGACATTTGACGTCCTTGTCGTTTGAACAGATGCTGACAGACTTGTGTAATGCGAACGTGAGCTTCGGGTCGCAACCGACATTAAGTCCTCACGCTACTCTTGGTAATGCGTGTCTTTCTGTCTTTTTCTCCTTGTGTTTATGAGCTGATTATTATGAGCTGGCGCGAGAATGTGGGTTGAAGGTTAATGTCTTTTGGCTGCTTGTGTATGTACAGTATGCTGCTCTGTGCTTGATGAAGCAGGACAGCTCACTTCCTCGAGACATGTCCAATAAGGACAAACAGAATCGTTGCGAGACCAATGACACCGGAGCGTTTCTTCCCCAAGACGCTTCCTGAATTAGAGAGCTTTGTTGTCTGTTTTCTGAGGCAAATGATAGCCTTCAGAGCAGCTCAGTCTTAATATCACTGAAAACACCAAAGACTTCGTTGAAACCCGCCTTCTGTCTTCTGTCCTTAGCCAAAATAGTATAAACATTGAAAAGAGAGCTGTGTATTTCTGCAAGCCAACATTAGTGCTTTTTATCACACATTGTGGGAAAGAAAAATATGAGTTTGTTTCTTCATTGTAAACAGATATAGAGAAATGTAGCATTCTATCACTTGCAGTGAATGGGTGCCGTCAGAATGAGAACAGTTGATTAAAAACATCACAAGAATCCACAAGTAATGGAAGTAATACATAATCTGTGTGTTTGTAAGAAACAAATCCATCATTAAGATGTTTTTAACGCTTCCTTTAGTGATAAAGGGGTCTGATCTGAATCTGGAGAAAAATCTGCACAGATCAAGCACTGTTTACCAGCCAAAAACAGCTCTAAACAAATATGTGGCTGGATTTTGAAGTGAGAGACAACAGGAGATGAACTTTTTTTTTACTGGAGGAAGTGTTATTATGGATTAATGGCTATATTTTGAAGTAACAGTTTAAAGTTAAAATGTGTTAATGATGGATTTGTTTCTTCCAGAAGCACAGTTTTTCACTTTTCAAGATGTTAACTGATAGACTGGAGTGGTGTGGATTGCTTGTGGATTATTGTGATGTTTTTATCAGCTGTTTGGACTCTCATTCTGACGGCACCCATTCACTGCAATGGATCCATTGGTGAGTAAGTGATGCAATGCTACATTTTTTCAAATCTGAAGAAGAAGCAAACTCATTCACATCTTGGATGGTAAATCTTCAGGAGATGATTTTTTTTTTTTTTTTACTGGAGGAAGCATTATTATGGATTATGGACTATATTTTGAAGTAACAGTTTAAAGTTAAAATGTGTTAATGATGGATTTGTTTCTTCCAGAAGCACAGTTTTTCACTTTTCAAGATGTCAATTGATGGACTGGAGTGGTGTGGATTGCTTGTGGATTATTGTGATGTTTTTATCAGCTGTTTGGACTTTCATTCTGACGGCACCCATTCACTGCAATGGATCCATTGGTGAGCAAGTAATGCAATGCTACATTTTTCCAAATCTCATGAAGAAACAAACTCATTCACATCTTGGATGGTAAATTTTCAGTGAATTTTTCTTTAACTTTGTCTCAGATGTTTCTCCAAAAATTATCTTACTTTATGTGGGTCAAAAACGTTAAGATATCCACGTCAAAATAAATTTACAAAAGTGATTTTATGTCCATAGAAAGCACATTAAATGTAAGTAAAGTGTTTACTTTTCAAATAAGTTTTTGGAGAATAAAATATAAAAATTTGGTTGAAATAATGTTACATTGTCATTCAGTGTTACACAATATTTATATACAAATTCAAAAAACATGCTTATTCTGACTTGTACATAATAAAATATATAAAATAATAAGGGAGCGTATACAATTTTATTGTTTTAAGTGAGTAAAAAAATATTTGACAAATGGGCAAAAAAAATGTAATGTTACAGCTAATTAGTATTTGGGATGAAAGTAATTCATCTTTTAAAATTCATAAATTGATTTTTGGTGTAAATATGCCTGACAAGATTGTGTCTGAATGACATTTTAGTGTCTTCTGTAAATTACAGAAAAAATGTATGATATGTATTTTTTGCTCAGAAAAACAAAAACAAAAATGCTATGAAATTAAACATAGTTGGAAAAACAACAATTTAAAGCAGTATTACACTTATTGTTTTTAAGCTTGAACCCTTTTACGTCTTTGACCTATGTGCCATTGTCTCTGTCTTAAACGTTTCTCATAAAATTTCTTAACAAAAAAGCCATGAGCTTTAAAAGAGCAAACTCTGAGCAACATAATGTTCATCTGGACCTGCTTAGGTTATAAGTGTGTCATGCATAGGCTACAAGAATCTCAAGTCTATTTCCATTTGTACGGTCTCATGTCATCATATCCGCCCCGTTTCAAGATTTTTCATAATATGCCATAAGCAGACAGATGAAGGTCATATGCAAAATCAATCTCCACTTGTTCGTGTGTCCTCGGCTCTGAGCAGATCCATGAATCACAGCTTGTGCTGTTTCTGACAGAAAGAGGCGTTGGATTTGTCTTTGTACATTGTGAAGAGTTTTCAGAATTGACACTGTCATATGAACAGAATCCTTTAAGGAATTTTAAGTATATTTGTTTTGCTTGGATTGGTTTGATTTTGGTACATGACTTGTCCTCTGAAAGTCTTGTTCATTCCACACTTTTAAAGGTTAAAAAAGTATACTTGTTTTTTTTATTTAATTTTTTTATTTAATTTAATTCTCCCCCAAAATAAATAAAATATGCTACAATATTTTTTCAAATATATTTATAAAAAAATATTTTCTACAAATATATTATTTTATTTATTTATTTTTGGTCATGTTTTTGCATATTTTTGAAAATATATTTGATTTTAAATATATTTAGCCATATATTAAAATCCAGAAAATGCATTCATATGTCAAATTTGAAGATTTTTTTTGTTTATAACATGTGTAAATATATTTGAATAAAAATAAGTAATGAATAAAGCTTAATTAATTTATTCTTGTGATGAAAATCGGAATTGTCAGCATCATTACTCCAGTTTTCAGTGTCACATGATCTTTCAGAAATCATTTTAATATGTTGATTTATTATCAGGGCTGGAAACAGTTCTTTGATGAATAAAAAGTTAAAATGGACAGCATTTATTTAGAATAGAAACTCTTTTCTAACAATATACATTACTGTTCAAAAGGGGTCAGTAAATTTTTATTATTTCTTTTTTTTTTAAGAAATTTCTATTTTTATACGCAAGGATGTGTTAAATTCATAAAAAGTGATAGCAAAGACTTATATGGTTAGAAAAGGTTTATATTTTGTATAAATGCTGTTCTTTTTAACTTTTTATTCATCAAAGAATCCTTAAATATTTGGCAGCACAACTGTTTCCAACATCAATAATAAAATAAATAAATCAGGATCATGTGACACTGAAGACTGGATTAATGGCTGATGAAAATTCAGATTTGCATCACAGGAATAAATTATATTTTAAATTATATTAAATTAGAAATCATTATTTTATATTGTAACAACATTTAGCAATATTTTATTTCACTAATTGCTAAAAATTTTTGATGAAAATTTGATGAAATATGTTTGAGTTCATACTGAGATCATTTGATTGCATACTTCAGTATCTTGGCAAATCAGAGTTTGGATCTCTTCTGAAACGTCTTCTGAGGTGAAAAATACAAGCAGAAACTTTCAGAAAACTTCTCCATTTAATCTTCATATTCTCTAAGAAATAGTTTTTCTTTCCCGTTGAGACTGAATGAAGTGGACGTGTTAATAAAACATGGCTGAATGGGCAGTATGAGCTTCCTGACTTATAAATTACTCAAAATCTGTAAAATCTGATCTGCTGTGGTCAAGAGATGCGGTCGAGGCCAAAGGTGAAAACCGAGGGTCAGCAAAAACAAACAAAGAGTGAGTCAGTATTCAGCTGCATTTGTAAAAGATACAGCAAACGCCTTCAACATTACACTAAATCTATCTCAAACAGGCCTAGTTTACCTTTGAGCCGTGGCTGGGAGATTGATGACCGGGTCAGAGCTTTACTATACTGTAGACGCCATGAGAACTGAAATATTGGCTGATTGCTGGTTTGGTGATTACGGTTTTTAAGATGTCAGTTTTTATGGTCAAAGACATGAGGAGCATCACCCACAGCACTCTGAGGCTGAGATAGTGTTTCCATAGCAACTGCCTCCGATGCGTCCGAGGCTGCAGTCAAACGGCTGTGCAACGTAAATGCATTGAATATGGTATATACTGACTCAATAATTCATCGAGCTCTATAAAATCAGTATTGCAGAAGAATACAGGTCTGTCCCAGAGGTTTCTCCAAATAAAACTGAACGGGTGGATAAGAAAAGTCTGTAAAAATAGTATATGAAGGAATTTTTTTAAAGGTGTTTTACATTTTCTATGGATTTTTACAAACCATGTCTCATTTTGATGCTGACATTTTCATGTATTATTCATGAAAGTGTATTATTTATGAAATCAAACTGTCTTTTGGCTCTTATATTACAAAGCCTCAGGGTTGAGAACTAAACCACTGATACCTGGTACTGCATTTGGCTGATATTCAACAGATACGTCAACAGTACCGCCATCTTAGGAAGGTCAACATTTGATGTTTATAGTGTACACAATATAGTTTGGTTTTTGTTGCTGGTAAATTTTTATAATGCAATTTATCATTTTCATTTACAATTACTGTCTACAATAAAAAAAAATGCATGTTGCTGTTTATTTAGTACTGACCTGAATAAGATATTTCACATAAAAGATGTTTACATATAGTCCACAAGAGAAAATAATAGTTGAATTAATTGTTGAATCCCCTTGATTCTTAATACTGTGTTCTTACCTGCATGATCCACAGCTGTGTTTTTATTGTTTTTTTGTTTAGTGATAGTTGTTCATGAGTACCTTGTTTGTCCTGAACAGTTAAACTGCCTGCTGTTCTTCAGAAAAATTCTTCAGGTCCCACATATTGTTTGGTTTTCCAGCATTTCTGTGTATTTGAACCCTTTCCAGCAATGACTGTATGATTGTGAGATCCATCTTTTCACACTGAGGACAACTGAGGGACTCATATGCAACTATTGCAGAAGGTTCAAACGCACTGTGCATTAAGATTCAGATCAGGGTAAATTTAATTTGTGTCTCCTGGGAAACATGTAAGTATCTTCTGTAGCTTCTGAAGGGCAGTACTAAATGAAAAATAAAATATTTAGGCAAAATAAGAAAAATGTACACATCTCCATTCTGTTCAAAGGCTTCACCCTCTGGCTCTTAATGCGTTGTTTTCCTTCTGGAGCATCAGTGAGTGTTTGAACCTTCTGTAATAGTTGCATATGAGTCTTTCAGTTGTCCTCAGTGTGAAAAGATGGATCTCAAAATCATACAGTCATTGTTGGAAAGGGTTCAAATACAAAAAATGCTGGAAAACCAAAGAATTTGTGGGACCGGAAGGATTTTTCTGAAGACAGCAGAAAGTTTAACTGGGGACTCATGAACAACTATCACTAAACAAAAAAACAGCTGTGCATCATTCAGGCAACAACAGTAATAAGAATCAACATTTGAACATGGTAATTTTATAAATTTAACTATTATTTTCTCTTGTGGACTATATGTAAACTTATCTTATGTGAAATATCTCATTCAGGTCAGGACTAAATAAACAATAACATGCATTTTGTACGATCCCTCTTATTTTGGTAAAATAATTAACATTTTGCAGATTCTGAAAGGGAGATGTAAGCATTTGACCTCAACTGTACATATATATTTTAGTTACTTACAAACATCTACTCTAGTGTTTTTTTTTTTTAATTATTATAAAACACATCTGCCTTTCTACAAATTATGTTATTCGGCATAAACATCTGCACATATTTAGTATGATGTTTCTTGATTATGATTTATGTAAGCTATTCACCTTATTCTTCAACGCAGGCGAGTCTTCAAGTTCATTAGCTGCTATAGGAAATACTGAGAAGAATAAAAACATGCAGTAAATGGTAAAACTGTTTGCACTACAAACCAGTGTGTTAATAATTAAGAGAATATAGTAAAATAACATGATAAGACACATGAATTTGCAATATCAAGCAGCAAAATGAGCTGTTTTGTACAGCTAAAAATAGCTGGACACGGATAAGACCAAAAGCCGCACCTGCTTTTACAGGAAAAATAGGGTGGATAGTATGACCGCTAATCAAAATTGCAGAGCTTAATCATGTTACAGTACACTCAGATAATGTCATATAGTACAAGAACATTTTGCCAATTTTCTCTTTAATGGTATATAATCTGCATTAAGTCAAATTGTCTGACATTAATGACGAACCAAATGTTTGCAACAGACGTTGTCTGTAGCATGCCACATCTGTCAGTTCACTCATGCGTTTGACCTTTCCAACATGGCGCTGATTGTCCATTACTTGCTAATAGTCATCAATGCTGAATCTATATATTTCTACCATATGTTGAGTGACATGGATTATTTTAAATGCAAATGTAGTGGGTTTAATTTCTCTCTTGCTTTCAGATTGAAAGGAGCGCGGTGAAGATGCCACGTGACCTGTCCATCAGCGTGCCATTCTGGATCTGCGATCAGCTTCCTGCTCACCAGACGCATTCCACACACTTCTGAAGAAATAACAAAGCACTACCGTATCAAAACATGGTGTCATCTTATGTGTGCCAGTCACATCCAGAGCATGTTACCACATACTGTGAGGAGATCTGTCGCTGTTTTGAAAACAACAACAAATACTGTCATGGAGTCACTTGTGGACTTTCAAAATATCAGTGTGAACAACTGGATTATAAGGTAAATCTCATGACATCAGTCAGTAACATATCTAGTAATTCACTCAAAAATCGTACACTGCAAAAAAAAAAAAAAGCTTTTCTTACTTTTCTTTGTCTTGTTTCCAGCCCAAATATCTAAAAAATCCTAAATCAAAAATGTTTTCAGAAAAAAAAAAAAACATCAAAATTACATACATTTTTGCTTAAAACAAGCAAAATCATCTGCCATTGGGGTAAGCAAAAAAAATCTTATTTCAAACAGAAAAAAAGATAATTTTTCTTACCCCATTGGCAGATTATTTTGCTTGTTTCAAGCAAAAACACACTTAATTTGGACTAAATTTGACTAATTAAAATTATTTTTGGAAAACAAGATTATTATTTTTTTTACTTGTCTAGAAAATCCTTGATTTAATAATTTTTAGATATTTTGGCTTGAAACAAGACAAAAAACTCTAGGTAAGAAATGCATTTTTTGCAGTGTAATGAATAAATTATAGTGTGTGTATGTATATAAATATATACAGTAGTCAACATTTGAAGTGGATCCAAAAAGTTCATCAAAGTTGTTTTATAAGACAAGAACGGGTATTGCTTTGGTTGTAGGACAACTTTGATGAAAGGTTTTGATCCACTTCAAATGTTGACTACTGTATTTCAGTGTATATAAAGGCCATTCTACAGAATTGGTCCAAAGTCAGAGTTTGAAACGTTTTGAAAAAAAAAAAATTCTAGAAATTTCTAGTTATTGTGCAGTTGATTCTCATATTGTATTTTCAGAAAGTTTTGGAATATTTGTCCTCACCCCAAATTTGTCACTACCAAAACACATTAATAATAATTTAATTAGAAGGGTTTTATGTTAAGATTTTGCTTACATCTACATTGTAAATATATATATATATATTTTTATATTTTATTAAATTCTTTCAGAGGTAAATCAATAACAATTACATCTTTTATAATATTTTTTTAAAGTGTTTTTTGTTAGATTTGTTGTATTTTCAGTCCAATTTTTTTCTTTGGAAAAGGCCAAAAGTTGATCATACTGATTTCAAAATTAGGAATACATTAGTTTGAATATACATTTAACTAAAAAACTTTCATAGCATCTTAGTTGATTATTCAGTATACTGAAGATGAAAGTATAGTATACTGTATACTGTGAGATGAAAAATGCGATACACTTTTTCTTACATAAATGTTCATAATTAATTTTTTTTTTTATTGAACTTATTTGAACTTTTTGAAAGAATCAAAATGATACTTTTAAAAACAACAATGGAAAAAAATATATTTCAATATTTTCGTAAGTTGAAATTTAGGGGTTAGGGTTCGGGACAGCCACCTCCCAATTGAAATTACCCAATAAAAGATTATTTTATATATATTAAGCCCACTGATATTTAAAAATATTACTGTGGGTTTCAATAGATAATAGAAGGATCTTAGTAAACATCTACGATTTGAGTACTTAAATGCTTTTTAAATGTGTTTTTTGGTTGTGGGACAGCACCAATTCTGTATAATGGCCCATTTATATACAATTTCTTTTTTGAAATTTGGGGTGACCTGGATATGTATTCGTTAAAATAATCTCATAACATCCTCCGTTAACCCTCTGGTTGTGTTCAGATTTCTGTCACACCTTTGAAGTTCCCGGTCAAAAATGACCAGCCTCCAAACAATTGCTTATAAATCTCTAATTATACTATATTATCACCAAATATTGGATTCAATCTTTTTGTGAAAAGCATTTAAAAGCAAACTTCCTGATTAAACATTAAATCACACTAGTGTGATAAACAAATTTTATGTAAAAATTATTCATGAAAAAACCAAGGTACCTATTCTCAACTAAATGAGGCCTACGATTAATCAGATGCAAATAGAAACACAAAACCAGTCCTAAATGAAATAAAACAAGTTGACAAAAAGAACGAATCCAATACTTGTTGATAATATAGCATAATAAGCGATTTATAAGCAATTGTTTGGAGTCCTGTCATTTTTGACCAGGAACACCACAAGTGTGACTAGCTGAAATAAAACTCACAAAAAATAACAAAATTTTGAAAAATATTAAAACAATTATGAGAAGTACTTATACCCTGTGTGAACAAAGTCGGGAAGTTTGAGTACAATGTGAAAACGTTAACATATTTTTGGGGAAAAAAAATCGGGTTCCGGGTCAGTTTGACCCGAACACAACCTGAATTTTCAATGATTTTCAGTGCTGAGAGAGAGAGAGTTGAAGTTGCTTTCCTTAAAAATACAAACGAGACCTTCGTTACAATTTCTCACTAAATATATTTACATGACATACAATTTGCCATCAGTGCAATACATAGGAATGTTGCATAAATACCAAATGTTAAACTTTTTCCTCTGTAAACAAAAATAAATGAGATGACGGCGATCCATGTGACTCTTCTGTAAAGCAACATTTACCACGTTCATACCAGATAAAACAACTTCACAGAAATCATCCCCAAACGAACTCAAAACCGGCCCATCGACTAGAAACATAATGTACAGTATGTAGCACGTGTACATAGTATATACTGATTTCCATACAGATCATGGATTGCTTTTGTATGAACATTTCCATATAACTTTGGCAGTTTCTCTTCATTTTTTTGTTTTTTAGAATAAAAGTTGTTTGAAAAAATAAAAAGATGATATCAAACAGTCAACAAATGTGATGTAAGCTTGCCTTTCAGAGCCCATGTTCACAGTGATAATTCAGAAAGGCCGAAAGCCCATGGTAAAAAAAGGAAAGGTAACGTAACGTAAAAACAAACCAAAAGAACATCCCACCCCTCCTGCCTGGACCGGCAGCGCTCGAGGCGGTTTTCATTGTTGTCAACGACTATAAAATTACAAACACTTATGAAGAGATTTGTAGCAGTCATCGCCATTTTAAAAAATGGTCTCTTTTTAAAGTCGACTCAAATACAAAACGTTGGAGGGGAGAGGGTCCGAGACGATGCCCACAGTCACTGAGAACACATGGGAGAGAGACGTCACCAAGAAAACGAGACATGCACCACCAGTGCCGTGTGTTAAAAACGCGAAAAACCAAACGAACCAACGAAAACGGTGCGGGAATGAAGACCAACAAAACCGCTACACACTTAAAGAGAGGATGATATACACCGGACAAAAAGAATCGAGCAAATTTAGAAAGATACCAACTTCACCAGTAATTCATATGCGTTTGTATTTAGTCTATTGTTTTTTTTTGTACTTTTTTTTTGTATTTTCTTAAACTCATCAGGTTTGGCACTTTATCTGAACAAATACGATATCTGTTCAAAAAGACTAATCGTCATACAAAACTGTCTCGTGAACATAACTCGGTAGAATATAATATTTGATAGAGAGAGCATACGGTAGGTAAACACTTTTGTACGTACTTGTAGTTTTAAAATGAACATTCCAACAGATGTTTTACACACATGCACAAAAACAAACACAACCGCGCTTCTGTTCTCCCCGCCCGCCGCCGCTGCTCTACGACACTTCCTCGGCCGACCGCGTGTCCGACTTGAGACGGACGAACTCTTTGGCCACTTCGTCGTTGGTCCTTTGGGAGAGTATTCTGGTGATGGTCAGGCCGGTTTCGTCCATGGTGACGCTCTTGACGAGCGGGTAGCAGGCGTTCAGGCTGCCCTTCTCGGCCAGTTCTCTGAGCTGCAGGATGGTCATGCCGATGATTTGGTCCTCTCGGGCGAAGCAGTAGTCCTTCACGGAGATGTGAAGCTCGTAGGCCTCTGGGCCGTGTTCATTACTCAGCACGCTGGATGGAGAAGGCACAACATTTATGTTAAAGGACTAGTTCACTTTCAGAACAAAAATTTACAGATAATGTACATCCAAGATGTTCATGTCTTTTTTTTCTTGAGTCGTAAAGAAATTGTTTTTTGAGAAACATTTCAGGATTTCTCTCCATATAATGGACTTCTATGGTGCCCTGAGTTTGAACTTCCAAAATGCAGTTTAAATGCAGCTTCAAAGGGCTCTAAATGATCCCAGACAAGTCTTATCTAGCGAAACGATCGGTTACTTCTAAAAACATTTACAGTTTATATGTTTTTTAATCTCTACACAGAGTACACACAGAGCTAGACAAGACGAGCATTTGAGGTTAAAAAGTATATCAATTGTAATTTTCTTTTAGAAAATAACCAATTGTTTTGCTAGATAAGACCCTCCTTTGCTTGGCTGGGATCATTTAGAGCCCTTTGAAGCTGCATTTTGGAAGTTTAAACTCGGGGGGCACCATAGAAGTCCATTATATGGAGAGAAATCCTGAAATGTTTTCCTCAAAAAACATAATTACCTTACGACTGAAGAAAGAAAGACACGAACATCTTGAATGACAGGCTGTAAATTTTTGTTCTGAAAGTGAAATACTCCTTTAATTCACATCAAATTTGTCTGATTGCAATTAATCAACAATTCAAGAAAAATGGGGCAAGACAATAAAACCTAAATAAACATTAAAATACAAACTGTTTTGAAAAAAATACGGAGATCTTAAACTTGAAAAGTGAAAATAAATGGTAGGGTATAACAGGGCTAAAGGCACACCCAAAATAAGACAAAAAAAAATTGCTTTCCACTGTGCCCAAAGTGTATGATTGCAGAGAAATATATATGTTTTACACAAAATTGCATGTGTATTCTGAAAAGCAGATGTTTTTCTGCCATTTAGTGGTTTAGAGGAAAATAATATCAAAGGCGCCTTTTACCCCAGTGTGCCTTTACCCCCATCGTACCCTACCTTTGTATTTATAATGACGTCCACTGGAAATGAAGACTCCAGTCATATAAGCCTATATTTCATTGTACTTGAAGCTGACTGACTCGTGTTAAATAGTGCTTGTTTAATCATATTGATCCCCCTGTTATTGACCACTTTTGCTGGTGTATTAAATTCATATTCAACTTCATAGAGCATCTCTGCAATGACACGAGAAACCTTTGCATGATGCTGCATTCATGCATTTCAGCATTCAGAAAGTCAGCATGCACGAAGATGTTTGTCCAATGCATCCTTTCTACAGGCATGTCATGAATCAGACGAGTCTGTGAAGCAGCGTTTCTGTAACCCGGTCAGCTTAATGTTTATCAGACACAGAAATTGCATTGAAAGAATGAAAAGCGCCACACAGGAGCTCTTTTATGCTTCCACACAAAATCGGCTTAAGGCTCCATTAAGCTAAAAGGCCCTTAATATCCAAAGGTGGGCTTTGAGTTCAAGTTATTTTACGTGCGCTCTAAGAGAGAGGTTAATTCAGTGTGTCATTGAGTTTGTGCTGCGCTTCTGTTACATTTTACTTGAATGCCATTGAAAAGCCAAATGCGGGGCTTTTTGTTGAGCCAACTGTTCTGGAAAGCCTTTCTTAATTATCTTTTCCTTCACAAGCCTTAAATGAGACTGTCAGAAGTAAATCTTCACGTGGACGCTTGGTTTCTGTGCTCTTGTTCAAGTGCATTTGTGCGGCATAAAAGCGATCAGTCAATGGCAGCAGTGAAAAACCAGGAAGCAGACGAGACGACTGCTGATGTCGAATGCTCTATTTACAGTCAGACATGATTCATTTATTTCATCCAATAATAGGAGATAAAGTGAGAAGTATTCGGCCGGTCCAAGAGCTCCATATGTAATAAAACATCTTTTATTAGGCTACTGAGTTTTACATTGATCTCTCAAAAGTATGATTTCTTTCTGTAAAACTTTTAAAATTAGGGCACTGTGACTGATTGAAATGGGATTACAGAGGGAATAATAGTGATCACGTATCTTATCACGACTCTTTATTCATTTACTAGTCATTTTCAGTCATATATAATCCTGTGGGATTCACATCAACTCTTACAAATTGATTCTGTCCTACTCTGATATACGCTGCAATTCAAAAGTACTTTTATTCAGCGAGGATGCAATAAGTTGATCAAAAATGACATTTTTAATGTTACAAATCATTATTACTTCATATAAATGCAGTTTTTTCTTACTATTCAACACTGTTTTCAACATTCATAATAATTAGAAGTGTTTCTTGAGCAGCCAATTAGCATATTAGAATGATTTCTGAAGGATCATGTGACACTGAAGACTGGAGTAATGATGGCTAAAACTCAGCTTTGAATCTCAGGAATAAATTACATTTTAAAATATATTCACATTGAAGACAGCTATTTTAAATTAAAATAATATTTCACATTTTTACTGTATTTACTGTAATTGGAATCAAATAGATACAGCCTTCCTAAGCATAAATTTCTCAAATAAGTTTTGAGATTTAGTGTACACAGTATGTGACCCTGGACCACAAAAGCAGTCATAAATTGAGATTTATACATCTGAATTCTCAAATAGATGCAGTTTTTTCTTACTCTTCATCACAGCTGTCACTGTTTTCAACATTGATAATAATTAGAAGTGTTGCTTGAGAAGCAAATCAGCATATAAGAATGATTTCTGAAGGTTCATGTGCCACTAAAAACTCGAGTCATGATTCTGAAAATCCAGGTTTGATCACAGGAATAAATTACAATTTAATCTAAATTCACATTGAAAACAGTAATTTTAAATTAAAATAATATTTCACATTTTACTGTATTTTACTGTAATTTTAATCAAACAGATGCAGCCTTCCTAAGCATAAAATTCTCTCAAAAACAGTAAAAATCTTACCTAGCCCAAATAGGTTTAGTGTATGCAGTATGTGACCTTGGACCACAAAACCAGTCATAAATTGAGGTTTATACATCTGAATTCTCAAATAGATGCAGTTTTTTCTAACTATTCATCACCATTTTCAACATTGATAATAATTAGAAGTGTTTCTTGAGGAGCAAATCAGCATATAAGAATGATTTCTGAAGGACCATGTGACACTAAAGAATCGAGTAATGGTGCTGAAAATCCAGGTTTGATCACAGGAATAAATTACAATTTAATCTATATTCACATTGAAAACAGCTATTTTAAATTAACATAATATTTCACATTTTACAGGATTTTAATCAAATAGATGCAGCCTTCCTGAGCATAAAAGCCTTCTCTCAAAATTGTTTTAAATCTTACCTAGCCCAAATAGGTTTTGAGGTTTAGTGTATACAGTACGTGACCCTGGACCACAAAACCAGTCATAAGGGTCATTTTTTTTTAATTGAAATGTATACATAATCTGAATATATAAGCTTTCCATTGATGTATGGTTTGTTAGGGAAGGACAATATTTGCCTGAGATACAACTATTTCAAAATCTGAGGGTGCAAAAAAAATCTATATATAGAAAAAAATCGCCTTATAGTTGTCCAAATGAAGTTCTTAGAAATGCAAAAGACTAATCAAAATTTTTTAATAGTTTTAAGTTTTAATATATTTATGGTAGGAACTTTACAAAATGTCTTAATGAAACATGGTCTGTACTTAATATCCTAATGATTTTCATCTTAAAAATTGATCATTTTGACCCATACAATGCATTTTTGGCTATTGCTACAAATATACCCACGCTACTTAAGACTGGTGACCAGGGTCACATGTTTCTGAACACTGAATATTTTGTACATATCCACCCCAAAAAACACCAGCCTTTATAAATATATAGAATGTGAAATGAATACTCACTACTGGAATGTTTCATTGTATTTTGGAGACCAGTTGTTATTCTTGGTTTTGGTGCTAAACTTGCGTTTCTTGTCAGCCAGGTGTGGGCCGATGGCGTTGACCTCCACGAAGGGGCGAAACATGGCGTTCGTCTGCCAGTTGATATTGTTCACACCCACAACTGCAGAGGAAGAGGATGCTCTCTCGAGTGAGTCATGTTAAATTAAATGACTTATATATCTCATACAATAGTTTCAGAGTCACATAACCAGGTACAAGAAAGATATTTCACCTCTGATGTGTTTTACTAGAGTTTCCGAGGCAGCTCTAGGACTGTATGTAACTAAACCAGTTTTTCAATTATCTGATTGCATTTTGACCATTAGATTGAATCTTGAAAATGGGTTGTTCGAAAGAAAAAGACAAGGATGCTGAATTTGGATTAGATCACAAAATCTTGGTTTTGATCTGGATTAAATCCTCAGTTTGTGTTGTTTAAAACGTTTTAGTAAGATTGGGATACTTTTGATTAAAAAAAACTGGATTATTCTGAACCCTGCAGAAGGGAACAAAATGTAATAAAACTGGTCCAATAAATACAACATTTTGACATCCCCAAACTATGGAAGCTTGTTTCTGCCAGTGAATAGAAAATAAAAAGGCTTATTGTTCTCACAATTCTGACTTTATTTCTCAGAATTGTGTGATATAAACTGAAAATTGTAAGTTATAAAGTCAGATTTTTTTTTTCTTCTCAAAATTGCAAGTTTATATCTTGCAATTGTGAGCTTTTTTTCAGAATTTTCCGAAAAAAGTTAGAATTGTGAGATAAAAAGTCACAATTTTTTCTTATTTTTATATAGTGGTGGAAACGGGCTTCCATAACAAACAGCTGTCAATGGATCTGAATTAAATCCTCAGTTTGTGTTGTTTTGAACATTTTATTAAGATTGGAATACTTTTGATAAAAAAAAAATGGATTATTTTGAACCCAGCAGAAGGGTGGATTTCAGGACTTTATTTCTCAGAATTACGTGATATAAACTGAAAATTGTGAGTTATAAAGTCAGATTTTTTTTTCTCAAAATTTCAAGTTTATATCTCGCAATTGTGAGCTTTTTTTTTCCAGAATTTTCAGAAAAATAATTGTGAGATAAAGTCACAGTTTATTCTTATTTTTATGTAGTGGTGGAAACGGGCTTCCATAACAAACAGCTGTCAATGGATCTGGATTAAATCCTCAGTTTGTGTTGTTTTGAACATTTTATTAAGATTGGAATACTTTTGATAAAAAAATGGATTATTTTGAACCCAGCAGAAGGGTGGATTTCAGGAACAAAAATGTAATAAAACTTTAAAACTGGTCCAATAAATACAACATTTTGACATAATAATAATAGCAGTAATATATCTCCAAACTATGGATCCCTGTTTCTGCCACTAAATAGAAAATAAAAAGGCTTTTTAATTTAACAATTCTGACATTTTTTCATAATTGTGAGTTTACATCTCATAGTTCAAAAATTTTTTTCTCAGAATTATGAGATTGTGAGTTATAAAGTCAGAATTGCAAGACACAAACTCACAATTGACTTTTTTCTCACAATTGTAAGATATAAACTCACAATTTTGAGTCCAATTTTGAGGGGAAAAAGATTTAAATGTTCTCTATATTTCACAATTCTGACTTAACTCGCAATTGCATGTTATAAAGTCAGAATTGCAAGTTTTTAATGCAATCGCAAAAAACCTATGGCAAGATATAAACTCGCAGTTCTGAGAAAAAGTCACAATTGTGATATAAACTCAATATAAACTTTTTTTAATTACCGTTTGTAATTTAACATCTGATCAGAAATGGAGCAGTCAGAAGTAGTTATTTGTGTAAATGCAATGCAAAAGTAAAATGCAAAACATTGTTTTCTTCCCCCATCTCATTTATTTATTTTTTATTTTTTTCCTTCATGTCCATTTAGAGGCTCCATAGAGCTCTAGTAATCCAGATCTGGATCAGAGTGATCCAATCCAATTTTGCTTTGAAAAAATGAAACAAAAGTAAAATGAGTTAGCTGATTTCCAAATCCAGATCATTCTGATTCAGATTATACTTTTTGAACAACTGGCCCACGAACTTCACTACTAGAGAAAACCAACATTCAGACCTGCTTACACTCTTAAAAATAAAGGTGCTTCATGATGACAAAGAAGAACCTTTTTAGTTTAAATGGTTTTATATAGAACCTTTAACATCTGAAGAAACTTTGTGTTTCATAAAAGGTTCTTTGTGGCAAAAGAAGGTTCTTCAGATTATAAAAAGTTAAAGAAGAGATGGTTTGACTGAATGGTTCTTTTATGGCATCGCAGTGAAGAACCCTTTAAAGCACCTTTATTTTTAAGAGTGTAGTGGAGAAAAAAAAGGTATAGGATTTACTTTGAAATGATTTTCACTTATAAACTGCTAGTAAATGTAAAAAAAAATAATTACAAAGAAATAGGTAGTAACGCATTGAATTAAATATGAAATTTTGATGATAAAAAGATAATAGCAACTTTGAGCTTATATCTCAATTCAGAATTCTTTCTCACAGTTCTGAGTTTAGAAGTTTATATTTTCCAATTCAGATTTTTCATGAACTTATAAACTCAGAATTCTGACTTTCTCACAATTTTTCATTTCTATCTTGCAGTTCTGAGTTTATAACTCTCAATTTTCAGAAAAAATGTGAAAGAATTGTGAGGGAAAAGTTCTGAATTGATAATTGTGGGATAAATCACAATCTTTTTTTATTTCTTTGTGGAAACACGCATCCGTAATGAAGACTGAAAAAGTATTTTCCTCACAAAATGAACTCGCATCGGTTTTATTTACAACTTCAAAAAATAAATAAATAAATGACAATGTAGTAAAATAGACATGTTGTGCTTATAAAACATAATTACAGCTGACTGGATGAGGCAAATCTGTTCTTTTTATTTTATATTAATGTGCCAAGTTGCTTAGCAGCAGCCTACGGATTTATCACCAACAATAAATCATAGAGAAAGTTAATTAGGAACATTATAATATCTGTTTTGTGGCATTGCTCAGTCATGAATTCATAATAACGCAATGTCACTGATATTGTTTTGATTAGAAAGTAAAATGTTAAATTTTAAGTAAAGGTTTTCTAACGTGGTCATTAATTGGGTGCGTTGTGCAGGTGTCTCTCTGCAGTCCAGTTTCCGTGTCTCCTGTAGAGATGGAGCTCATTAACAGATCCTGAGCTCTTGATAAAGCGGCCAGATGAGAGCCATTACAGCGAGAGGAAACTTTCATTCTGCTAATTAGAGCAGCAGCAAATGCCTCTCACAACCCAAACGCTTTATCAGTGAAATTACACTATAACTGATTAAAAGAATACAGTGTCTGTGGCTAAGAGAAACATGCTAATTCGAGTCATTTAGACTTCAGAGTGTCTTAATCGTGAATTAACAGCTCTGTGTATGTGTGTGTTTTACCTTTAACGCTGACTTTGTGCTCTCCAGTGCCGGGGTGTGAGATCAGGTCCACCTGGATAGCGACTTCCCCGATGGATCCAGACGTGGACTGACCTGGAATCAGTTTTGAGATGAATGTCATACTGTATCTCAGATAAGAGCATGCATTACACATAAAACACACGCCAAATACACAATACATTCTCAAGGCCACGACTTCTTATGTTGAGGGAACGTCATATTGTTTACAAGTTTAATGCGTAAACAAACCTGTGTGACCTTAGTAACCTGGGATCATCAGAGATGTTTTTTTATATTTTATTTTGAATTAAGAAATTATTGCATTATTAAATTATTATTATATATATGAAGTTTATCAAGAATGAGGGTACATTTTTTTGAAATTGAGATTTATACATAATCTGAAATATGATAAATAGGCTTTCCATTGATGGAGGAATCGGAGGGTGCAAAAAAATCGAAATATGTGACCCTGGACCACAAAACCAGTCTGAAGTAGCACGGGTATATTTGTAGCAATAGCCAAAAATACATTGTATGGGTCAAAATTATTGATTTTTCTTTTATGCCAAAAATCATTAGCATATTAAGTAAAGATCATGTTCCATGAAGATATTTTGTAAATTTTCTACCATAAATATATAAAAACTTGTCCTATTTTAACAAACAATATATCAATGGAAAGCTTATTTACTCAGCTTTCATGTGACGTAAGAATCTCAATTTCGACAAATTTACACTTAAGACTGGTTTTGTGGTCCAGGGTCACATATAGGGAAAATCGCCTTTAAAGCTGACGAAATAAAGTTCTTAGCAATGCATATTACTAAGCAAAAATTCTGTTTTGATATATGTGACCCTGGACCACAAAACCAGTCTTAAATTGTGTGGGTATATTTATAGCAATAGCCAAAAAACATTGTATGAGCCAAATCATTGATTTTTCTTTTATGCCAAAAGATCATGTTCCATAAAGATATTTTGCAAATTTCATACTGTAAATATATAAAAACTGCATTTTTGCTTCGTAAACTTCATTTGGACAACTTTAAAGGCAATTTTCTTAATATTGAAATTTTTTTTTTTGCACCCTCAGATTTTTGATTTTCAAAAAGTTGTATTTTGGCCCCAAATTTTCCCATTCTAACAAACCATACATCAATTGAAAGCCTTTTTATTCAACTTTCAGATAATGTATACATCTTAATTTAAAAAAAAAATTGACCCTTAGGACTGGTTTTGTGGTCCAGGGTCACATGTAATATTATTATTATTATTTTAATAACTGGTTAGGGCTATATTTTTGCGAATGCCTGACAATTATGCCAATAATAAAGAATTAACTTATGATTGTATTTATGCCCGTGTGACGATAAATGAGTGTTTTCATTTCCAAATGAAACGATGTGAATGACTAATTTCTCAATGAAACATTATATGATAGCCAGCATAATCAAAGCTTTACTGGCATGTTGAGCATTTATAGAATGCAATCATTTACATTCAGAATGTTAAGAGATTGAAATGAAGGAAAAAAAAAATATAAATGAATATAAAAATATAACCAATAATAATAGGCTAATAATAATAATAATAATAGTACAAATATTACAGAAAAAACGATCAGTTAATGGACTTACATAGAAAAAATATACATATAAACACATAATATAATAATTATAATATTAATCATAATAAATAAAATATATTTAATAGTATTGCTGAAGTAGCTTACATTTTTACTTCATACAGATTCACCAATAGTCTGTATTATTATTAAATACATTATTTTCTAGGAAAAAAATAGTTAAAAATATACATATAAACAATATATATGTATTAATAAAATATAATAATAGTAAATCAACAGGTGGTAAATACAATTTACCATATTGTCTGCAAGGAAAATAATTGCTTACTAGTAAAATAACAAAAAAATAAAAATATCAATATAAATAACAATAAATTAACTTGAATATATTATATTGCGTTATTATACATTATAGAATAGATTTACCAGTAGACTTTATTATTATTAAATACATTATTTTCTAGAAAAAGAACCACTTAATAGTATAATAATTATATTTAATAAATAAATAATAACATTTTATATCAAGACCATGGGATGGGTAAAAATGTTTTCTTATAGAACTATTTTATTTGATGAAAAGAAAATCCATCTCTGATAATCCCAGGTTACTAATGTCACGCAGGTTTGTTTACGCATTAAACTCGTGGCCACAAGAAAAAATATGAAAAAGTCAAATATTTATCTTTAAGAAAAGTCAGTATAATCTATCCAGAGAGATTTATTTCCCTTTGATTCCTCTTTAATAGCTGTAGACTGTCAAACCCTGTGAATTCACAATCCCATAACTCTAGTCTTATGGATTTCTGGATGGCATACTTTTGGAAAAATTCAACTCTGTCCTCACTGGATTAGATCCAGAGAGATTGCTCCTGAAAAAGGAGAATAATGGAGGAGTAAATGGTGTTTCGTATTTTTGTATTTGCCCTTCAAGGTTTGCAGCAAACACGTTTGGCCAAACTAACTGAAGAGCGCATAACACTCGTCAGCTAAATGAACGACTACAGAATGACCTACAGCGTCCGCCGCAGACATCAACAATCAATCACGATTGGATTAACCTCGTCTCTGCTTTTATTTGCTCTCTGACCTCGTAACAAATGCCTGGTTTCATAAAGACTTTCTGTAGCAGATACCTAAAGAGACTGGATTTATTTACCAGGCCACATTTAGATATGAAAATGCAAAAAACATTTACGATAATGCTACTAAATGCTATGAATAATAGTAAATAATTATAGTAAATCAACAGGTGGTAAGCACAATTTACAACATTGTCTGTAAATTAACACTAGTAAAATAACATTAACAAATAATAATAAATAAAGCATAATTAACATATTTTATTGTATTATATATATTATAGAAGTAGCTTACATTTTTGACTTCTTACAGATTCACTAAAATACTTTATTACTAAATTTAATACATTCTTTTCAAGACAAAGAAATATACATAGAAACAAACCAAATAAATTAAATTATAATAGTAACTCAACAGGTGCTAAATACAATGTAACATATTGTCTGCAAGGAAAAAAATTGCTAACAACACACAAAAAAAAAAACCCTATAAATTATATTTAATATATTATATTGAGTTGTTATTATATATTATGGAAAAGATTTAAAATGTTTGACTTTATTTCTTATAGACTCACCAGTAGACTTTATAATTAAAATTAAATGCATTATAGAAAACAAAATATAATAATATAATTAAATTATACTGTAATAGTAAATGAACAGGTGTTAAATACAATGTAAAATATTTTCTGCAAGGAAAATAATTGCTGACTAGTAAAATAACATTAAAAAAACAAATAATATTAAATTATATTTAATATTATATTGCGTTATTATATATCATGGAAAAGGTTAACATTTTTGACTTTATTTCTTGTAGATTCACCAGGCTTTCTTATTATTTAATTAAATACATCATTTCTAGGAAAAGAGTTTAAAAAATTGTACAACAGTAAAATAGTAAAAAAAAAAAATAATAAAAAAATACACAGAAACACAAAAAACAATCATATATTATAGAAATGATATTGTTATACGAATATTTATATAGTATAGTACAATGTAATTATTTTTCTATTTTAAAATGACCAATTTATTAATAAACCATATTAGACTACATTTAAGACATTCAAGAATATGAAAATATCTGAAATAAATTCAGATAGGGAAATTACAAAACCTTTACCATAATGCTACAAAAGATAACTTCTGAAAAATACTGTTATTACCAGAATTGTATTTCATGAACTTTTGACAATAAGCATTTTGTCCTGATTTTTTAAAGGGTTCACATCAAATATTTATTGATCTTCTAAGACTTTCAGGACTTAGACTTTCTCCATTGAATTATGAATCTTTGACAATGTGATTCAGCTTTAAAAAACGTATTATAAATGACCTCAAGGAGAAAACCTGTATGAAAATGTATGATATGACCACTAAAAAAAAAACAAGAATCATTCAGGTTGACTCTGAACTCTGGCTAGACACATTTTCACAGACAAAGAAAATAAACCCGTCTCTGAAGGGATTACAAAGTAAGACCAAAAAGAAAGAGTGAAAGGAAACTGAGATTTACTGTAGTCAGATATCAGAGCTTGATTACTTCCAGAACTTGTCTGAATGAGTCAGAAGTCACGGAAAAACTATGGAAGTGCTTATTAAATTGTGTTGGTATTTCTGCATAGATAGAGTTAGTCTTCTGGAGATGAACACATCATTTACATCAAGATGAAATAAGCAGCTTTATATTTCTCAGTGGATTTGCACATCATTATCACATATCACCGCATTGAAATGCAGGGCAACATATCTAGGAAGATGCACACAAATGCATTTACAGGTGTCTATAAATAACAGATGAATATATAATAACAGTGGAAGTCAGAAGTGTGGAATAATTAGGTTTTTTAATGTATTAGAAAGAAGTCTCTTTTGCTCAACAAGGCTGCATTTGTTATGTACAAACTGCAGTAAAAGCAGTAATAATGTGAAATATTTTTATAGATTAAAATAGCTGTTTTCTCTGTGGATATATTTTAGAATGTAATTTATTCCTGTGATCAAAGCTGAATTTTCAGCATTATTAGTGTTACAGGATCCTTCTGAAATCATTCCAATATGCTGCTTTGCTGCTCAAATTGCCAGTTGCTTTTTATATTACAATATAATACGTAATATATAATATATTATATATAGTATAGAAATAGCTACAATTTTTGACCTCTTACAGATTCACCAATAGACTTTATTATTATTAAATGAAATATATTATTTGCTAGGAAAAGAACTGCTTAATAGTATAAAACATACACAGAAACACAAAAATATAATAATAATAATTTATTATTATTAAATTATAATCATAAATCAACAGGTGGTAAATACAATTTACAACATTGTCTGCAATAAGTTATAATTAATATATTATATGGCATTGTTATTATATATTATAAAATTAGCTTCAATTTTTTTTTTTACTTCTTACAGATTTACCAATAGATTTTATTAATATTAAATTAAATACATTATTTGTTAGGAATAGAACTGCTTGACAGTAAAAAATATACATAGAAACAAAAAATATTATAATAATATTCAAAATATTATTATATAAATTATTCTAATATGCTGATTTGCTGCTCGGGAAACATTTCTGATTACTATCAATGTTAAAAACAGCTCAAATCATGCATAAAAATCATAATTATTCCAAACTTTTGACTGCCAGTATTCATATATAATGCTGTTAGATTCAGTGCTTAGGCCGGTTGCTTTTTTCATATTAAAATATATATATATAATATTATATTACAGTTGCTTTTTCTGAAAGTGCAAAAAAAATTGTGACTGTGTGTCTGCTGTGTAATATCCCTAGAGATTCTCCATCTGAACCAAAAGAGCCCCTGATATCCAAGATATCCATCACCTGCTGTTATAGAAAAGCCCAGAACTGCAGTGATGAATAACTCCAAACGTGAAGTTTGATGAATTATAATCGGTGTACAGGAAGGTAAACACACATTCTCATCACACACACACACACACACACACTAGAAATCATATTCTGTCTGCAGCCTTTGGCCTCAGGAGAGAGAGAGAGAGAGAGAGCGAGAGAGAGTTACATTGTGTTTGTACTACACAATATATCGGTTTCAAACAGTGTGCACCAATAAATGTTTTAATTAGTAGTATGGTTGTCACATGACCTTGTGTAGTTGCATGTTTAGCATAAGGTGACCAAGTGAAATACATTTGCTATTTTGAGAATAAATAGTTTGCCAAACTTACTGTCTGCTGGCAGACCAATAAAATGATGAGTCAAAAAAGGTATCACTTCTGGTTCACTGGTCACAATGGAAATAGAAAGTCAGCTGCATTGTGGGATACGGTGGCTCTGTTCCAAAACTTGCTGTTTAGTGTCTACATAAGCAACTGCCTTCAAAAGGCAAAAAAACTAAATGAAAACGAGAACTGTTGCCTTGGGAACTAACTGAAGCAAAATAAGTATTAAAATGACTAAGATATAAATAATACAATTGTAAAGTATAATACAATGCTAATTAAAAATTTTGAAATAAAAAAAGATAAAGTGACTAAAACTGAGATAAAAACATAATGATAAACAGAAATATTAAAAATAATTAAACAGATTTATTCAAAAATAATACAAATGACAAAAGCACAAAACAAAACGACAAAATTGAAAATATAAAAACAAAGGGGAATTCTAAACATTAATAAACACTACAACAGTACAAAATAAATAAATAGTAAAATAATCACTTAAATAGTGATCTACAATTGATTGAAATAAGGACAGTTTCAGAAAAAAGGTAAAACCTAAGGTACAAAAGCTAAAAGGCACATCTTTTTACCTTATTTACCCCTAACCAGTACATATTACTCTTTTAAAGGTACATATTGGTACTTTTATTAAGGGTATCATCACAGTGGCATTCATACCTTTTTTTTTCCTGAGAGTGCATGCAACTAATATCACAATAAGCATACACAACACACACAAATCTATAGTAAAATGCATTTATAATTATATTGGACATTTTATAGGTACTTTCTGCTGCTGGTGGTGGTAGTAGTATGGTTTTTCATACCATGTCAGCAACTGAGTTATAAAGAATTAATGAAAGTTAAAAGAATTGGTATAATAATCTAGTTTACTCTTACTTTTTTGTGCATGTGTTTATCATGATTTATTTTAGGATTTACAATAGAATACATGCAATGATGCCTTACAGTTTGGCCAAAAGAAAGAATCAGAATACTGCTAATGTATGTCTGTATGCATACATAAAAGTGCATGCTGCACAAGTAAACACACTCTGCATACTACTTTAAAACTGCATTCTGAATAAACCCAGTGAGCAGAACAGTCTCACTGCATGGAAACCCGTCTCTCTCTCTCTCTCTTTCTCCTGACAGCGAGATGTATGATCGGCTCCAGCAGGCGCACAAACATGCTCTTACCTTGAGAGGTTTGGGTGCATATATATTTCTTGATCAAGGCATCTGTGGGTTGAGTGTAAAGGCTGAGGGCGTATTTCAAGGACTTGAGATCGGGGCTCTTCTCCAGGAAGGTTTTCTTCAGACCGTTTCCACCCGCATGGAAATATTGCTGAACAGAGAAACAAATGCACTGGTTACTGAGAGAGTCAAAAAGGCTGCTTTTATTCTGGGATAATGGTAGCAGGGTTACTTCTACTAAGCGGCATATTTACATGTCTTAATATACTAAATAAAGTGTTAAAGTCAATTTTTAGAGATGCACATAACAGTTAACGTTCTGCTATTACAATATCGTGAATTAAACAAACATTGGGCTGAATTTTCACTCATTGTACTACTTTGATCTGAGTGGATGTTGATTTTTGAAAATCTGAGAAACTAAGAAATATTTTAAGCGTTTCTTTATTGTTCTTTAAATGTTAAAAAATACTTCGTTATTAGGAGTTCAAGCATGTAGTGCTGAAACCATATTGTAATTGTTAGAATGGTCACAGATCTGGGCCCGTATTCACAAAACATTTTATCTTAGTATCCTAAATAGCAGTAAAAGTTTTTAGCTAAGAGTTTTCACTTAAAACCTAATTAACAAAGCTGCTGAGACAAACTTTTACTAAGGAATAGAAAGAAGCTGAGAGTAAGACGGGGTTGACCTCGTTTCTATAGATGATGTCAGCATGCTCATTAACTATGCACACTGTGATTGGCTGATAGGGAAGGGGTTTCTGTCAGAGATTTGTTTTTATTTCATAAAAATATTGTAGAGCACGATATTATTTTGCCAAATTCAAATAAAGGTTTTACAATAAAAATGTGTTTTTAAAAATAAAGCTTTTAAAATGCAGGATAAGTGTCACTAAACAACTAAATGTTCAGCTAATTGTCAGCCTCTTAAATGTGTGCTTCTCATAAACAATTTGTGGATATATGAACACCCTTTTACTAATAGTAGAATGATCATTGCTGAATGCATGCAAACGTAAAAGACAACCAAACTAGATGCAAGGACAGCTGTTACGCCAGACTGAGTCCGGGATTTTTTTGTATGCATTTTTTTTTTTTTTGTCATTCTAAAAATGTGTCACGCACCAAAATATTGCACACTAGTCACATAGTAATTCATCCATTGAAAAAAATAAAATAAATAAAAAGTCAAATAAAAATAGCGCAAAACAATACACAAAGCAATCTTCGCAGTGAGGATGATTTTGTTGTCCACTTTCTTCTTAAAAAGAGAAAAAAGAAAGGACATTTTGGGTCCATCCAGTTATAAGATATAGAGAGGAAGGAGAGAATACTTTTTGTGCGCACTTTCTCAAAGGATCTCTCCCAGCAATTTAAAGTTTACTTAAGAATGTCAGTAAATTTTGACGCTTTGCCAGAATTACTGGAGCCACATATTATAAAGAAGACCACTAATTTCTGTGAATTCAAGTGTTCAAGCACCTTTACACTGCTTTGTGCTGCAAGACCAAGAACTTGTCAGAGGCAATTCTGGATTTTGGCGTTCGCTTGTATAGTGGCCCTAAACTGTCAAAACACCTCTCAAAATGCTTGCTATGGATGCAAAAAATCGAACCCGATCCAATTTTTTTATGATGTTCTGGAGGCAGCATGTAAACGTGACGCAACGTGAGGTTGAAAACCTCAAAAATTTTGGACAATGACCTTTCAAAAGGACAAATTTGGAGATAACCTCAAAAAAAAAAAAAAAAATGCATACCTGTGTGGGCAAATAAATGCAGTGTGTTTATAAAAAGTTTACATTCTGAGGCAGATTACCGGCAATAGCCAATTTTGGATAGTTTGTGATTTGGTCTTGGTGACTTAGGAGTCCTCTTCACTACTCCTAACATTTCACAGGTTTAGGAGCTTGTTTTAGCGCTAAAATGGTTAGTGAAGTACTCTTAGAGCAAAAATTTAGGAGTCCTAAATTTAGGACTGACACGCCCATTATTTTAAAGATTTTCTTCTAAATCAGCAAGTTAGGAGCTACTTTTAGCCTTAAAGGATAACTATTGCCAAAATGCAACCTGGGCTGTTTTTTTTACTGTAAATGAGACAAACTTATATCTAAAAGCATAATTACGACAAACGAGCCGTTTTTGAGATTGACCGTGATTTCGTTTCGTGGTCAGTGGCCGGTGAATGGGAGTACTAGGGGCATTAATTTGAGCGCATCAAAATTTATATTTTTACAACACTAAGAAGGCTCGACACACCATGAAACTTTGCTCGAAGTATCGCCTGGGTCTCTACACATGAACTCCAGCATTGAGAACATTGTTTGTGTGCACAGAGTTTACTAAAAAGAAAGGTTTTGAACAACTCACTTTCACTGTTTGAGTTTCCGCTCGCGGCCGTCTTGCCAGTCAAGAAGTGTCGATCTCTGAATGCAAGGATGGATAGCTCCTAAAGCATATTTCCATATAAATGCACGGCTAATTCGTTGTTTTGTCGCAAGTGAAAAACAATATTAACCTTCTAGTTGTAAAAAGAGCCTCATATAAGCCTAATATTTCGTCCTATGGAGTCCATTCATTCGCATTCGGAGATCGACACTTCTTGACTGGCAAGATGGCTGCGAACGGAAACCCAAACAGTGTAAGTGAGTTGTTCAAAATCTTTCTTTTTAGTAAACTCTGTGTACACAAACAATGTTCTCAATGCTCGAGTTCATGTGTAGAGACCCAGGCGATACTTCGAGCAAAGTTTCATGGTGTGTCGAGCCTTCTTAGTGTTGTAAAAATATCGATTTTGATGCGCTCAAAGTTATGCCCCTAGAACTCCCATTCACCGGCCACTGACCACGAAACGAAATCACGGTCAATCTCAAAAATGGCTCGTCTGTCGTAATTATGCTTTTAGATATATGTTTGTCTCGTTTACAGTAAAAAAAAAAAAAAACAGCCCAGGTTGCATTTTGGCAATAGGTCCTGAGCATATTTTTGATTGTCTTATACTGTACAGTAAATGCTTTATAAAAATGTCCTTAAATTACAACACACACAAGTTATAAAGTTCAGAAGGGTTCTCACATTCAACATACATACAGACATATCACCCATTCATTCTCAGTGGAGAATCACCACAGATGCTTCAGTTAATTCTTAGTTACTGCTGTGATGTGAGAGCGATAACGCATCTGTCAGCTGAACACAATCAGATCAGGGTTCAACAGAAGCCCAGAGCTGCAGAGATCATCGTCCACCGCTGGACACAAGTGTGAGGAGACGACTGGCATTTGATCAGATCTAGTTTATTATTCTATTAGCGTAAGGGCCGATTAGAGAGTGAACGGCGAGGACGGAGCGCTGACGTTTTCATGTCTGCCGTGATTGAGACAGATGAGATTTCCACCTAGGAATCAATTGCTCTGGCTCTGAGGAAAGGGCAGGTGCCATTTTCAGTGCTTGCATTTAGTTTTTTCCTTACTTTGAATAAAAAGATAGATGGGTAGGTAGATAAAAGAAATAAAACTTAACAGAAATGCATAAAGTAATAACACTGCAAAAAAAAAAAAAAGCTTTTCTTACTTATTTTTACCAGCCAAAACATCTAAAAAATTTTAAATCAAGAAGGATTTTTTAGACGAGTAAAAATTGTCTTGTTTTCTCAAAACAAGCAAAATAATCTGCCAATGGGGTAAGAAAAATTATTTTGTTTTCTGTTTGAAATAAGCCTTTTTGCTCACCCCATTGGCAGATTATTTTGCTTGTTATATTTTTTCTCAAAATATTTTATTTAAAATCTAAGTTGCATGAGATGCATTCAAATAATTATTTGGTTATTTAATAATTATATATTTTTTCTGTCTTATGGATAAATCTAACAAAATGTTCAGGTTTATACATAAAACATGAAAAAAAGGTTAAAAAAAAGAGAAATAAAGAAAGAAATTGCAAATACGTAAAGAAAAGCTAATTTAATTTAAGATATATCATATTCTTTGCAAAAGAGTCTTAAAGTATTATTTATTTTAATAATGTTTATCATTTGAAATAGTTATCAATCTGAATGTCTACCTATTGAATGTCTATGAAGGACTTTCTGGACGAGTAAAAATTATTGTCTTGTTTTTTGAAAAAACAAGTCAAAATTAAGTGCGTTTTTGCTTGAAACAAGCAAAATAATCTGCACATTGGGTAAGACATTTTTGAAATAAGAAAACTTATTAACTTGTTCTAAGCAAAAAACTCACATAATTTTGAGAAAATAATTTTTACTTGTCTAGAAAATCCTTCTTGATTTAAATTTTTCCGATATTTTGGAAACAAGACAAAAAATCTAAGTAAGAAAAGCATTTTTGCAGTGAAAACGATTTATATCTTTTAATCTGTCTAAATCTGTCTTTTTTCCATTTTGTGGGCTCTTTCTCTTTAGTTTCAGAGTCTGCGTGATGAAATCCAGTAAACAGCGTCTTATTGTCTGCTGATGAAGGCCTCTGGCTGTGTGCTGGACTTTAATTGAGCCCATGATGAATGGCTGATGGGGTTTGTCGGCTGTATTGATTGGTCAGGACGAGCATCACTTTGGTAATCATACAGAATGAAGCATAAACAACATTTGGTGAAACTCATCAGAGCAGCAGATTGTTCAGAACACATATTAAGGATCATGTTTATATGTTTCATGTGCTGATTATATCAGTCTTTGTGTTCTGAAAATACATGAAATGTGCTGGATTTCAAATGCATGCTTTTTTGATCTTCTGGTGGCCCATTATTTCAGCTGCATTATTCATATAGAGCTTTTTCTATTGTGCGTTTGAGAGCAGTGGCAAGGAGTAGGCAAAGGTCCTGCTTTATTTATTTATTTATTAATAAATTTTTGTTTAATGTAAGTTCATGTTTTATTTGATGTTCCATCTGTGTCATTTGCAGATATATGTGACCCTAGACCACAAAAGCAGTCTTAAGTAGCATGGGTATATTTGTAGCGATAGGCAAAAATACATTGTATGGGTCACATACAATGCTCAAAATCATTAGAATATTAAGTAAGGATCATGTTCCATGAAGATATTTAGTACATTTTCCTACCGTAAATATATCAAAATTAGATGTTTCATTAGTAATATGCATTGCTAAGAACTCCATTTGGACAACTTTAAAGGCGATTTTCTCAAAATTTAAATGTTTTTGCACCCTCAGATGCCAGAAATCTGAGCCAAATATTGTCCTATCCTAACAAACCATACATTAATGGGAAGCTTGAATTGATGTATAAATCTTAGTTTAAAAAAAAAAAGACCCTTATCATTGGTTTTGTGGTTCAGGGTCACATATTTTGCATGCATTTACTTCAGTTGATCAACAACACACTAATATTATCATATTTTTGTATGTTGCATTTGAATAGCATCAAGTCACATTCAAAAATAACAATTACGATAACACATAGCTGACTTTTGATTATGAAAAATGTAAATATCTGAATGATCCAAAAAATGTATTTATTATAAATACAATCAATATTTTATTTAAAATATAAGTTGCATGAGATGCATGAGTTGCATTCAAGTAATTATTTGGTTATTTAATAATTATATTTAAATTTTTTCTGTCTCATGGATAAATCTAACAAAATGTTGAGGTTTATACTTAAAACATGAAAAAAAGGTAAAAATGTAAGAAAGAAAGAAAAATAAGGATATTGCCAATATGTAAAGAAAAGCAAATTTAATTTAAGATATATCATTCTTGGCAAAAGAGTCTTAAAATATTATTTATTTTAATAATGTTTATCATTTGAAATATTTATCAATCTGAATGTCTACCTATTGAATGTCCATGAATATTATATATTTTTTCCTTCACTCTTGATCTTATTAAATGAAATAAATATAACAATAATTTTTTTATTTAATTTTATTTGTATAGCATCTTTCATGTCTGTGTATCTAAATATGCGGTAAATGCATGGAATAAAATAAAATATTTTAATGTTTGAATCTGAATTTCTACCTATTGTTTCTAGTCTATGAATATTAAGTATTTTTCCTCCACTTCGACCTTACTAAATAAAATGAAATAAATACATTAAAATATAACAATACAACATTTTATTTGGATATTTTATTTAGGGGGCAGCCGTGGCCTAATGGTTAGAGAGTTGGACTTGTAATCCAAAGGTTGCAGGTTCGATTCTCAGGTCCGGCAGGGATTGTAGGTGGGGGGAGTGAATGTACAGCACTCTCTCCACCCTCAATACCACGGCTGAGGTGAGTCCCTTGAGCAAGGCACCGATCCCCCAACTGCTCCCCGGGCGCCGCAGCAATGGCTGCCCACTGCTCCGGGTGTGTGTTCACGGTGTGTGTGTGTTCACTACTGTGTGTGTGCACTTGGATGGGTTAAATGCAGAGCACAAATTCCTAGTATGGGTCACCATACTTGGCCTCACCTCACTTCCTTTCCTTTCCTTTGTATAGCATTGTTCATGTCTTAGTTGTGGTAAATATGTGATATTAAAATAAAATAAATATATTAAAAATATGTATCTAAATATGTGGTAAAAAAAATAAAAATGGTTTGTTAAGAAAAATAAATTAAAAATGTATCTAAATATTAGTGGTGGGCATAGATTAATTTTTTTAATCTAGATTAATCTAGATTAAATCTTGAAATTAATCTAGATTAATCTAGATTAAAATGGCTAATTTGAATTCTTCTGAAAGCATTCAGAATATGTGTGCTACCCAAATAATGACTAAAAGTAAGTCTTTGAGAACGGGTTTCTCAAGCCAGGTGGCGCATTAGACCAGGGGCTCATCTCCTGTTTCCAAAATGCATTACAAACTGCTTGACAATTGCATTTAAAACACAATTAACTATACAAACTTGTGTAACCAAGTACTTCTGCGCAAAAGGCTGTACGACGTGCGCGTTCCAGTAAAATATACAGGCGCGCGGGTATGGATAGCCTATCTGCGTGCATCTTACAATAAACTGCGTTGCTTTTAGAAGTGTCAATTCTTATTTCGGGATTATCAAAGTAAATTATAACTCAAACTTGAGATTTTACTGGGGCACAGCAGATTTTCACTGAGGCACGTGCCCCAGTAAAAAGGGTCTAGCAACGCACACACCTGCCCTGAAGCGGCTTCATAGCTGCATCCATGTCTGCGCGTCTCATTTGATGTGGTAATTTCACAGAAGTTGAAGACTCGTTCTCGCCCCCTACAGTGCAATTCAACTAGATATACGTCATCCGCGCTAAAATATCAAAGTGAAAGTCATCATATCTTGCGTAGTTTAGACCCAGCTCCCAACCCAACTTTGAGAATAGATTAACGGCGATATTTTTTTTATCGCGCGATATGAGTCTCACGTTAACGCAGCCGTTAACGCCGATAACGGCCCACCACTACTAAATATATATTGTTTAGATTTAACAAAATAAAAAAGCAAATTGTATCTGAATAGCATTGTTTATATTTAAAATGTGATTAAAAAATACATTTCCAAAAATAAATGTACTTTAAAATATATCACAAGTCTTACAATATTAAATGTATTTAAATAATGTTTAGATATTTTAATGGAAAATATTAAAGAAAAAAGTGCACCAATTCAATGATTTATTTATAAATGTTTAAAAAGATTTTAAAACAAAGACATCAGACTGTGATTGTTCTCCTGTCCCTCTTTTTATCTGTCTGTGTCTCTTTTCTTCCCACTCGCACGTTAATTATTATTCTCATTAATCTCAACAGATATCTTCGCTGTCGTTACTTTGCACCTCGAGCAGAGAATCCCAAGCTCATCTCAGCGTGCAGCCATTTCCAGCGCCAAATTTTTACTCGCGGCTTTTGTGAACTTCCCTAATTAGCTTCAGTCCTCAGAATACCAATGAGCCAAATTCCCTTGCCATGACTGATCCCGACAGGAGGGAACGACTGAGTCAATAATATCTCTGACGCTGCATGTACATCAAACATGCATTTGTTTATATATGTGACATATTTCCACATGCTTCAGCTGTGAAATATGTGGTTCAGAGGTGGAAAAACCATCACTTGGCTTCAAATCATCACTTAAACCCGATGCATTTCAGGAAAGAGGAGTATGTTTAAATTGCTCATAAACCTTTGAGTTTCAACATGCACTGCATCGCCTCAAAGCAAGTTCAGAATCACAGAACAAGTTAAAGCTGCAAGCAGCGATTAAAAGAGCCCTCGCACCCGGGCTCACCACCGACCGGTGGCTTTAGGAAAACAGCTAACGGTGGGCAATGTGCTTTTAATACAGTAAATATAGGAGAAACATGTCAAAGTCATTTAAATGTGCCAAACTTCCTGCTGCCAGCTGGTGGCGTTATGCCTGTAACTGATTATTGGCATGAAGTTTGGTGCTGATTGACCTTGGTGTGTTGGAGTTACTGTAAGACATGACATATCCATTTGCCAACAGGGGGCGCTATGATTATGAGAGAATATTGGCCTTCAGATATGTTTAGGCCAGGACTGTTATTGAATGTGTGAAGTTTGAGGCAGATCGGATATTTTATGGCTGAGTTATCGAGCCATTTTGCCACACACACTTCTGAAACCCATACCGGACGTAAACTTTTGCCAGTTCTGATTTGTGCAAGTTTTCGAGCATGTTTATGCCCTCAAAAATGCGATTCATTTTGGAGAATATTTGTCACGCCACCACAGAAACGCCCTTTAACGAAAACTCAAGATCTTTGCAATTTAACATCGCAAAGGCCTTTAGATTAGACTGACAAATATAATGTTGATATCATTAAATCTCTAGGAGGAGCATAAAGCATGTCACTTCCTGTTGCCAGCAGGTGGCACTATGACTATAACTGAATATGGGCATGTAGATGTCTTCAGGTCAGGAGTGTTATCAAACATGGGAAGTTTGGGGCAGATCGGACATTGTATGCCTGAGTTACAACAACTTCCTGTTTCATGGCGAAACATCGAAATTTGCCAGGCCGCCAGACACGCCCTCCAACGAAAACTCTAGATCTTTGCGATTTAACGTCACAAAGAACTTTAAATTAGACTGACCAAATTTGGTGTTGATCTGAATTAATCTCTAGGAGGAGTTTGTTCAAGTACGATGCCTGAAAATGGCAAAAATGACACAAAATTTGCTGAGAAAATTAAAAATAACCAACTTCCTGTTGGATTGCAGATTTTACTCCAGGAGACTTTTTTTTGTAGGTATTGGTGTGTTACATGTGCGTACCAATTTTCGTGCATGTACGTGAAGCGTAGTTCAAAGCGCACACCGATGAACGTGAAAAGGTGGCGCTATCGAGCCATTTTGCCACAGCCACTTCTGAAACCCATATCAGTTCTTTCGCCAGTTTTGATTTGTGTACACAGTTTCAGAGCATGTTTAGGCCCTCAAAAATGCAATTTATTTTGAGAATAATAATAATAAACGGAGCAATTCCAATAGGGTCCTCACACTATCGGTGCCCGGGCCCTAACTAGTATAAACTAGCAATTAGTCTAATGATAATCAGTCTTAATTTGAACTTGTCTGAACAACAACTTGTGTTGAAGCAACAGTTCATGCAACTGGCCTCTAAAATGTGTGAATCAGAGGAGAAGAAGAGTAAGAAGCTGATACCTTGATGGTGGGAAGCACTAAATCCATGGCAGCACATTGTCGAGGGCTTAGACTGCGAGCTTCCTCCCGGATCACATGCTCCTGAGACACACAGAGAAAAGAAAGCGATTTACTGCATTTACATTCACACTGAGATGTACTTAAACTCTTTTCCTCCATGCATTTTCAAAGCTGGTTGAGCTATGTAAAATACCTCATGTTAAAGAATTTTGATAAAATACCATGCATAAAATGACCCAGATTTGCTCAACACACACCTGTTTTTATTTTATTTTTATTTTAGTGAATAATGGAAAAATATATACGCTTTTCATTAAATATTTTAGTTTATTTTAGTTATAGAACCCCAGTAAAATATTATATTTGATTGTTTTTTTATATAAAATAAAATATCACTAAATATTTTAGTTTGTTTTAGTTATAAAATAAAATATTTTATTTATGAAGGGTGTATATATTTTAGTTTAGAGCTAAAATAAATTATAAATTAAATTAATAATTTTTATTTTTTTGATTTTAGCAAAAATAAAATAAAATATACAAGCCATCTAGTAAATATAATATTATAATGTACTATTTAATTTTATTTTGTTCTAGTTATAAAATATTATCTTATTGTTTTTTTTGGTAAAATAAAATATTATATATTGTAAAACACAATATTATAAAATAATTTATTTTGTTTTAATTAAATCAAATATTTTATTTTACGAAGAGCATGCATATTTTAGTTAATACCTAAAAAAAAATGATTAAAATTTCCCTTCATTCATTTCCAAAGCTCGTCAAACTAAACTACTTCATGTTAAACCATTTTGATAAAATACAAGGCACAAAATGTCTGAGAGTTCAGATTTGGTTAATATGTTTACTGTTTTTGTTTATATGCCTTCCATTATTTTATTTAGCTATACAATATCATATATAATCCATCTAATAAATATATTATTATAATGAACTTTTTAATTTTATTTTGTTCTAGTTATAAAAAATAAAACATTTATGTAGAGCTTATTTATTTTAATTCATAGATAGCTCTGAGAAATCTTATTTGCTTGACCTATTTGCATCTTTCCTTTTTCTAAAATGCCTTAAAACCACCTGTTTTCAAAAATTCTCTTCATCTTCTCCAGTTAATTTCAACCCCAGAACCCTGCCCTTGACATCCCATAAAACCCACACAAAATCTCAAGATTTCTAAGGATGACTAGTGTGCATTAGTCTTTTAATACGAGTTTTGCATGTTTTTTTGGAGCTCCTTACTGCTCATTAAAATCAAAAGTGACAGTTCCCAGAAGACACTGTGGCCTCACCATGACTCAAGACGAGAAGTCAGGCATTGAAACTTCAATTTCATTTAATCTTACAGGTCAATGGCAGTGCAAAGTTTAATACAAATAAGCCTGAGAGTAATAACAGGGCTGCGTGCGTGAGCATTAATCCACATCAAATCAATGTAAGTTGATCTGTGTGCAGGAAGAGCTGATTCTGTCCCATTGACTTCTCTCAGCTTAAGGTCACCTTTTTCGAGATGCGTCCTCACCTTTAGCACTTTGAGTGCATGTTTTGATCTGCTGTTAAAACGGTCAGTACATCCACTGACAAACCTCTGTTCAGGTCAGTAAACACATTCAGACTTGCTTCACACCGATGACCAATACATCCACAAACACACTCCAGAGGTGAAACGCCAAATGCACATTTTATAACTTGTGGTGTGTTAAAAGTTACTGAACTTTAAAAAAAATGGATGTACAGTGCAACTAAAACACCTTAGAATAGTGAAAACTTTTTACATTTTTGTTTTGTTTTCAGAACAAATGTTTAAACATTCTTAAATCAAGACGATTATTTTTTCTAAAAAGCAGATTTTTAACTTGAAGCAAATGTTTTTACCCCATTGTCAGTTTAAAATTATTCTTAATAATTGTATTTTTATAGATTTTTTTTATTAACTTAAGTCATTTTGCCTCTCAAGTAAATGAATCTTGATTTACGAATGTGAAAACTTAGATGAAAATACTATAGATTTTTATTTTATTTTATTTTTTTGCAGTATAGTTACATTTCAAAGATTAGTAAGATTTTAAAATGTTAAATAAATCTATTAATCAAGGATGCATTAAATTGATCAAAAGTGACATTAAAGTGACATATTTCTAATAAATGCTGTTTTTTTTTGTAACTTTCTATTCATCAAAGAAAACTAAAATGCATCACGGTTTCCACAAAAATATTGTGCAAAACATTTTCAACATTAATAACAACAAAAAATTTTCTTAAGCAGCAAATCAGCATATTAGAATGATTTCTGAAGAATCATGTGACACTGACTGGAGTAATGATGCTGAAAATTCAGATTTGATCACAGAAATAAATTAGATTTTAAAATGTATTCAAATAGGAAACAGTTAATTTATTTTGCAACGATATTTAGCTATTTTTCTGTATTTTTGATTAAATAAATGTAGCCTTGGTGAGCACAAGAGGCAGCTTTCAACATAAATATTCCATCTATTTAATAAAAATGCAATTTCATTCATGTTTTATCACTTAGAAGCAATAACTAGAGTTATTTTATTAATCAAGGATGCATTAAATTGATCAAAAGTGACGATTTTTATAATGTTACAAAAGTTTCCATTTCAAATAAATGCTGTTCTTTTGAATTTTATATTCTTCAAAGAACCCTGAAAACTCAAAAAATACTGTGCAAAACAACTTTTTTTCAACAATAACAAAAATGTTTCTTAAGTAGCAAATCAGTATATTAGAATAATTTCTGAAGGATCATGTGACACTGAAAACTGGAGTAATGATGCTAAAAATTCAGCTTTGATGACAGAAATAAATACAGTTTTAACATGTATTCTCATAGAAAACAGTTGTTTTAAATTGTAATAATATTTTACTATTTTTCTGTATTTTTGATCAAATTGATGCACCCTTGGTGAGCAGAAGAGACGTAAGAGAACATAACTATTCCTTCTATCTCATTAAAAATGCTATTTTATTCAAGTTTTGTCACTTAGAAACAATAACTCAAGTTGCTGCCTATGTAGAGTGCTTCAAATCTCACTTATGAGTTTTAAGGCAGTCGCATGTAATTGTATAAGCTGTAGATGGCAATGCAGTTGACTGGGTTTAGAAACAGAGCGGATCAATTCTGCACACAATTACTGAAGCACAGAGAACAGGAGCCATAAAAAAGCATTTCGGGCAAAGCTGCAATTGAGCAGAGATGTTTCAATGCATATGAAATGAGACAAAGAGAGAGGGACAAATGAGATGGAGAGTCTCCGCCGCTGGACTGTAGAGACATAATCAGGAGAAGCCCTCCATCTGTCTGACACCTGCTCAGATCCAAAGCGCTCGTCCTTCTCTGGACTTAAACTCCTCAGCGAGGTGGATATAATTACACCGGGCAGAAGCGGGAAAGTTTTCCGCCGTAATTCCGGAGAGACCGTAATGATGTAAACGGGCAGCCGGGCGGCGTTTGACGGACAGCTACAAAGACTTAGCATAAGCCAGAAACCGTTTTCGCAGCAAAACGGGAGCTACATGAAAGCGCTGCTGTAATTTCTGTGGATAGTGGAAATCTAGGGCTGTTTCGTGTCCTCTGAGCTCCACGAGGAGCGATGCCCTCGAAATCTGACAGACATAAAACTTCCCTCTCAGTCACAGTCTGTTTGCCTTTCTCTGTCAGGATGGAAACAACACTTTAAATTGAACATGCCTTGCTCATGTCTACAATCCGATGTGTCTGTGTACAGAGGCTTGATTGTTAAACCAATTATGTCTTGTTTTGGAGTCTAAAAACTATATAAATGGTTTCCATTAGGTTATCTGAATGTTTTAAAAATGTCTTAAGGTTATGTGAATGTTAACGCAATGTGACCATGGACCGCATTTTCACATATATTCACATAGAAAACAGTCATTTTAAATTGTAATAATATTTTACAATTTTTCTGTACTTTTTATCAAAAAAATTGGACAAACATTCCATCTAATTAAAAAATGCTATTTTATTCATGTTTCATCACTTAGAAACAATAACTAGAGTTATGTTATTACTCAAAGATGCATTAACTTGATCAAAAGTGACAGTAAAGAGATTTATAATGAAACCAATTTTTTAAATTTTTAATAAATGCTGTTTTTTTTCTATTCATCAAAGAATTCTGAAAACTAAAATGTATCACGGTTTCCACGAAAATTGTTTTCAACATTAATAATAACAAAAAAGTTTCTTGAGCAGCAAATCAGCATGTTAGAATGATTTCTGAAGGATCATGTGACACTGACACTGGAGTAATGATGCTGAAAATTCAGTTTGATCACAGAAATAAATTACATTTTATATTCACATAGAAAACAGTCATTTTAAATTGTAATAATATTTTACAATTTTTCTGTACTTTTTATCAAAAAAATTTGACAAACATTCCATCTAATTAAAAAATGCTATTTTATTCATGTTTCATCACCTAGAAACAATAACTAGAGTTATTTTATTACTCAAAGATGCATTAACTTGATCAAAAGTGACAGTAAAGAGATTTATAATGTAACAAATTTTTTTAATTTTTAATAAATGCTGTTTTTTTTCTATTCATCAAAGAATTATGAAAACTAAAATGTATCACGGTTTCCACAAAAATACTGTGCAGCATAATTGTTTTCAACATTAATAATAACAAAAATGTTTCTTGAGCAGCAAATCAGCATGTAAGAATGATTTCTGAAGGATCATGTGACACTGAAACTGGAGTAATGATGCTGAAAATTCAGTTTGATCACAGAAATAAATTACATTTTATATTCACATAGAAAACAGAAATACATTTTAAATTGTAATATTATTTTACTATTTTTCTGTATTTTTGATCAAATAAATGCAGCCTTGATGAGCAGAAGAAACTTCTTTCAGTGTAAATATTCCATCTGTCTGATTAAAAATGCAATTTTATTCATGTTTCATCACTTAGAAACAATAACTGAGTCCTTACCTTGAGTTTGGAGAGCTGACCGAGGTCCTTGGCAGCGCTGAAAATCATCTGAGCCCCTTGCTGTTAAACAAAAGCACAAAACAAAGAGTTGAAATGTAATTCACTCCTTTGGGAACGAAGTGTCTCAGGAAACAGTGTCATTCTGTTTAGTGTGTTTGGCAGTCGGCTCTTCGGGTGCTAGCTCTAGGAAGCCAGCGAAGGAGCATTATTTTGGTTCATGTCACTTACTGGAATATTATTTCCAACAACAATGAGGGCCATTGTGCCAACACTTTTTAATTTAATTTAATACATGAAATTTGTATTTTATTTTAGCTATCTATTTTATTTTTAGGCCTTCCTTAAACATTTTAATTGCATAGCTAAATATATATATACATACATTAAATATTTAATTTATTTATTTTAGCTATAAAGTAAAATATATAGGCTCTCCACTATATATACATCATTTTTATAGGTATGAAATAAAATATATAAGCACTAAATTAAATATTTTATTTTATTTTATTTTAGCTATTGATTAAAATATAGGCCATCCATTAAATATTTTAAGTTAGCCTAAAATAATATATATATATTTTAGATATAAAGTAAAATATATAGCCCCTCCAGTATATATCCCATTTTTCTGTTTTTTATTTTATTTTATTCAATAAATAAAATATATATGCTACACATCATTTTATAATTTTTTTTATTTCATTTTTAGCTATTAATTAAAATATAGAGGCCATCCATGAAATACTTTATTTTGAGTTTTCTTAAAGTAAAATATATAAGCCCTCCATTAAATATTATATTTTATTTTAGCTATGAAATTAAAAAAAAAAAAGCTCTCCATTATTTTATTTTATCTTAGCTATAAACTAAAGATTTTAGTTTATTTTAAATATTTACATTATTTTTTAAATAAATATTTTATTTTATTTTAGCTATCAGGTAAAATATATAAGCCCTCAGTAGTTTTCCCATTTGTCTATTTAGTTTTTTATTTGATCCATGAAAAAATATAAATATTAAATATAAAATTTTATTTCATTTTTAGCTGTAAAGTAAAATATAGAGGCCATCCATTAAACATTTTATTTTAGCTTAAAGCTAAATTGATAATCCCTCGTTTAAATATGACATTTTATTTTAGCTATGAAATAAAATATATTAAGCTCTCCATTATTTTAATTTCATGGCTATAAAGTAAAACAAAGAGGCCATCCATTAAACATTTTATTTTAATTTAGCTTCAAGTAAAATGTATAAACCCTCTATTAAATATTATATTTTATTTTAGGTACGAATATATCAAGCTCAAGTAAAAAATATAAGGTGTACATATTTTTCTTTAATTTTATGTAACAGCTATGAAATAAAATATTTAAGCCCTCTATTAAAAATATTAGTAATAAATATTGAATTTTATAAATAAATAATGAATGAATATACTTGTTAAAACAATAAAACATCTGGTGTTCTTTGGTAATTATGGTAATTCCTGTTGTAGTTTTGTGTTTTCAAACAGAAGCATGTCTCTTGTGTCTTCACTCACATCTCCATAAGCTTCTGTGTGGAGCAGATGCAGAGAGACATGTCTGTTGTGTGTGTTTAGATGACACTTACTGTCTGGTCTGAGAGAGGAGGAAGAACAATCTGTCGCTCGATGGTGTTGAGCACTATCTTCCACAGCTCCTTCAGGACCCGTTTGAGAACCGTCTTCTCACAGATCTTAGCAAACAGAATTAGGCTGGAGGGAAAGAAGAGGAATTGGAGTGAAAGACAGAAATGCAACTGGTGTTTTAACAGAATTGTGGATTTTCTTACTTTTTATCCAGCAAGTCCATGAGGGGTCGCAGGACGGTCTCTGCGTCCATGGCTGCGTTGCTCTTGTTCCCTGCGTTTCCTTTCATCTGGATCAGCTCCTGGTTCATTTGTTTGACACAGTCCTCAATCACCGGCTTGAAACTGTGGAAAGACATGGTAAACTTAGTTTAAAACCTTAAAACAACATTCCTACTAGCATTTGAGAATGAGAACATGTTGAACACATTTAAATAAAAAAAAAGAAATAAAATACAAAAGTCCTCCTTGCTTTATTTAATAAATTATAACAAATCAAAGTATTTTATTTGATTTAATAATTAACAAAAATCATTTTATTATATGTTTTATTTTAACTAAAAAATTATATAAAAAATTTAAGCTAATCTATGTCTTTAACTCTACAATAAAATATAGAAGTCCTCAATAAAAATGTAGTTTATTTAAAAAATTATGATAATTCAAAAATAATTATAAAATAAGTCAAATAAAGCTCAGAATTGTATCACTGAATCTAATTTGTTTGTCTATGTCTTTTAGTCATAAAAGACAATTAATGGAAAAACTGAATTACTTTGTCCATATATGTTGCAGGTATATTTTATTTTAGCTCTACAGTAAAATGAATAAAACTCGATAAAATATTTTTATATTATTTTATAAATTATAATACATTAAAATAAGTCAAATAAAATAATAAATAAAATACACTTGATATAAAATAACATTTGAGCTAATCTGTATGTCTATGTAAAATATATAAAGGCCCAATAAAAATATTTTTTATATTATTTTATAAATTATAATACATTAAAATAAGTCAAATAAAATAATAAATAAAATACACTTGATATAAAATAACATCCAAGCTAATCTGTATGTCTATGTAAAAAATTTGAAAGGCCCAATATTTTTTTTATATTATTTTATCAATAATGCATTGAAATAAATAAAATAAAATAAATAAAAAACAGTTAATATAAAATAACATTCAAGCTAATCTGTATGTCTATGAAAAATAAATGACCCAATAAAAATATTTTTAAATAATTTGATCAATTCTAATGCATTAAAATAAATAAAATAAAATAATTAATAAAATAAATGAAATACATTCAACATAAAATAATCTATAAAAATGTTTTTAATCACAGAAAGCAACATGTCACAGATTTTACTATGAATGATTCTTCAGTGCCCATTATTCTGAAGAAAAAACTAATTTATTTTCCTTTTTTAATTTAATGGATCAACTTTCTTCACCTCTGCTGAATCAATAATATCACACCAGCAGCATCCAATCAAATATGTGCAATGTTAACATTTAATTTGTGTGACAAATTTCCCCTTCATTATATTATCGTCATGTTTATTGGGTCTCATCAGCTTGATTCCCTCACACATCACCTGGAGCCAAAGACGCCACTGAGCTCGTCCAGCACCGTATTGAGTTTATTCTGCAGCTCTTTCAGCAGTTCACTGGCCTCCGCGTCCAACTGGAAGACACACACAGTTACGTGACACACACGACAGGAACAGGAAGTCCTGAAGATTCAACGAAGTCCTGAAGTGACTTCAACAAAGTCACTGCCTCCGTTGCAATTAATAAAATTGCTCTGCATTATCATTATGCAGATTAGGAGAGTAATCCACTAAGATTACGAGAATAAAGTCATACATTTTCGAGAACAAAGTTGAGATACTAGGAGAATGAAGTCGAAATACTGCGAGAATAAATTCAAAATGCTACGAGAATAAAGTCGAAATACTACGAGAATGAAGTCTAGAATAAATTCGAAATACTACGAGAATGAAGTTGAAATACTACGAGAGTAAAGTCGAAATACTACAAGAATAAGGTCGAAATACTATGAGAATAAAGTCGAAATACTACGATAAGGTCGAAATACTACGATAATAAGGTTGAAATACTATGAGAATAAAGTCGAAATACTACGATAATAAGGTTGAAATACTACGAGAATGAAGTCAAAATACTACGAGAATAAGGTGGAAATACTACGAGAATGAAGTTGAAATACTACGAGAGTAAAGTCGAAATACTACAAGAATTAAGTCGAAATACTAAGAGAGTAAAGTCGAAATACTACAAGAATAAGGTCGAAATACTATGAGAATAAAGTCGAAATACTACGATAATAAGGTCGAAATACTACGATAATAAGGTCGAAATACTACGATAATAAAGTCGAAATACTATGAGAATAAAGTCGAAATACTACGATAATAAGGTCGAAATACTACGATAATAAGGTCGAAATACTATGAGAATAAAGTCGAAATACTACGATAATAAGGTCGAAATACTACGATAATAAGGTCGAAATACTATGAGAATGAAGTCAAAATACTACGAGAATAAGGTGGAAATACTACGAGAATGAAGTCAAAATACTACGAGAATAAGGTGGAAATACTACGAGAATGAAGTTGAAATACTACGAGAGTAAAGTCGAAATACTACAAGAATTAAGTCGAAATACTAAGAGAGTAAAGTCGAAATACTACGAGAGTAAAGTCGAAATACTACGAGAATAAAGTCGAAATACTACAAGAATAAGGTCGAAATACTATGAGAATAAAGTCGAAATACTACGAGAATAAAGTCGAAATACTACAAGAATGAAGTCGAAATACTACGAGAATAAAGTCGAAATACTACAAGAATAAAGTCGAAATACTACAAGAATGAAGTTGAAATACTACGAGAATAAAGTCGAAATACTACAAGAATAAGGTCGAAATACTATGAGAATAAAGTCGAAATACTACGATAATAAGGTCGAAATACTACGATAATAAGGTCGAAATACTACGATAATAAAGTCGAAATACTATGAGAATAAAGTCGAAATACTACGATAATAAGGTCGAAATACTACGATAATAAGGTCGAAATACTATGGGAATAAAGTCGAAATACTACGATAATAAGGTCGAAATACTACGATAATAAAGTCGAAATACTACGATAATAAGGTCGAAATACTACGATAATAAGGTCGAAATACTATGAGAATAAAGTCGAAATACTACGATAATAAGGTCGAAATACTACGATAATAAGGTCGAAATACTATGAGAATGAAGTCAAAATACTACGAGAATAAGGTGGAAATACTACGAGAATGAAGTTGAAATACTACAAGAATTAAGTCGAAATACTAAGAGAGTAAAGTCGAAATACTACGAGAGTAAAGTCGAAATACTACGAGAGTAAAGTCGAAATACTACGAGAATAAAGTCGAAATACTACGAGAGTAAAGTCGAAATACTACAAGAATGAAGTCGAAATACTACGAGAATAAAGTCGAAATACTACAAGAATGAAGTCGAAATACTACGAGAATAAAGTCGAAATACTACGATAATAAGGTCGAAATACTACGATAATAAGGTCGAAATACTACGAGAATAAAGTCGAAATACTACGAGAGTAAAGTCGAAATACTACAAGAATGAAGTCGAAATACTACGAGAATAAAGTCGAAATACTACAAGAATGAAGTCGAAATACTACGAGAATAAAGTCGAAATACTACAAGAATAAGGTCGAAATACTATGAGAATAAAGTCGAAATACTACGATAATAAGGTCGAAATACTACGATAATAAGGTCGAAATACTACGATAATAAAGTCGAAATACTATGAGAATAAAGTCGAAATACTACGATAATAAGGTCGAAATACTACGATAATAAGGTCGAAATACTATGAGAATAAAGTCGAAATACTACGATAATAAGGTCGAAATACTACGATAATAAGGTCGAAATACTACGAGAATAAAGTCGAAATACTACGAGAGTAAAGTCGAAATACTACGAGAGTAAAGTCGAAATACTACGAGAGTAAAGTCGAAATACTACGAGAATAAAGTCGAAATACTACGAGAGTAAAGTCGAAATACTACAAGAATGAAGTCGAAATACTACGAGAATAAAGTCGAAATACTACGAGAATGAAGTCGAAATACTACGAGAATAAAGTCGAAATACTACAAGAATGAAGTCGAAATACTACGAGAATAAAGTCGAAATACTACAAGAATGAAGTCGAAATACTACGAGAATAAAGTCGAAATACTACGAGAATAAAGTCGAAATACTACGAGAATGAAGTTGAAATACTACGAGAATAAAGTCGAAATACTACAAGAATGAAGTCGAAATACTACGAGAATAAAGTCGAAATACTACAAGAATGAAGTCGAAATACTACGAGAATAAAGTCGAAATACTACGAGAATGAAGTTGAAATACTACGAGAGTAAAGTCGAAATACTACGAGAATGAAGTTGAAATACTACGAGAATAAAGTCGAAATACTACAAGAATAAAGTCGAAATACTACAAGAATGAAGTCGAAATACTACGAGAATAAAGTCGAAATACTACGAGAATGAAGTCGAAATACTACAAGAATGAAGTCGAAATACTACGAGAATAAAGTCGAAATACTACAAGAATGAAGTCGAAATACTACGAGAATAAAGTCGAAATACTACAAGAATGAAGTTGAAATACTACGAGAGTAAAGTCGAAATACTACGAGAATGAAGTTGAAATACTACGAGAGTAAAGTCGAAATACTACGAGAATGAAGTTGAAATACTACAAGAATAAAGTCGAAATACTACAAGAATGAAGTCGAAATACTACGAGAATAAAGTCGAAATACTACAAGAATGAAGTCGAAATACTACGAGAATAAAGTCGAAATACTACGAGAATGAAGTTGAAATACTACGAGAGTAAAGTCGAAATACTACGAGAATGAAGTTGAAATACTACGAGAGTAAAGTCGAAATACTACGAGAATGAAGTTGAAATACTACGAGAATAAAGTCGAAATACTACAAGAATGAAGTCGAAATACTACGAGAATAAAGTCGAAATACTACAAGAATGAAGTCGAAATACTACGAGAATAAAGTCGAAATACTACGACAATGAAGTTGAAATACTACGAGAGTAAAGTCGAAATACTACGAGAATGAAGTCGAAATACTAAAAGAATAAAGTTGAAGTCGAAATACTATGAGAATAAAGGCAAAATGTTATGAGAATTTAAAATAGTAGAAATTAAAGTTATAATACTTTGAGAGTATAGTCTGGATTGAGAGCACCAGGAGAAGTTGCTAGCCCACCTGAATTTATTTGAATATTTTTTTATTATTATCAAAATATTTAGACTTTATTCTCATAATATTTTGACTTTATTCTTATAATATTTTGACTTTATTCTCATAATAGTTTTACTTTATTCTCATAAATTCAACATTATTCTTGAAATATGATGACTTTAATCTCGTAATGTTATTTATTTATTCATTTATTTATTTTTATGTGGCACTAAAATGCTTTCATAAAACTCAAAACTATATTAAAACTATTTTAAATAAACAGTAAAAAGTCATTTTTGGCCCCTGGTTGTATAATTTTTAACACAAGACGTGTCTGACAAACCATTTTCATGTCATGGTTTGGTGATTTTCTCTACTTTCAGTCAAGTGTGTCGAGCCACTGAAAAGGTCTGGACTGAGGAATCGCTTGACTAATGATGACTGCAAATTCAGTACAAGCTGAACGAGAGCAGACGAGCCAATGAGACGCAGCTGTTTGGCATGTCTGCATCACAACGGTGGCTTTTACCCATAATGCATGCTGTATTATTTCTATCGATGAAGCTCCAATCTACCTTTGGTTTGACTGTATTCATCAAAGTCGAGTTGAAAAATAAAAGCAGTCAACAGATACATCCTTAAAGGGCCGAATTACTTAAATACCTTAAAAAATTTAATTATTTGATAAGTAAATGCACACACACACACTCTACAAAAATTATATAAAAATGTATTTTGCATAAGAATGTATTAATATATAGAATATTTAAAATACATCACGTATATATTTTAGTTTTTTCTTGTAATAAATAGCAGAGGAAAATACGTTTATAGACTGTAAATGTAATATATAATGTAAGCTATACACTGCTTTATATAAAGAATATACAAAATACAATATTTAATATTAAATATAACTTAAGATAAATTACATTTTCAAATAAAAAATCTAAGATAAATGACTTCCAATCTTGATCAAAATTGGTCAAATACACTTTTAAAAAGTCCTAAGGGCCAAATTACAAAAAACAAAAAATAAATAAATAAAACCATGGTTTTATAAATACATAAATAAATAAATAAAATGTAAGATTACAACAAACAAACAATAAATAAGCAGAAACATGGATTTAAAAATGAATAAATAAAAAATAAATATATAACACATATATGCACACACGCACTATTATTAATGATAAATGTAACAATAATGATACTTTTAAAAAGGCCAAACTACTACAAACAATAAAAAAATATAAACATGGTATTAAAAATAAACACAAAATAAATATAAAATGCACAAAAAATGCACACACACATTATTATAATTGAAAAAATGTAAAATTTAAATGAAAAATATATATTTTATATAAAAATGTTTTACAATACAATAATAATATTAATAATAATAATAAAAAATATTTTATAGATTTTATTTTACCTAAAAAGAGAACATATATTTGTCGACTGTAGATGTAATATATAATATAAGACGTAATATAAATGACTAAATATAACATAAATTAAATAAAAATTTATTTTGTATAAAAATATATTAAAATATAGAATATTTGTAAAAATATATATTTTATAGATTTTTCTAAAGTTGAAGTAAGGAAAAATACATGTTTATAGACTGTAAATGTAATAATGTAAGAGAATGACTATCCAAAATAATAAATATAAGATAAATGGCTTTATTCAAAATTTGTCAATTAAATCTGCAGAAAATAATAACTATTCAAAATTACAGACAACAGGCATAATTTTAAATCCATCTACATGAAAAATGACAAACTGAAAAACCAGCTGAGGATTTATTTTTATTTTTATGGCTGTCCATCAGATCTGACATCTCCTAAAGCACGACACATTGCTTTCACGCATGATTTCCTGCATGTTTAGTAGCTGCGTTTGAACAGTAGGTTTTGTGTTCAGGTGAAGAAGGGCGTCCATGTATTGGGGATGAATGGCTGACTCGTGAATTGTAACAGCATTTATGGTTCCCGGTAAGCGGAGGAGCGTCCAGATCAATCAGGGATGGCAGCTGGCTGATGTTTGTGTGTGAGATCTCATCAGGTTAATGGAGATCAGAGACGTCTGTCACTGACAGGGCAGCAGCACGGCTCATAACACAAACACAACTAATGCTTTACACATGCAAACCTGTGAAAATTAAGATTTAATCTGCAAAAATGAAAATTATATTGTGCTTATGTGCTTTTTATGAAAGCACCCCAACCCCTTCTCATTACTATAATGTGAAAAATTATCATAGTCATTACTGGAAGTAAATATACACTGCTGCTATAAAGTTTTACGTCTCTTCTACTCATCAACATTCCATTTATTTGATCAAAAAATACAGTAATATTATTGCAATTCAAAATAACAGTTTTTTATTTTAATATACTTTAAAATATAATTTATTTCTGAGATGCAAAGCTGAATTTTAATGAGCTGTTACTCCAGTCTTCAGTGTCACATGATCTTTCAGAAATCATTCTAATATACTGATTTATTACTTTTATTATCAACTTTTGCAAAAAAAAAAAAGTGATACTTTTTTCAGGATTCTTTGATGAATAAAAAGTTAAAAAAGAACAGCATTTATTCAAAATATAAATATTTTCTAACAAAAAAAAAAAAAACTTTACTATCACTTTTTATCAATTTAACACATCCTTGTTGAATTAAAGTATTAATTTCTTTCAAAGAGAGAGAGAAAGAAAGAAAAAATGTATTGACCCTAAACTTTGAACGATCTGTGATCTTGAACAATATACTTCAAGTATTTTTTTCAAAAATATACAAAACAAATATATATAATATATAATAAAAATATAAATAAATACTGTATATTTGGCTGTTTTCTATGGAAGCCTGTTTCGGCCACTGAACAAAAAAAAAGAAAAAGAAAAAAGAAAAAGGTTATTGCAAACTGTATCTTTTTTTTTCAGAATTGTAAGAACTGTGAGATATAAATTGAGCTAAAAACAATTCTGACTTAATTTCTCACAAATGAAAGATTATATCATGCAATTCTGATTTTTTTTTTCTCAGAATTGTGAGATATACGGAAAATATGTTTCTAGACTTTAAATGCAATATATAATGTAAGATATGCACTGCTAAATATAACATTAAAAATGTAATATAACCTATAATACAAGATAAATGAAAAATATACGATAAATTATATCAATACATTTTAGAGGATTTAAAAGTATCTGAAATGAGGAAGGTCTGACTGACTCAACTCTGGAATGATAATTAGAGACAGATTTGTGCTTAATCATAGTCTGAAAGCGCTTCATGAAGTCAAATATTAACATTGTAAAGTTATAGATTAATTCATTATATTCTAATTACACTCTCCATTGGGGAATCCTGATGTGAAATTGTACAAAAGATTACTGTAGTATACCGCACCTGTGGTCTACCTCATATCGCTAATTAGCAGATAACAGGCCATCAGTTTGTCCGCAACTGTGGTTCACGTTTATTCCCCGTGGCGAATTTTGACGGACAGCGGCGTGAACGCAGCTAACTTTGACTCCCGCAATTAATTTTTCTTGGACAGTTCGGGATCTTTTATTTATAAATCCATGATAACGAGCCACTGTAATTACATTTTTCTTTCAGTTTGCTAATTGCTTTGGGAACGGTGGCGCTGCCAGAGCAGGCAGGGTTATATTTGGAGCGATTCACTTTTACTTCCTCAGAACGAATTGGAAGTTCACGAAGGAAGCAGAATTCATAAATTAGTCAGACTTTCAAACAGCTGGACTCTTTTTAAAGCGCAGTGGCCTTCATTTCAACAGAGGTAAGATGTATAACCTTAATCTGACAGACCTCTGGCGCTCGTACAAATGATCTTCCTGCATACATCTTTAATTTGAGATGTGTTATAGCTGGACAAAAACTACCCTGTGATTTCAGTTCAACAACTGCTGTTGTGATTGCAAAACTAGACAGATGCTAACATAGAGACTGGGTTTGTTTTCTGCCAGCAGGGAGGATTTTGATTAAAGCGTCTGAGAATGGTGCAACCTAAACATCAAGACCAAACTTAAGCTTTCCAAACTCTGGTCTCCAAAATAACCACAAACATCGTACATGATTAAAAAGCGAGTTCAGGCAAACACAGCTCTGCTGGCTGTTGATAAAGGGTTAATTAAGACAAAAATGAAAATCCCATCATTATTTTCTCACCCTTATGTCATTTAAAACCTGTCACTTTCACGTTTTGTCTCGTGAAACACAAAAGAAATATGTTCATGCTGCTCTTTTCCAAAAACATTGATGCGATGCAATGCAAAAAGTTAATTGCTCCCCAAAACACCTTAAAGGCATCATATGTGACAATTTTTTTTGCCTAAATTCACAGTGTGCTCCTCACACAAAGCTGTCATGTGACTTGGAATATATGCATGAGAATATATGCATGTGCATGAGTCATATCAACTATTTTTATGATACTTTTAAAGTCTTGTTTTTTTTTTTTTCATTTTTGGAGTGTATTCATCCTTCATTTACATTGCATGGAAGAGTAAACATTCCTGTAAAGTTTCCTTTTCGTGTTCCATATAAAAAAAAAAGTTATTCAGGTTTGAAACAATGCACTCAAATAATTATTTAGGCCTTCATTTAAGATTTATGTCTTTGAATTGCATATAAAAATATTTTTGGATTACAGTTTTTACATAAACTAATAAACATAAATAATGTGATGCATATTTTTCAGTCATATATCAATGAAACCAGTCAGATTTCTGTAATAGTAGTAATACAATGAATTTTTGTAGAAAATATGGATATTTATAGATTTTTTTAACCTAAAGTAAGAAAAAATACACGTTTACAGACTGTAAATGTAATATATAAATGACCAAAATTCTAAATATAATAAACATAATGTGACTTAACATTGCTTGTTCCACAACTAGACATTTTTGAACCATGTTCATACTTTTTCACTGACAAATATGCATCACATTAAGTTCATTCCTATACAGCAATAAATAGATAAATAAATACATTCTGGCCAAAATATATATGCCAAATAAATATTGTAATGATTGAAGCTCAATGAAATATATTTTTCGAAACTGACATACAAGTATATACAATATATCAAATATAAAAATAAAGTTTTACTTAAAAAAAATATATATATAGGGCAACATTTACTTGTTTTGAAAATGTTTAGCAAAAAATATATTTATATTTTTAAAGTATATTTTCAAAAATATAAAATAAAACATTTAAAAGGTTATTGCAACTTGTCTTTTTTTTCCTTAGAATTGTGAGATATAAACTTTGATTTAAATTGAGAAATAAAAACAACTCTGACTTTTTTTTCTCACAAATGCAAGTTTATATCATGCAATTCTGAGTTCTCAGAATTGCAAAAGTCCAATTTTGAAGCGAAAAAAGGCTGATATGTTCTCAGAATTGCGTGTTTATATCTAACTAGTGTTACCTAATAACTTGCAATTGAAATATAATACAGAATTGTAAAATATAACAAGGAAAAAGTCAGAATTGTGAGTTTATCTTGCAGTTCTGAATTTATTTCTCAAAACTGCAACAATCATTTTGCATTGCAAGTTTATAGCTGACAATTCTGACTTTATAACTTGCAATTATGAGTATATATCTCACAATTGTAAAAAAAAAAAAAAAAAAAAATCTTACCTTTTTAATTTTTTATTCAGTGGCAGAAACTGGCTTCTTATATATTCAATGCAATTCAAATACATAAATCTTAAATTTAGTGCATTAGGGTGAATAAATAATGACTGGTTATTCATTTTTCGCTGAATGATCCCTTTACGATTGAGTATTTGCAGCCTCATTTATTAAAGATCATCATTTTTGGTGAGGTTTCATGCCAGGAATCTCGAGCAGGTGCAGCATGCTCTTGAGGGGGCGAAACAGAAAGTACGAGAGAGAAAGTAAGGTGTTTCAATGGGTGTCAAATGCTCGTGCTGCTCAAACGTGGCCAGTTAAACCAGTCACCTGGGATGAATTACGACCGTACACCACAGCCAGAATTCACAACCAGAGAGCATAATCATCATTAGCGCTCATTCAATGTTGCTCCAAACCAAATGACGGAAAGTCTAACGGGTTTGGAACGACATGGGGATGAGTAAATGATGACAGAATTCTGGCTGTAGAGCAGCGGCCTATAGAGATGTTAGAGGAAACCTGTCCACACACCTTGCAGAAGACCACAGTCCCTTCCTCCTGGTGCAAGAGCCCAGAGGAGATGGGAACGACAAGAAACAAGGACATTGTCATAGTTGGAGAGAACAGAGAGAAGAATCACAACACGCATGCACAATTCACACGGGAGGTTAAGTTGCGTTCACATCATGTGGAATTACCGTAATTATGAGTCGACTCTGAACTGATGGAATCATTTAGAATCATTTGTTTCTATGGCAACACTGGATGGCAGATGGAATTATGCATGTGTGGCTTATCTTGAATACGCTTTTTTTTAGATTAGATTCAACTTTATTGTCATTACACATGTACATGTACAAGTACAAGGCAACGAAATGCAGTTTGGTCTAACCAGGAGTGCAATAAGCAGCAAGTGCAGGATATAGGTATAATGTATAAGTTATAAGTGCACTTATAGGAGATATGTACAGGGAGAGGCTATGGATAATATTTACAGATGAAGTACTGTGAGCATAATTTACAGATGATAATTAACTACAATTAGAATGTACAAATAGATGAACATAATATACAGGTTGCTATTAACTATAATGTAAATTGCAGGTAGATATGAACATAATATACAGGTTGCTGTTTACTGAAGCAGGAATTTACAATAGACATGTATAGATATGGATTTATCACAGATTTACAATATGTATATGTGCAATGGAAATGTGCATTTACAAATGGGTATGTACAGTGTAGTGCAAAGAATAATAAATAGTGCTATGACAGAGAGAGAATCATTTTGTTATTTAATTGATGGCTCTTTTAAACGAATAGTTGAAGGTTTGCTGAAAATATACCCACCCTCAGGCCATCCAAGATGTAGAGGAGTTTGTTTCTTCATCAGGTTTGGAGAAATATAGCATTGCATCACTTGCTCACCAATGGATGTGAATGGGTGCCGTCAGAATGAGAGTCCAAACTGATAAAAACGTCACAATAATCCACAAGTAATCCACACCACTCCGGTCCATCAATTAACATCTTAAGAAGACAAAAACTGTGTGTTTGTAAGAAACAAATCCATCGAGGCATTTTTTTTGTAATTAAAATATGAGCCCTCCAGTGAAAAAGTCTTCTTTTTCAAATCAGCACAGATTAAGCACTAAGCCAAAAAAAACAAAAAACAAATATGAGGGTGGATTTTGATGTGAGAGACAACAGGAGATGGACTTTATCACTGGAGGAAGTGTTTTTATTGGTTATGGATATTTTAGTAAGAAGCAACCGTTTGAAGTTACAGTATATACATGCAGCTTTTGGCTTTATAAGATGTTAATTGATGGACTGGAGTGGTGTGGATTACTTGTGCACTGTAAAAAGTACATTTTTAGTTTAGTCAACTAAAACAAATATTCCAATAGTCACTGAAATTACCATTAAGTAACTTAAAATTTCAAGTTGACAAAACTAAAAATATTAAGTCAGCAGGGTAACAAATTATTATTTTTACAGTGTGGATTATTGTGATGTTTTTATCAGCTGTTTGGTGTCTCAGTCTGATGGCACCCATTCACATCCATTGGTAAGCAAGTGACGAAATGCTACATTTCTCCAAACCTGATGAAGAAATTTCTGAATGGCTGTTCAGATAACATATAGATAAAGATACACACTCACCTTTTTGCCAAAATAAAATAAAATAAAATAAAATAAAATAAAATAAAATAAAATGTTACCAAAAACATAATTGTTTTTGTTTAGTATAATCATAAATCATTACTTTTGTCAAGTCAAACTTAGACAAGTGATGAAGATACACACTCATATTTGTGTCAAAGTAAAATAAAATAAAAAATAAAAACTTTTCTCACGTCAAACTTGAATTTAATAGAACTCAAAATTGTTGAAAAGTTAATTATTTTTACTGTATTTTGTGAAAAGTGTCTAATTTCCGAATGGCTGTTCAAATTAAGATACACACTCAAATGTTTGTAAAAATAAAAATAAAATTAAATGTTACCAAGACCATTTTTTTTTGGTTTCACATCAACCTCAAATTTAATAGAACTCAAAATTGTTGAAATAATAATTATCGATTGTTATTTGTAGTTTGTAAATCTCAAATTTTTGTCAAAATAAAATAAAATAAAATAAAAATAAATAAAATATTTTTTTTTTACCAAAAACAGTATATTATACAGTATAATTACAGTATAATTATTACAAATCATTAATTATACAAACTCAAATTTAATAGAACTCAAAATTGTTGAAATGAAATAATAATAATTATTGATTGTTTCTGTATTTTGTGAGAAGTGTTTAATTCTAATGAATGGCTGTTCAGTAAACATATGGATAAAGATACACATTCAGTTTTTCACAATTTTGTCCTAATAAATTACAAATAAAACAACAAAACAAAAAATAAAATTTAATTAAATAATAAAAAAATAGTAAAACAGCATTGTTTTTGTTAAGTATATAATTAGGCCTAATTAATCTTCAAATATTGAAAGGGTCATAAATGGAATCATAAAGGAAATACAACTGAATCTGAACCAGAATCATTACCTTCTGATCTTGAAAGGAAAACACAGTGACAGGTAACTCATGCAACAACATATAAACATCAGTATGTGTTGATGTAGGAAACTAACCAGCTGTAACTAACTGCTGAAGCCTGATGTCACGTGGAAAAAGCTGAAACATGCTGGACCTTCTAGATGCAACTAATTCGACTCATAATGACGTAATTCAGACATTCGTGAATGCAGCTTTACAGTAGGGGATGTTCAACAGCTTCACTCACACAGACAAACATTGAAAGAAAACATTATTGTGGAGCGTTGTAGTAACACAGATTCGATTACTGACCTGTTTTCCTCCCATGGACTCGAACATCTTCTCCAGCTGAACTCGGAGTTGTTGGATGTTGTTCAAGAGGATACAGGGCTGTGAGGAGAAGAACGATAGACAAGATATTTCATGACTGATCGATTGTACTGCTTTCCACATACATTCAGTCTTCAGGCTAATGCAAGGAGACGATTGTACTAGAAGACTTCTGTGAATATATATAGAGGGCATTGATTTGTCTGGATGCTGATCGTTGATTTTTGCACATCTTACTTTCATCAGGGGCTGTAAATCTGAATTTCATTATGCAAAAATCTATGCCTCCGCCATCCAAAGAAAATTGGCAAAATTATGCAATCACAATTGAATTGTATTTTAACACTCATTTTTTTTTTTTTTCAATTACATTTTTATTCAGTTATGCATACACATTATTGTTATTTATTTTTATGATTTTGGGGAAAAACAAATGAAAAATGCATTAGAAAAATATACATATATAAAAAATATATATAATAATTATATAATATGTGTATATATGCATATTAATAATAATAAGTATTAGAATAATTATTATTGTTATGATTCATATTAGTTTAATTATTAATATTTATTATGTTATGATTTCGAGGCAAAAACAAATTAAAATAATGCATTCGAAAATAAGAATTATTAATTATAATTATCACTGTAAATTTTTATTAATAAAATTAACAATAATAACATTAATTACACATATTTGGCATTATTATTATTTTTTAATTTTGGGGATAAACAAATAAAAATGCATTAGAAAAACATAAATATGATAAAAAATAATATAATATAATATAATAATGATTATTATTATTCAAAACTAAAATGTGTATATTAACATATATTTTTAATAACAATAATAATAATAATAATAATATCAACAACAACGATAATAATTCATTATATAGTTATGATCAATATTATTATTGTTATTATTATACATTTATATATATACATATATATAAAATTTAATGATTACTATTTATTATAAATAGAAACAATATAATATAATATAATATAATAGATTAATATTATACACATAATTATATTGATATTGATTATATACATCATTTTATATATAATTTAATTATCATTATTGTTGTTATGTTGTTATACATATACATAATTATACATATTATGCATATTGAAATGATTTTGGGATAAACAAATGCATTAGAAAATGTTAAATATTATAGAAATAATATATTATAATATGATTATTATAATTATTACAAAACTAAAAAAATAATAATTATTGTTATAATGATTAATATTATTGATATTATTAAACATCATATTTTATTGTTACTATTAAACATCATGTATATAATTCAGTTATTACTATTTTTTATGATTTTGAGGAAAAACTAATTCTTAATAATGTTAATTATTATTATCATTAATAATAATAATAATAATAATAATAATAATGATAAAATTATAGTTATGATTAATATTGTTATACATCAATTCAATGATTACCATTTATTATAAATATAATATACATAATATAATATAATATAGATGAATAACAATACAATTTTTATAATAATAATAATAATATTATAATTATTATTATATTATTGAATATATATATATAATTCAATGATTACAATTTATTATAAATACAATATACATAATATAAAATAATATTATAGATTAATAACAATCAAAGTTGTATAACACTATTATATTTATTATTATAGTTATGATTGATATTATTGCTATTTAATTATTTTTATTTATTTTGGAGGAAAAACTAATTAAAAGAATGCATTAGAATGTGCATTAGGAATATCTTTAAGACTATAAAAAATATTTTCTATGTGTAAAATGTCATCTGTAATTGAAAAAGTGAGAAAAACATCAAACTCAGTAACCATGTTGATGGCAAATTAACGTTTAAGATGACCTTTAGACTTCAGAAATGAGAAAAGTGACCGACCCCGGGTTCCTCCAGGTGAGTTGCAATGCCCTTTGGGTAAAAAGTGTCAGTTACAGTAAATGTCAAAAAAGCAGATTTGTGTTGACACTCAGATCCGGCACTCATAACGCTCTTGCATAAGCGTCCCACGAGTTAATTGGATGGGTAGGAGTGCGTAATTAGCGCAGGAGTCCATAAGCTAATTAAAACCATCTCTTCCTGTCCGCGTCGGCACACTTCCTAAAGGTCACATGTCAGCCGTGTGACAAATAGGTGTGAAACTCCGAAACGAAAATACGAAGCGCTTGCGCTAATTGAAACGAGGGAACATGGTCTCTCTGACAAGAGCTGGTGATTTCACACAGTCGTAAATTTAATTCAAGACAATGTATATAAACTCCTCTGAGCTGATTTATGGCCATCGGTGCGTTTAAAGATGTAGATATTCTTAGGATGAACCGAGCTGTCAATTAAGCGATGGATGAGGCCCGAGGACCGGCTCTATCTGCCCGAGACCGAACAGAGATATGTCTTTAATTACCGGCCGCGTGATTGTCTCTCTGTGGTCCTGTCATGGCTCTTAAAAGATACATCTGTCTTTCTTCCCACCGCAGACGTCCTGTGTGCCAAGCTTTTATTATCATTACAGAAAGACACTGTGAAAACTCGAGGTAGAACAAAAGCAGCTCTGAGTTAGCGCTGCGAACGCTGTCATTCTACACAAAGAACGGAAAGTTGAAAGCGCAGAGCAATGAGACGAGGATGCAAAAAGGTCTCGTTCTTTATTTGTCTGAAACCAAAGGAAGTGTCTGTTAGTCGGCCAATCAAAGTTGACTTTTATGTCTAACTATGGCCTCCATGGGAACATCTCCAGTATAATCTGATCAAGCCATGTTCGGACACTCGCAGGGTCGTGCCTTTAAAACACGATGACAATACAGTTTTGAGTGTGTGTGTGTGTGTGTGTGTGAACCTGCTGTTTATAGACTCACCACTTTCTCCTTGTTCAGGTGGTTGCAGAAGTCTTTAGAGATGATCGCAGCGTACTGGACAAGGACTTTATTTATGGTCTGGAAAGAGAATACAATGTAGATTATTATATATTATAACAAACTGTAGTTTGACTTCATAAAAGAAATATTTCGACTTTATTCTTGTAGTATTTCAACTTTATACTTGTAATATTTTGACTTCATGTAATTTCGACTTTATTTTCGAAATATTTTGACTTTATTCTCGTAGTATTTCAACTTTACTCTCATAATTTTGACTTTATTTTCAAAATATTTTGACTTAATTCTTATAGTATTTCGACTACGTGTAATATTTCAACTCTACTCTTGTAGTATTTCAACTTTATACTTGTAATAGTTGGACTTTATTCTTGTAATTTTTACTTTATTTTAAAAATATTTTAATATTTCTTTATTCTTAGTATTTCGACTGTATTCTCATAATTTCGACTTTATTTTCAAAATATTTTGGCTATTTTTGAAATATTTCAACTTCATTCTCTTAGCATTTCTACTTTATTCTTGTAGTATTTCAACTTTATTCTCATAATATTTGGACTTTATTCTCATAATATTTCAACTTTATTCTCGTAGCATTTCGACTTTACTCATAATATTTCGACTTTAATCTTATAATTTCGACTTCATTCTCAAAATATTTATTTATTCTTTCAAAATATTACTAGTTTATTCTCGTAAACTTTGATTTTTAAAATTTTTTAACGTGCCACTAAACCGCCGTCATATATTCACATAGAATGTTATTTTAAATTGTAATAATATTTCACATTTTTACTGTATTTTTGATCAAATAAATGCAGCCTTCGAGAGCAGAAGAGACTTCTTTAAAAAACATTACAAAAACCAAATTTCAATATTTTTTTTAGCAACACGATGGTGCTTTCAAAATTCTTTCAGGCAATTCAAGACGGGGTTTTTTTCTGTCTCAAAGCTCTTCTCCATCATTTGTTCATCATTTTATGCTCTCAGCTGCCTGGCAACTGCACGACATCCTACAGTTTGAGTAATAATGCTTGGCAGAAGAAGCGTTTATTGTGATTATTACTATTAATACATGCACTTCTTTCTCTTCTTTTCTCTTACTAACGCTGACTGCGAGTTGCATTGATTTTACACATTTAAGGGGTTTTTACTCTGCTTTGCATGGTAAAATCACCAAAGCACAGTCTCGAGGGACATCTTTTCTCTTCTGATTCTGACTTACCTTTGCAAACCTGCGCATGAAGTGAGCGAGAGCTTGAGGGTTCGGACACTCCAGCTTCTTGATGATCTCAAAGCTTTGGTTGAGCTGCGTGAACACATCCACCACCGAGCAGGAGAAGAGAGCGTGTTCTGACGTCTGTTGGAACTGCGAACAAAACATCACAAACAAGGCATTAATGATCGTATCCGCCACACAGCACAGAGAATGTCAGGATATTTGTTTTTAGGAAATTATGTGAGGAGTTTACATGTCCAAACACTTCAGCAATTGCTACATACTGGGAAAAAAGGTTCAAGAAAAGTTTTACAGCCTGATTCCATGTTATAAAATTAAGTTGTAGTATGGTTCTTCAATATGTTAGTGATTCGAGCACCCCAGAATGATTTTCTTCCCCCTTTGTTTAAGGAATATAAACCCAAAAATGAAATTTAATGAACTTTAAATCACTCTAATGTCACTCCAGAACTTTTATGACTTTTTGATGCTCTTATCCATACAATAAATACTATATTAAAAAATAAAAACATTTGGGGTCAGTAAGATTTTGTTGTTTTTAAATGGTAACTTTTCATGGTTATTTCTTTTTCTTTTCTTTTATTACTTTTTATTTATTTATTATTTAATTGTATTTTTTGTTTTACTATTATATTCTTTTTTTAATTTAGATTTTAGCTTTAAATTTAATTTAATTATTTTATTTTAGTATTTAATTTAATTTTTAATTTGAACTTTATTATTTAATTGTATTTTTATTTAATTTTATTTATATAATTTTCTTCAATTTTATATTTTGCTGTATTATTTAATTTTATTATAGTATTTTATTCATTTAAATTTTAACTTTTCATTTAATTTTTTATTTTATTTTAGTATTTAATTGTATTATTACTACTATTATATAATTATTGCATTCTTTTATTTTTTAATTTAATTTTCATTTATTATAATATATTTTGTATTTTATAATTTTATTAATTTAAATTTTAACTTTTCATTTATTTTTGTTTTTTATTTAGTTTAAGTATTTTATTTTGTTTTATTTGGTATTTTATTTTTATTTTTAATTATTTTATTAATTTAATTTTTAACTTTTAATTACAAATTTTTAATTTGTAATTTGTTTTCTTATTTTCTTATTTTAATTTATTGTATTTTTGTAATACTTTTAATTCAGCAATTACATTGATCAAAAGTGATAATAAAGGCATTTCTATTTTAAGCAAAAATGTTCAAACCTGTCAAGATTTATTTTATTAGTGGCTGACTGTACATTATCACACAAAAAATAAATAAAATGAACCTATATATATATATATATATATATATATATTAGTAATAATTTAGTGCAATATTTAGGTTCAATTTACAATTATAATCCAAAATATTATATAATATTACATATTACATACACTACTATTTATAAAATTGGGCTCAGATTGTTTTTTTATTCTTTACAAAATCAATACTTTTATTTAGAATGGATACAGACAGTATGACAGTAAATACATTAGTAATATTACTAGCATCATGTGACACTGAAGATGCTGAAAATTCAGCTTTGATCACAGCAATCAATGCCATTTTAAAGCAGTTATTTAAAAGCTAATAATAATTCACATGATATTGGTTCTTGATAAGAAGAGCTGTAGCTCAGATGCTTGCCAGGAAGCCCTTAAGACGTTTTTCAGCAGCCAGCTCTGGTATGATTCACAGCCGTTGGGAAAGCCTGCCAACATAACCTATGACACAATTAACCTGCGCTTCTGCCCTTATTCTCCAGGCGCTTCTGCCAGCAAACACAAGCCTAATAATCATTAGACAATTAACTGAGAGTGCTGCTCCATTAGCATCTTAATGTAGAGTTGAATCTCTCAAGACTTGAACCCGAGAGCAGCTAAACATCTAAACACAGTTAGCAACCCGCTCCGCTCTTGTCATCTCAGCACCAACGCTGCCTACAAATAAACCTGAACGGCAAGGGGAAAACACACAAAAAAACACAGTGTCTGAGAGACGCTCATGCACGATTATATTTGTTAGTGTCACATTTCACATATAGTGTAATAACATGGCTATTCAACACGGCACCGATATTGTACATGCACTTATCTATAAATTCACAGTGCAAGTGTCATAAAAGAAAAAGATCTCCCCAATATTCATGCTTGGATCCAAAGAGGGTGTTTATTCAAATGCTGCCTTGAACTGAAGAATGAATGCGTTTATAATTTTGACAAAAAAAATTCTACCATTTCATTAATTTAACTTTTAACTTTTTATTTTTTTCATTTTAGTATTTTATTTATATTTTCAAATTTTAATTTAAATGTAAATGTTTGTTTTTGTGAATTGTGGGGACATTCCATAGACGTAATGGTTTTTATACTGTACAAACGATATTTGCCATCACCCTACACCTTCCCTACACCTAAACCTAGCCCTCACAGGAGATTGTGCACACTTTTACTTCCTCAAAAAAACTCATTGTGCATGATTTATAAGCCTGTTTCCTCATGGGGACCTGAGAAATGTCCCCACAAGGTCAAAATCTACTGGTATTCCTATCCTTGTGGGGACATTTGGTCCCCATAACGTGATGAATACCAGGTACATACACACACACACACACACACACACACACACACACACACACACACACACACACACACACACACACACACACACACACACACACACACACACACACAAACACACACACACACACACACACAAACACACACAAAAAAACTATATATATATTCAAAATGATTTCATATACATTACTTTCAAAGGTCTGGGGTAAGTAAGATTTTTAATAATAATAATAATTATAATTATAATAATAATATTTTACATTTTAATTTAACTTAACTTAATTTAATTTAATTTAATTTAATTTAATTCCCAAATAATAATAAAAGACAAAATAAAATATGACAGGGTTCAGTAGGATTAAATTTATTTTAGATTATTACTATTATTATAAATATTACTATTAATAATAATAATAATAATAATAATAATAATAGTATTTGAAAATTTAATTTAGCTTAATTTTAATGTCCCATACATGAAATAAATACTTCTTAAGTATTTAGTAATTAAAAAAAATTAAAAGTTTGTTAGTGTTAATTTCAACATTTACTAATATAATTTACTAAAAAGTAATTTAATGGTAATTGAAAGTAATTTTAATGGTACTTTTGAAGCAATTTTAATTGCCAAATAATAATAATAAAAGATAAAACAAAATATGACAGGGGTCAGTAGGATTTGTTTTTAATGATTAGATTATTACTACTACTACTACTAATAATTTAAAATTTAGTTTAGCTTAATGTCCCATACATGAAATAAATACCTTTAAAGCATTTAGTAATAATAATAATAAAAATTGTTAGTGTTAATTTCATTATTATTATTATTATTAATTATTAATTATTATTATTATTATTATTATTATATTTTAAAGTTAAACACTGCATTTGAAATGCTCATGCACAATTTTATTTGTCACATATAGTGTAATAACATGGCCGTTCATGGCATAGATATTAAAAGCACTAAATGATTTGTGTTTTTTCAGGTGAAAGCAATTAGCGTATGCAGCCAATCTCGCCAGTGATTTGTTTATGCCAGCGAGGGGAACATTGAGCAGGATGAATGTGTGTTTTTGTGCCACCGTACAGTAACTGAAGCTCATTTTCACATCACAAGCGTTTGTTCGGTTATTTCACAAACACTCATCAGCCTAATGCTCTCAATTTAGCAGTTTACCCACTCGTCTGATTTCTTTCATCGTGTCGGTGCTGTGAGGAAAACACTTGCACTTATCCGTATCTATGCCATAAAAGAGAAAAATATCTGTAATATTCATGCTTGAATCCAAAGAGAAATATCGAAATGGAAATTGTTATAAACCTGTTCAAATGCCGCCTTGAACTGAAGAATAAATGTGTTTATTAGATGAATATGAACGGCACTATAATTTTGACTTTAGTAAAGAGTTATTTAATTAAAAAAAGTGTTGATTACAAATAAATAAATAAATAAAAACACAAACCTATAATAAACACTAAACAAATAAATTAAGGCTAAATATTGCAATATTTAAAAATAAGACATAATAGGACAAAACTAATGTGATAAAAAAATACAATATGATATGATTTAAACTACCTTGTATTATGTGATATTATATACATTACTACCTTTTGGGGTCAGTAATAATAATATATAAAAAAATAAATAATAATAATAATATTTATATGTAATTTAATTCAATTTAATTTGATGTTGCAAAATGCTTTCAATTTAATTTAATGTTCCAAAAAAGCATTACTTGAATTTATTTATGTTTTTTTTATTGTTAATTTTATACAATTAGACTTTTTTTTTTTTACTTAATAGTAATTTAATGTTCCATACATGAAAAATGCTTCTAAAACATTTATTATTATTATTATTATTATTATTATTATTATTATTATTATTACTATTATTATTTATTTATTTATTTTTGAAATTTTGTTTCTTTTAATTTTAACTGTTACTCATTCAATTTACTTAAAAGTAATTTAATGGTAACCTTAACCCTAATAATAATAAAAAAAATATTATTAATAATAATAATAATAATAATAGCATTTTAAAATTAAATTAAATTACATTTAATGTTCCATACATGAAATAAATACTTGTAAAGCATTTATTGATTTTTGAAATTAATTTTTGTTACTGTTAATTTCAACATAAAGGTTACTAAAACTAATATGACAGTTTTTTTATAATTATAATTTAAAATTTAATTGAATTTAATTGAATTTTTAATTGAATTTAATTTAATTTAATTTAATTTAATTTAATGTTCCATACATGAAATAAATACTTCTAAAACTTCTAATTTCGTAGAATTATTTTGTATAAATTTTTGTTACTGTTAATTTCAACATTTACTAATACAGTTTACTAAAACTAATATGACAGGGGTCAGTAATGTTTCTTTTTCATTATTAGATTTATTAATAATAATAATATTAATAGTATTTTAAAATGTAATTTAATTTAATTTAATTTAATGTTTCGTACAAACATCTTAAGCCTTCATTATTTTTTAATAATAATAAAAAATATATATTAATTTTTGTTACTGTTAATTTCAACATTTACTAATACAATTTACTAAAACTAAAAAGTACATAATGATAAAAAATTAACATCTTTTGGGGGTTGTTTTTTTTGTGGAAGTTGTCATTTTTAGTTTTTTAGACAACTTGAGGGTTAAAGAAACATGGAAATTAGTAATCATAATTAAGGTGTAACTTTGAATGTTGATTGTGCAATTCATTATGCATGCTTCTGTGTTCTAATGATGAATAATAGTCAATCGTTTGCCAAAAAATACTCATTTAGCTGGTTTATGAGGAGACGGGTGACATTTCCCATTATTGTAAGAGCAGAATGAGAGTAATTAATACAGAAATAAAACATCAATCGCACAAAAACACAAAAAAGTGTCTCGTCTTTTTTGAGAGCGCATTTACTTCATCCTGATCGTCCTAATTATAATTTTAAAACTCCTAAGTAGGAACTTCGCAGGAGCTTTTCATAAAAGCAGAAGAGGAATGCAGCGTTTAGTGTTAATGTGACGTTTAGATGGTAACAGCGGCGTTAAATTGTTTATAAATGAACCAATTTATAAATGAAAAGCCCTACTGAAGCAAAGTAACAATGCAAAAAAACTCACCCCATCTTTTTTATCTCTCTCTAGAGCTCCGTTGAGGAAATCCATCGCTACATCTTCATTTTCATCCAACCACTGGATAACAAACGGCTCGAACCACCTGCCGAGAGAGAAGACAACACAACACAGTCAGAGGAAGCCTTCAGATCCAACGATACAGGAAGAAACTGTAGAAAAAGAGGCTGTCACATGTTTTGGTTTATAGACATGGCTCAGGTCCATCCTGTGGGATTTTATCATTCAGTTCAAGTTGAATGCCCATTCATTCATTCATTCAATATAATTATTCAAATGCATATTGCATTTATTTATTTACTTACTTTTTTATATTTTATTCTTATTCTTATTTTATTTACTTTATTTGTATTCTATTCTATTAAAATGAAATAAAATATAAAAAAACTAAAACAGAAAGAAAAAAATATATATAAATAAAATGATTAAATTAATTAAAAAAATTATGAAACCAAAACAATCATGACTACCCCCCCAAAAAAATTAAAAAATAAGAAAATAAAAGCTACAGTTGACAAACTATTAAAATATTTTTGTTAACTGAAATGAAACTAAATAAAAATATTAGAGTAAATAAATTAGAAATAAATAACTGAAATAAAGCTGAAATAAAATAAAATAAAAATATTAGAAAAAAATTAAAAATGTAAACGTTGCTTTTAAGCAATAAAGAGTAACTGGAAAAAATAAAAAATAAAAATAAAACTGAAAGAAAAAAAGGATTAAATATTATTAATGAATTAAATTAATTAATTATTAAAGAAAATAAAAACAAAACAAACAAACCAATCCCCCCCCCCCCAAAAAAAAGATTAAAACAGATTTTTTAAAAACTAAAGCAGAAAAGAACAATTGTATTACATATAATTTATATAAAAAACCTGAAAAACTCCAAAAAAAAAAAAAAAAAAAAAAAAACCGAAAACATTAAAATAATGAAAAAGCTACAGTTAGCAAACAATTAAAAAAATTAATTGAAATAAGCTGCAATAAAATAAAATTAAAATATTAAAATAAACTAATTAGAAAAAAATTGAAATTTTGCTTTGAAGCAATAAAAAAGTAACTGGAAATTAAAAATAATAAAATAAAATATAACGAAAAAATGATTCAATATAATTAATTCATTAAATTAATTAATTATAAAAGAAAAAAAAAACTCTCAAAAATGAAAAACAGATTATTTAAAAGAACTAAAACAGAAAGAAAAAAATGTATTACATATAATTTAAGCGATAAAAAAGTAACTGGAAATTTAAAAAAAAATTAATAAAACAGAAAGAAAAAAGAAGTATTACATATAAATTAATTATAAAAGAAAATAAAACCAAAACCAATGACAAAATCACAAAAATAAAAAAAGAGTAGAACAGATTACATACGAATATTGGCTCTGTCGAGTCACTGAACATCATAACAGACGAGCAGAAATGAGACGAACATATTTTTAAATGAAGTGAAGCGCTGCAGACGGCCAGTGGCAGGCAGAATCACACTAATAGCTCTGCTAATGTAATCAAGCTCAGCTTGCTGTTTACTCAGATTGCAGTAGCTCACCGTTATTGACAGTAATAAGGGAATTAATATGATGGCATTTAGCTTACTATCTTAAATATTGATCTGGATTGCTCTGTGAGAAGGTTTCCTAACCGCACATACACAGAAAACCCTGAGTGCTCAGGAATGCTGCAGAGAGAGCAGTCTGACATCCAGGAGGTGTCATTTTTACAGCTATTTCTCATTTGCAACATTTCCCTGGATGTCGGGACGACATTTAGCAGATGTTCTCGCCGGCATTTATTGGATTGAATGTATATGTATTAGTTTTTCTGAATTTTATCATGTGCATGTTCACAAATATGACATTTAAAAAGCAATGTTTTCCAGAGGCGATATTTCTCAGACATCTCATTAACGCATGCTTTCTGGGGAGTTTATGATAATGAGATTAAGATAATGAGAATATGGTTGTCTAATTGCTTTAGAAGGTAACCAAAAAAATTGTCCCCTGAAGATGATAGATAGATAGATAGATAGATAGATAGATAGATAGATAGATAGATAGATAGATAGATAGATAGATAGATAGATAGATAGATAGATAGATAGATAGATAGATAGATAAAATGCAATATTAATCCGATTAAATTATGTATAACAGGCAATATGCATCTGATGATAAATAAATAAATAAATAATAAATAAATGTGATTTGCATCTGGTGAAAAATAAATGAATAAATAAATGCAATACCAATTGGATGAAAAATAAATAAATAAACGTAATCTGCATCTGTTGAAAAATAAATGAATGAAATGTGCTTATGAAAATTAAATACACAAATGTGATTTGCATCCGATGAAAAATAAATAAATGCAATATTTATCTGATAAAAAATAAAAAATAAATGTTATCTGCATCTGATGGAAAATAAATAAAGAATACAATATACATCTAATGAAAGATAAATAAATAAACTGCAATATGCATCTGAATAACTTCTGTATATTAGGTATAACAGACAATATACATCTAATTAGAAATTAGAAATGAATTAGTAACAAACAAATAAATAAAAATATAATATGTATCTGATATATAAATGATATATAACAGACAATATTCATCCAATGATAGATAGATAAATAAATAAATGTGATTTGCCTCTGATGAAAAATAAACAACAAGCAAACAAATAAATAAATGCAACATGCATCTGATTAAATTACGTATAACAGGCAATACACATCTGATGAAAAATAAATTAAACAAATAAATAAATAAATAAATGCATATTCATCTGATGAAAAAATAAAAATGCAATCTGCATCTGATGAAAAGTAAATAAATAAATAAATAATAAATGCAATATTAATCTGGGGAACAATAAATAAATAAATGCAATATGCATCTGATGAAAAATAGATAAATAAACAAATAAATAAATAAATGCAAAATGAATCTGATGAAAAACAAATACATTAATAAATGTGGTTAATTTGAAAGAATGCAATATGCATCTGAATAAATAAATTAATAAATAAATTAATGAATGCAATATGCATTTGATTAAATTACATTTAACATGCATTATGCATCTGATTATAATGCCTGTTGCAATTCCAGCAGAGTACTAGCAGAAAATGTGACTGATCTCTGCTAAATACGATCTAGATAACACAGTAATCACAGTATATTAATAGTGAGAAATAAGTGAGTAAAGGGAAACACGTCGAGTTATTTTAACAGCTGAGAGTTGAGAGAAACTCAGGAAGGTGATAAAAGCGAGGAGGTGAGGAGAACTCCTGTGTGTGTTAAAGATCAGATTTCATTTGACAGGCTGTGCGCTGATGCTGTTATATTGTTAGTTTTTATTGCTACTGCAGGAATAATTTTTTAAACATTTTTTTCTCTTATTTTTCTCTCAAATATCTGCAATTAATTCAGCTTGAATAGTTTAACCCACACACTCCATTCAAACTTAATTTAGTGATTGATTCCAGTCATACACAGTACAGTAGGTGTCCCGTTATTCAAAAAAACATTTAAATGTCAATCTGATTTGCTTTTGTTAAATTACAATGTTAGCAATTTAAAAAGAAAAATATCCATTTATAGTCTCCTTTCTAAACTGAAACATATCTAAAGCTTTAGCAGTATTCCTTTGGCGCTTTGCAGATGCTGGCATTTCCTTTAGCAAATGCGAATCTGTTTGTGCACTTCTCATGTCACTTATGTTAATAAATACGCTGGGCGGAGCTGCTCTCGCTCTCATGACAAAATCAATTCTCCTGGAGGAGATTTTTGATTGACAGCTGTGTGGCTCTTCTCTGATGTCCCGTCCCGTCTGTCATCCCGCCTCTCCACGCTCATAACTCACGTTAATGAATGAGTGACTTTTTGACAACAGACAGCAGCCAATGAGAGGCCAGCGTGTGTCTGCGGATACAGGACAGATGCAGGATGGGTTATGAATGGATGGATCAACGCTAACTGTAAATGTGGACCAGGGGTGCTTTTGCCAATTTTTTTTGTTAAAGTAATTGTTAGTATATAGAGAAGTATATATATATATATATATATATATATATATATTATGTGCTAATACAAAAATGTGAAATACTAATATTTAATATACTTTGAAATATAATTTATTTCTGTGATGTAAAGCTGAATTTTCATCAGCCATTACTCCAGTTTTCAGTGTCCTTCAGAAATCATTCTAATATACTGATTTATTACTTTTATTATTTTTTATTATCTATGCTGGAAACAGTTGCTGCTTAATATTTTTTTTAGAATCCTGTGATACTTTTTTCAGAATACTTTGATGAATAAAAAGTTCAAAAGAACAGCAATTATTCTAAATATAAATCGTTTCTAACAATACAAGTCTTCACTATCACTTTTGATCAATTTAACAAATGCTTGAATAAAAGTATTAATTTCTTTCAACGAAAGAAAGAAAGAAAGAAAAAAATACTGACCCCAAACTTTGAAAGGTAATGCATATTGTTACAAAATATTTCTATTTTAAATAAATGCTGTTCTTTTTAGCATTTTATTCATCAAATAACCCTGAAAAAACGCATCACAGGTAAAAAAAAAAAAAAAAAAAAAAAAAAATATATATATATATATATATTACATTGATAATAAATTAGCATATTAGAATGATTTCTGAAGGATCGTGTGACACTGAATACTGGAGTATGATGCTAAAAATTCAGCTTTGCATTGTGGGAATAAATTCTATTTTAATGTATAATGAAATACAAAACCAGTACTTTAAATTGCAATAATATTTTACAATATTAAAGTTTTTTTCTGTATTTTTAATCAAATAAACACAGCCTTGATAAGCAGAAATGTCTCCTTTAAAAAATCTTACTGATCCCACACTTTTGAGCAGTTTTTATATATATACACATACTGTATACAAATAAAAATGAACAATTATACTTTTTTTTAAAAGAAATATCATGAAATTATGTGCACTTTCAAAACTGTTTAAATTTATATTAAAATTTAATTTAAAAATTCTAGATTGAGGCAAAACTCTTAAAAATGTATAAACTGGTTTAAAAATATTATTATATTTATATAATAAATATTATTATTATTATTATATATAGCAGATATATAATAATAATATTTATCTTATAGCAGATGTTGTTTGTAAATCTTATCCTTTCCAAGACATTTACAATTACATCTTGAAAACATCCCACTGATGTACATTTGTTAAATAAAATTCAGTCCCAAAAAAAGAGAAAAGTTCCAAAAACTATATGCACTTTTTTGTAAAACAAATACAGCATTGGTTTGCTGGTTTGTAACCAGTTCCTGATGCTTCAAACCCTATGCCTAAACAGTTTATACATCAAACATGGAACATGATTTTTGTTTACATCATTGACTCTCCTCTGTTTCAGACACTGTGAGCGAGTGAGAGATGTGAAGGGAGACTCACAGCGAATACTCTGGAGGAATTCCCTTAAAGGCAGGCAGGTCTCGCACATACTCGTTGTGGAACCATTTGACTTTGAAGTGCAAATTCATGTACTCTGTGCTCTTGCATAGTCGATGCTTGTCGTGTTCTGCAAATGAAGGGGAAAAAAGAGAAATTGAAGAGTCATGAGTCAACAGTGAGTCATGCACAAAAACATTTTGAGCTTTAGTGTCTGGAGACAGTCTCACCAGCATGTACTATCCTGAACTAGAAATAACACTAAAATGATCAAATACAGTACATATTTGTCAATTAAAGTAAAGCAATTGAATATTAATATTAGATGAAAAGCAAACTAAATGAAATGAGAAATGTTCCCTTATCTGAAAATAATTTTGAGCATTAAAATTACTAATCAGAAATAAAGTAAAATTAATTAAATAGTGAGGTTTAAATGGTAAGCAAGAAAGTAAATAAATGAAAACTAATTCAAAATATTTATATAATTTATATAAATAATAAATTAAAGGAAACACAAATCTTTCTTTTTTTGTTCTAGTTTTGTCCATCAAAATCTTTGAACCAATATACACTGACTAAAGAAGCTAAATTACATAAGTCTTTTTAAATTTTTATTTTTTTAATGAAATTAACTTATGATTAAAACAAGAACAAATGTAGCTGCAAGCAGCAATTATGGGGCCAAGCACACCAGAGGCAAAATGAGGAATTGGAGCATCAGACCAACGAGTTAATGAAGCCATTTTAAGACGATTTTAGTCAAAATGGCAGAGAAATAGTGTAGAACTCATAATAATGTGATTTAATGCTTATCACTTTTAACCAACAGGTGGCGCTGTTATCAAATTGATGTGGTGTTTTCTGCGTAAGGTGACACATACAAAGTTTGGTGTCAATATGTCAAAGCCTCAGAGTCATTATGACATCAAGCCAAAAAAAATTAGGTTTTCAATATAAATCAAAATGGCTGATAGGAAGTATGGCATAATTGGTATCTATGTGGTTGGCATGATCCAAGGAATATGTCATTAAAATAGGCTAATGCAATCAAAAGTAATTAGTATTTTTGGAAATTTCATTATTAATGGTTAATGGATGATTTATTACTTTTGACCAATAGGTTGCGCTGTTACCAGTTTAATGTGGTTTGGTCAGTTTAAGGTGACAATGGCACATACAAAGTTTGGTGTCAATATGTCAAAGCTTTGCAGAGATACAGCCTCAGATCAGTTTGGCATCTTTCCAGCAAATTCATTGATGCGTTAAACGAAAACCATTTCATATATAGACACGAAATCCAAAACTTTTTGCCAGGATGGTCTGAAGATGATCCAAGACAAATTCGGTGAAAATCAGACCAACAATCTAGGAAGAGTTCGAAAAAGTAGGTTTTCAACATTATTCAAAATGGTGAACCGCATGTTCATCCAATTATGGCATAATTGGTATCAATGTCCTCGGTATGACCCAAGGAATATATCAAGACCAGTTTCATTACAATAGGTTAATGTAAACAAAAGTTATTAGCATTTGACCACAAGGTGGCGCTGCCCCCAAACTTTGTGAGTACTGTCAGGACATGGAGCCAAAAGCACAAACCAAGTTTCGTAAAGATACGTCAATACATTTCTAAAATATAGCATTTTAGAATAAAATTCAAAATGGCTGAGCCTAAATGGCTGACGTGGGATTGACTCAGCATGCTCCACCAAATCTAAAAAAAAAACTAGTTTTGTGGATTTTGGCCAAGCCATTGACAAGTTATAAGCAAAAATAGTCATTTTTCGTATCTCCTGACCACTAGATGGTTGTTATAAAACACACCAAGTTTGGCCTCAATACCACAAACTGTTGAGGAGGTAAAGGCTCACATCCATTTTTGTGCGCTTTTTGAAGAATTGGGTTGCACGTTATTCGAAAACGGTGTGACTAATCAACTTGTATTCCATAACTTATTGCCAGCATGGTCTGAAGATGATCTGAGCCAATTTCTGAGAAAATCTGACAAACTGTCTAGGACGAGTAGGAAATAGGAAAAAAACTAAACCTTAGATTTTCAAAAAGATTGAGCATTTTTTTTTTTTTTTGTGATTTGTGATTCTGTCTTACAGTTTAAAAGTTATTAGCATAAAATTTGTGAAATTTTGGACAAGTGGTGGCACTAGAGAGTTTGAGTTAGAGACTCCAAATTTGCTCTGGTTAATGTTGAGACTGTCCTTTATCAGTGTGCCATATTTTACAACTTACCCACAAGTGATTCTATGGACAGCCATAGACTCAATAGTGGAGGAAGAAGAAGAAGAAGAAGAAGAAGAAGAAGAAGAAGAAGAAGAAGAAGAAGAAGAAGAAGAAGAAGAAGAAGAAGAAGAAGAAGAAGAAGAAGAAGAAGAAGAAGAAGAAGAAGAAATACAATAGGTGCCTTTGGACCTTCAGTGCTTGGCCCCTAAATATCTGCCATTGGGGCCAGAAAAATCTTAATTTAGAAAATAAGTTTTCATTCCTCACTGACAGATATTTGTTAACCTCACGTATAACCTCAATTCATTTTGTTCAGTTTCTCAGAAAACAAGACTTTCTATCTACAATTCACATCTCAAAAATGCATCTTGATGTAAGGAAGATTGAATATTTGTATTAGAAGACAATAATACTGAAAAATACTATAATATTATATCAAGTATATTATAATAAACTAACGGGAACACAAATCTTTCTCAGTATTTTTAAATAGTGAGGTTTAAATAGTAAGCAAGTAAGTAAATAAATGCACACCAATTTAAAATATTGATATAATTTATTAAATATTTATACATTTTAAATAACTATAATACATAATATAACGTTATAATAATGTAACTATAGTATTATACCAAGTATATACCGATAATAGTACTGTATTAAAAAAAGAATAAATGAAAAGAAACACAAATCTTTCTCAGTATTTTTTATCATTTTCCATTGAAAATCAAGATATTTTGACTTGAGAAACAAAATGGCATAAGAAGCCTTTTTTTTAAAATATTCTTTTTGAAATAAAATGAATTTATGATTAAAACAATAACAAATAACTGCCAATGGGCTCAGAAAAATTACCTAATTCAAAGAGAAAATAAAGTTTGCATTCTTTACTGACAGATATTTGTTGTTTTAAGCATAAACTCACTTAATTTTGTTCAGTTTCTTAGAAAACAATACTTTATATCTTCAATTTGCATCTCAAGTAAATGTATCTTGATGAAAGGATGTTTAGAAATACTCTTTTTTTGGTAGTCCATGCAATATTTAATGCCATGACGTCAAGAATGTAAGATGTTCTGCACCTAATTTGAGAATTAAGACATTTTAAGACCTGCAGAAGCCCTGAAATGCTATATTAAAACACCACTAGTATGCAAGCAGCAGAACACCATATGAAAGGGAAAATCACAAATGCGATGCATTTAATATCTCAGCTGTTAACACAAGACAATGAAATGGAAATAAAGAGCAAACAGTCTCCAAACAACCATTTTACTTGAAATAACAGATGATTTATTCACAATAAGATTAGAAACACATATTAAGCAAGTAAAGTTAATTTTGTTTTCACATCGACTTGAGCTGCAAAAAAAAAAAAGAAAACATCCTCTGAGCCTAAAACTTTCCCAGGGGATCTTAAAGAACAAAACAGGACAAAGGAGAGTGAAGAAATGCTCAGTGTTGTTTTTCTAAGTGCACATCCCGCACTTGTCAGAAAAGATGAAAACACACAAACCTGCCCACCTGTGCGGATACGACGCGGACAGACGACAGAGTCTCAGTGGCTTGCTGCCTGATTTCGTGATATAGACTCCGACTGGCCACATAATAAAGGTCAGAGAGGATTGTGGGTAACCTACAGCAGCTGTTGTCATCGTTGTTAATCCACACACAGCAGACGAAAGTCTGACAGCCATTAGAGGAGGAACGGAGAAGTAGAGCTCAGAAATGACATGCAGTAAGTTAGTTTACTCAACTCCTGCAGTTGTCAAGTACTGGGAATAACATGCAGCAAGCGTGAGGAGAGATGTCAACGTATATGCACTGTAACCTCACAATCCCGGTGTAACCGTGAGGACAAATCACCTCTGACTGACACGAAGACTCGTATTGACTTCATTACAGCAGCGCAGTGCTACCCAAACACAAACACCAGCAGAAACACTGCAGTTTTCATTTGGTTGTTCCATAACCATATATGGAATACTTGGTTGTGATTGGCCCATTGTAACATTATGCAGTCAAAAATATTTGCATAATGACACTAAACTAAACTGACACTAATATTCAAAAGTTTGAGGCTGGTAAGATTTGATTAAAAATACAGTAAAATCTGAAAAAATTTGAAATATTATTACAATTAAAAATAACTGATTTTCGTGTGAATATATTGTAAAATGAAATTTATTCTTGTGATCAAAGCTGAATTTTCAGCATCACTACTCGAGGCTTGATTATCACATGATCCTTCAGAAATTATTCTAATAGGCTGATTTGCTGCTCAAAAACATTTCAGATTATTTTCAATGTTAAAAACATTCTTATTAATACATTTTACTGTCTTATTTTATTTATTTATTATTTTTATATTTTAATTGTTATTGCTTCCGATTAATAGAAAATCTAAAGAACAGCATTAATCTGAAATAAAAATATTTTGTAACATTATAAATGTGGCTACTGCCACATTTGATCAATTTAATACATCTGTTTTGAATAAATTATTTCTTTAAAAGAAAATCTGACCCAGCTTGTAATACAATGTTTGAATGAGTAATTAAAATACACAAGTCATAATAAAATAAGATATTCGTTAATTTTAATTTTTAATTGATATTACGTTTTAAACATTTCAAATATTATGTTAAATATTTATACATTTATGAAATATTTAAATATTTATACATCAATAATTTATATTTACTTACAAATAAAAAGTATATTTTTATAGTCTTATTTTTATTTATTTATTTTTATATTTTAATGCTTATATAATATTTGTGAAACAAGTGATTTTATAAATATTTTGTAACATTATAAAATTACTGTTACTGCCACTTTTGATCAGTTTAATGCCTTTCTGAATAAATAATTTCTTTAAAAGAAAATCTGACCCAAGTTGCACAATGTTTGAATGTGTACTAAAAAAAGAAAAGTTATAATAAAACAAGATATTAAATATTAAACATTCATTTTTTAATAATATTAACAAAATGCATTTTAATTTTTATTTATAAATAATATATTTTATTTACTTATTTAATTGTTTTACTTTTTATTTTAATATTTCAATGCTTTTATCATTTTTGTGGAACAAGTGATTTTATTGCAACATTCTAAATGTTGTTACTACCACCTTTTATCAATTTAATGCATCTGTTCTGAATATTTTTTTCTTTAAAAGAAATCCTGACCCAGCTTTTAATTACATTTTAGAATTTGTAAAAAAAAAAAAAAAAAAAAAAAAAAAAAAAAATTGTAATAAAATAAGATATTATTTGATGTTATTTTTTATTGATATTAGATTTTAAATTTTATAATATATATTTGCACACAATATTCATCAATAATTTTTATTTATTTATTTATTATTTTAATGCTTATATAATATTTGTGGAACAAGTGATTTTATAAATATTTTGCAACATTATAAATGTTGTTACTGCCACTTTTGAGTGATGTGATGCATCTGTTCTGAATAAATTATTTCTTTTTTTAAAGAAAATCTGACCCAGCTTGTAATTTATGTAAAAACATTTAATTAAAAAATGCAATAAAATAAGTTAAAAAAATAAATGTATATTAGATTATATTTTATAACAGGTATTTACACACAATAGTCAACGATAATTTCTATAAATAAATAAATATATAAATATATTATATAATAAATATTATTATATATTTATTTATTGGTAGATGTGATCATGTACCAGTCGGCCGCTAATTATTTAATAATATTAAAATAAGTCCTGACATGTCTGTATTTTACTATAATGTCCACTGTGTTTCCCTTGCATATAAATTCTTTACAGATGGAAACAATAGTAAATTATACCATATTAAGAGCATATTTAACTAACAAGAGCACTAACATGGCACTTTGTCATATAACTATGATAACAGTAAGATATGATTAGGGTTTCATGACAGCTTCTCAAATATTCACCGTACCATTTAAAATATTCAACCTATCAGACAGTGGTTGTCAACATGTGAATGTAAGTGTCAGTTAATAATTAATGAAGGCATTAGCTGCTCTCATTCATCCCTGCACTGTGAACTTCTGATTACAAGCCCTTCGGCTGAAGTGATACGCTCACGTTTCTGACCCGCAGGCCGCCGGTCTCTCCGACCCAAAACCCCCCGATTCACATGAGCTTTAAATAGCTTCACCTGACAAACAACTTCTCTGGAACAAAAAACACTGAAGTCTGAAAGCAAAGATAATGATTCAGAGTGCTTGACATGCTGATTTTTAATTGTTGCATATGACTTGAGAAAAAAAAATAGCAGCAGAATTACTATAATTACAGGATTCTATTCAAAACCGATCTTTTCTTCAGAGATAATTAAACTGCTGCTATTTTAGTTGCTTTTACATGACATCACAATGAACAAATCACACATACATTAAGGTCGAAATTAAAAGCAGTCAGCTTCTCTTCTCTAATACTTGTCCCTGGTTATACAATGCATGTTTTTTCATAACCACCCATTTATTATAACTACAATGCAAAATTCAATGCACAAAAATAAATAGGTAAATGTGTTGTTTTTTTGCATATTTTATTTATATTTTATTGCATTATTGATTACAATGTATTTGTACATTATGATTGTTTTTGTAGTATTTTAATTGATGCTGTTTTGAGTATATTTATTATAATACAGTCGTGCATGTTTTTAGAGAAAAATAAAATTAAATAAACAATTCCAAAACAATTGAACGATCCCATCAGGATAATTATTTTTAACTACAACTATTAACACATTTTTTTGTTAATTGAAATAATGCCGAAAATAAACCTTTTAAATATAAACTCATATTTTGCAAGACAAAATGAAACTTTTAAGACTTTTTGCATTACGACTTAATAAATATTTAAAAATGTAAAAATAAAATAAAATAATATAATAATAAATAAAATAAACTACTTAAAATATTTCTTTAAATTGTGGTGTGAGAATTATAATTTTTTATTT
>NC_133371.1:44706746-44764246 GCF_049309525.1 Garra rufa | reverse complement strand
ACATAAAATAAAACAAAATAAAGTAAAACAAAATGAAATATAAAATAAAATAATAATAAAAAAATAAGAACACATTGATGGTGATGTGTTAAACATGAACTACAAAAAGGAAAATAAAATAAAATAAGAACACATTGACGGTGATGTGTTAAACAAACTTTACAAAGTAAACTTTACAAAATGAACTTCAGCTAAATAAAATAAAACAAAATGAAATATGAAAAAAAAAAAAAAAAAATAAGAACACACTGATGGTGGTGATGAACATGAACTTTAAAAAAAACCTAACAAAAATAAAATAAAATAAATTTAAATTAAATAACACATTGGCAGTGATCTGTTAAACATGAAGTTCACAAAAAACCTCAAAAAAAAAAAAAAAACTCAAAAAAAAAAAACAAAACACGGACATATGTGCTGAACATGAACTTTACAAAAAATCTAAATAAAATAAATTAAATAATAACACACTCAAGAACTTGGCAAAAATACAGTATAATGAAAATTACACATTGACAGTGATCTGTGCTAAACATGAACTTTACAAAAAAGCTACATAAAACAAACAAACAAAAAAATAAAAACACACTGATAGTGATGTGTTGAACATGCACTTTATAAAATAAACAAATAAATAAATAAAATAAAATACAAAATTTAACAACTAAAGCCAATTGGACACAGTCAGCATCACGGAAATTTTATTTAGTTTGCAGATCAGGTCGTGTTTTTACTTGCAGATCTAACTTAACTGACTTAATCAATTCATGCAAAAGTGTTCAAACTCTTAAAGGTAGAGTTTGTGAGGTTGCATATAAATTGTGCATGTCGTGATCAATTACAACATACAAACTAATGAGTGTGACATCAAATTTGTCACAACACATCTTTATACGATAAGTCTGAATATGCACATGCACAAATTAGTCATCTCTGGTCAATTTTATGACAACGAAGAGTGCTAAAGAGTTGAACAGGAAAGTCATTTTGGAGTAAACTATTGCTTTAACATAAGCAATAACTCAATAAGTTTTGAGTTCAGACTGAAGGCAGTAAGAACAGGTCGTCCTGTTCTCAGTTTTTACTCTCAGCTGAGATAGTTTCATCTGAAGATGTGAAATCTCATGAACTGTTATGGATTTATTGGGAATGACTCTATCTCCACGGTCTTGGGAAGGACTTGGGTTTGCAGCAATTTGTATAAAATTTTATACAAGCATTAATCTTTGGGTTGAATTTAAGTTTTTGTGAATCTACCGTCCGTTCTGAGTTTTAGTTGTGTGACCCGAGAGGCTGATAATTGACAGAACCTTCATTAGATCTAGAAAATCAAGCCATCCCGTCACTGCTGGCCTCTTCTCAACAGTAAAAGCTGCTTTTCTGCTACTCAAGGATCAATCCCTGAGGAACTGCAAACAAGTAGAAACTGAATTAATTCACTTTAATAGACTCTTTAAGAGACTCTACTGTCTCCTCATCTTACCCTCGAACCTATAAACTCACTCATGTAGAGATCTAGAGCAGTAAATGAATAAATATAAAATATGAATATAAAATAAAGAAATATTTAAAAGAAATATTCTTTTTTTAAAAGCTAAAAAAAAAAGCTAAAAAAAAAAAGCTAAATAAAATAATATAACAACTCGCTGGAGAAAAAAAAAATAACACATTGACAGTGATCTGTGCTAAACATGAACTTTACAAAAAAGCTAAATAAAATAAAATAAAAAATAAAATAAAAACACATTGATAGTGATGTGTTGAACATGCACTTTACAAAAAATAAAATAAAAAATAGAATAAAATAAAAAATTAAACAACTAAAGCCAATTGGACACAGTCAGCATCACACAAACACTTTCTCATTTTGTAAAAATAGTATAAATAAAAACACACTGACAGTGATATGTGCTTAACATGAACTTTACAAAAAAGCTAAATAAAATAAAATAAAAAATAAAATAAAAAAAACACATTGACAGTGATCTGTGCTGAACATGAATTTTCTAAAAATTAAATACAATAAATAAAATAACACCAAAGAACTTACAATAAACTAAATAAATTGAAATTAAAAAAATAATAATAATAAAATAAAATAAAAACACATTGATGGTGATGTATTAAACATGCACTTTACCAAAAAAAATATAAATTAAATTAAAAACTGACTGTGATATGTGATGAACAAGAACTTTAGAAAAAAGCTCATTTAAATTAAAATAAAATAATAAAACATGAAGAACTTGACCAAAAAAGCTAAATAAAAATAAAGAACACTGTGACAGCAATCTGCTGCACCAAAAAAAAAAAAAAACCCATAAAAAACCCCTACCTAAACGAAGGAACTTTTTCCCGTTTTCTTAACCACGTAAAACACCCTAGCAACCTGTAAAAAAGCAATCAAAACACTGAAGCATCCACACAGCAAGACAGCACCAAGCATCACAGCGGTGCAAACAGCACAAAACTCCACTCAGAAATGGAGTATCTGAGAAACAGAAAGTCTAGTTAATCTCATGAGGGTTAACTTTTAAATATTTTCCAGAGGCCTCAAAAATGTTTTTGTGTTTTCAAAAGCCACAGGAGAAATTACAGTTATGAGCTGTTCCTGTACAAACACCCACACAAAGAGCCTGGACAGATACAAGCTCTCTGCAGAGAATCACAGCGACATCCTCTGAGGAAAGAGTCACGGCTCCATTGAGATTTCATTGAGATTAACAGTCAATCGATACAAGCAAACACCGGAAAAGATTAATGCCTGCGTCGCCAGGTCCGGCTTGATTAAAAGAAAGTCTTACAGAGTGTTAAGGTTGCTAAACATGAAGATTAACACCAGGCTGATATGAGCCAAACACTGACTGACCTCTTCATTAATGGAAACCAACAATTTAATGCTGATGTTTCCAAAAATCAAAGCCTTTTTGCTCTGTAACGTCCCACCTGCAAGGTCACGATCTGGCCAAGCTGACAGACTGCCACCCCGTCTGCCGATCTTATCGGGACGGGAGATCATGGAACGAGAAAAGAGAAAACGCAGAGTAAAACTGAGACGCAAGCTGTCACCAGAACAGGCAACCATTCCCAATCCTGACACTAAACCTCAAGTTCAGAAGCATTTAGGTACTTAAACAAACAGTTCACCCCAAAAATTAACATTTGATGTAGATGAGTTTGGTTCTTCATCAGATTTGGAGAAATGTAGCATTCCATCACTTGCTCAACAATGGATCCTTTGGAGTGAATGGGTGCCGTCAGAATGAAAGTCCAAACAGCTGATAAAAACATCACAATAATCCACAAGTAATCCACATCACTCCAGTCCATCAATTAATGTCTTGTGAAGCCAAAAGCTCTGTGCTTGTAAATTAAATCCATCATTAAAGCATTTTAACTTTTAACATTTAATTTTTAAACATTGCTTCTGAATAAAATATGACTCCATGATCTGTAATAACACTTCTGTCATCTTTTCTGAATCAGGAGAGAAATCTGCACAAACCAAGCACCTTTAACAAACCAAAACAGTCCCAAACTGCTCTAATTATGCTCTTATTATGGATTAGGAACTGGAGTGGTGTGGATTACTTGTGTGTTATTGTGATGTTTTTATCAGCTGTTTGGACTCTCAATCTGACGACACCCATTCACTGCAGAGGATCCATTGGTGAGCAAGGGATGGAATGCTGCATTTCTCTAAATCTGATGAAGAAACAAACTCATCTACATCTTCAGGGTGAATACATTTTGGTGAACTATTCCTTTAAGACACAATTAACTTCTGAATGTCACTGCATTTAGGGCTGCAACTAACGATTTTATTTGATAATCGATTAGTTGGCTAATTATTTTATTAATCGGCTTTAAAAAAAAAACAATTTTTTATTTTATTGACAAAAATCACACTATTCCACATTCTGCCCAATGTCCTTCAAACAAACGTGCCAACTGAATGCTATGAAAACATAGTGCTTAACAATTAATTAGACCACCTGTCGTAATGAAGAGAAAACACAAATAATTTAGGAATCTGTCAATAATGTTTTAAAGCAAATGACAAACTAAAACAACTAAAAAGAGAAAGCACAGAGACGCAAGCTGTCACCAGAACAGGCAACCATTCCCAATCCTGACACTAAACCTCAAGTTCTGCACCATTTAGGTACTTAAAGGAACAGTTCACCCCAAAAATGAACATTTGATGTAGATGAGTTTGGTTCTTCATCAGATTTGAAGAAATGTAGCATTCCATCACTTGGTCACCAATGGATCCTCTGGAATGAATGGGTGCCATCAGAATGAGAGTCCAAACAGCTGATAAAAACATTACAATAATCCACAAGTAATCCACACCACTCCAGTCCATCAGTTAACATCTTGAGAAGCCAAAACCTGTGTGTTTGTACATTAAATGCATCAGTAAGGCGTTTTAACATTAAATTTTTAAACAATGCTTCTGGCTAAAATGCGAGTCCATAATCCGTAATAATACTTCATCCAGTGAAAAAGTCATCTTTTCTGAATCAGGAGAGAAATCTAAACACCTTTATCAAGCCAAAACAGTCCAAAACTGATCTAATTATGCTCTTATTATGGATTATGGACTGGATTTGAAAGTCCAAACAGCTGATAAAAACATCACAATAATCCACAAGTAATTCACACCACATCAGTCCATCAGTTAATGTCTTGTGAAGCCAAAAGCTGCGTGTTTGTACATTAAATCCATCATAAAGGTGTTTTAACATTTAATTTTTAAACAATGCTTCTGGCTAAAATCCGTATTAATGCTTCATCCAGTGAAAAAGTCATCTTTTCTGAATCAGGAGAGAAATCTAAACACCTTTATCAAGCCAAAACTGATCTAATTATGCTCTTATTATGGATTTTTTTTTAGCTGGAGTGGTGTGAATTATTGTGATGTTTTTATCAGAAGTTTGGACTCTCATTCTGAAGGCACCCATTCACTCCAGAGGATCCACTGATGATCAAGTGATGTAATGCTGCATTTCTTCAAATCTGAAGAACAACAAAAATGACAAAAATCACACTATTCCACATTCTGCCCAATGTCCTTCAAACAAACATGCCAACTGCTATGAAAACACAGTTAATTAGACCACCTGTCGTAATAAAGAGAAAACACAAATATTTAAAGAATCTGTCAAAAATGGTTTAAAGCAAATAACAAACTGAAACAACTAAATAGTATTTATCATATGCCTTTCATAACAGCTTGCATTCTTGCTGGCATTGTTTATGTACTTTCTGACTGCAATAGGGTATCTTAAGAAAAAAAACACTCTAAACTAGGTGCTTTTTTTCTGCCTTTCTTTCATAGATAACAGCAATAATTATATTATAGCATTAGAAATAGCTTACTACTGTTACTAATAATACAAAAAGCTAAATAAAGTATCAAATAAAGTGTAATTTTATTGTAAATAAAAATGCATAAGCATTGAGCACAAACAGACCTAATTCAATAACACAACTGCTTTGAAGTAGTTTTAACATTGACATTTTTTTCATTATTAATTGAATTGAGCTGAATAATGTCACTATTGTCCTCTGTAGAGCTGTTTTGCAAAATGAACTGTTATTGTTCTGTAAAGCTGCTTTGAATCAATCTGTATTGCATAAAGTGCAATAACAATAAATATGATTCGACATCCAGACATTTTAAGTCTTCGAACACTTTTTGAACCCACTGCGTGTTTCTAAGCACTCCAAACATCTCCATAGTTCAGCAATCTCAGTTTCTGTCCATAACTGCTTATCGACCTTGTACGTTGGGCTGCGGCTGCTGTTTTGGATTATTCTCTATTTCAGTGGTCTTGAACTTCTGGCCCAGACAACATGCACACAAACTAGACCACCTCAGAGGACTCTAAGCTTTCAACTGTGAACAATTTCACAGCTCAATGAACAATTTTCACAACAATGGTCTCCCTCGTGCCAGAGAAAATAAAATTCTTCCTGGATATTACTCCCACATCGACTCGTGTCGCGAAACAAGCCCGTTGAGGAGCCCGATGACACTTCAGATGAGCGCTGTCATGCTTTACCAAATATAAGGTGTGTTTAATTAAAGGAATAGCTCACAGAAATGAAAATTCTGCCACCGTTTACTCATCCTGATGTTGTTGTTTACATTGCTGTTTCCCATATAACAGACAGACGATTTTTGTACATAATGATCAAAACTGTGTCTTTTTCTTACATAGATCTACTGTATGATTTCATAAGACTTGGAATATAGAACACATGTCACGTGGACTACTTCTATTTGTATCTGCAAGTGGGAAGTGGGGAAATATTCTAAAAACAAGAGTATTTTACTTACCCCACTGGCAGATAAACTTACAAATTTTTAAGCAATAAACATTTTTAAACATTTTATTTTGTACTCTACAGAATAAAAAGATATATAGGTTTGACAGAACTTCACATAATTGTCATTATTGGAGAAATACTCTTATGAAAAAGAAGTGTGCTTAAAAGTATTAAATACGCAATTGAAGTGTACCTCAAATCTTGTAGATAATTTAATATTAATAAATGTTCACTTTCATCGAAAAATGTTTTTAAAGGAATTATTATTTTGATTAAAATTATGCATTTATTTTTAATAAATTAAAACAGAGAAATATATTTTGTTATTAATTTATTATTAATTTAATGCATTAATGCAGCAAGGGTGCATTAAATTAATCAAAAGTGATAGTAAAAAAATGTATAGTGCTATGTACTGTATATAAATATTTTTACAAAAACTGTATAGTTTTAATATTAATGAAAAAATACACTTTCTTGACTGTTTCTTAACACACATTTAAGTACACCTTTAAAAAGTGGACTTTATAATAATGTAATTTTAAAAGTTTAACTTTAAAGTCTTTTTTGTGCTTTAGGGAAGTATAGTTATTTTGATGTGTTGACTAGCATACTAAAGGACATGTAAAGTACATCCCAGAACATTTACAAGTGCATTTTATTAATATTTTCCCAACTCAAGACCTTTGCTCATCTTCAGAACACAAATTTCAATAAAAGATATCATCAAAAATATCTTTGTTTGTGTTCTGAAGATGCAAGGTCTTACAGGTTTGGAACGACATATGACATGAGAGTAAGTAATTAATGATGGAATTTTCATTTTTGGTTGAGCTATCTCTTTAAGTGCCAGAAAACATTACATTTATTTTGCACTTAAAATTAAAATTTTGAAACTGTAAATAAACCAAAAATCATTGAAGTGCATTTTACAAGAAAATGCAATTTCAGTCTTTTAAATATCACATTTAATTTGTTATGTTACTTGCTCACTGATTTTTTTTTTTTTTATTGAATTTAAAAAAATTTTAAGGAAAGTGTCATTTTAATTACATATAAATAAATAAAAAATACATTTATTTTAGCTAAATTTAAATAAACATTAGTTGACTAACTTTTTAATTTTTTTTACTTAAATTGCAACCATTAACTTTAATTTTTTTTTAGTAAATTAAATGAATCATTTTTTTCAATATTTGCATCATTTTGCGTATAAATTTGTGTACGCTTTTTTCAGTTTTTGTTTTTTTGCAAACAATGAAGCCATGCATATATGGTGACGTCTTTCAGCCCGCAATTAGTAATACATTAGCCTGTCTCCAGTCCTGCGTTCAATGAGTCTCTTGTCCAGTAAAATCAACCACCTTAATCTTCCAGCCGACTGGCCTCAGGGCACCAAACAGGAAGTACATCAAAGTCTCTATCAGGCAAGAAACACAACACACGCACACGCACACGCACACGCACACGCACACGCACACGCACGCACGCACGCACGCACGCACGCACGCATACATATTTGGTGACAAACAACTCGTGTGCTCCTAAGTGCTTCTGGGTAGGAGTTTCTAAATGAACCGGGTGCCCTGAGCAACTATGAATAAACAGGTCAAAGACAGTTAGTTCTGTCCATTCGGAGGAAGTGACCCCTGGAGGATGATGGGCCAGCTTTTCAACTCTACAACTCGACTTCATCATGTCCTTTTAGCATGCAAAGAGGCGCCGCTATCTGCACACGACTCAGCAAACGTTAGGACACGGCTGATACAGTAGAGCACAAGGGAAGGAAATTTTTGTTCAAGAAAATGATTTGCATGCCAAGAGGGGTTTGACAAAATACAACCGTAATGAGAAAAAAAAAAAAAAAAAAAAAAACTTGATTGCTTTTATTGTGTTTTCTGAAAAACAGATTAAAATTGTTACATGCAATTTATGTGACTTTAGAAAACAGTTTTAATCAGTTAGATTAAATTAAACTAATTAAAACGGTAACGCAGCTCTTATTTTGCCAATCAAGACTGCCACTTAAGTTTATGTCAAAGCATATTTACAAATATTTAAACTCAGCAGGAGTTTCTGATATTAAAACTGATAAATGTAAACTAACGCTAAGGGTTGGTACGATTTTTTATAAAATATATTTTTATTTTAATACAGCAAATGCATTAAATTGATTAAAAGTGATACTAAATACATTTATACTTTATATATTTTTTTAAATCCCAAAAATGTATCATGGATTCCACTAAGATATTAAATATTTTTAACACTGATAATAATCTGCATATTAGAGTGATTTTTGAAGCAACATGTGACAGTGAAGACTGGAGTAATGATGCTGAAAATTCAGCTTTAATCACAGAAATAGATTACATTTTACAATATACTTACAAAGAAAACAGCTATTTTAAATAGTAATAATATTTCACAATTTTACAATTTTTACTACATTTTTATGCAAACAAATGCAGCCTTGGTAAGCAGAAGCGACGTTAGTGTATGATTCGATGCTGAAAATGTAGCTTTGATCACATAAATAAATTACATTTTAAAATATATTCAAATAGGAAACTGTTGATTGAAATTTGACAAATATTTCACAAAATTAATCAAACAAAGGCAGTCGTACTGAGCATAAAAGACTTTAGAAACAAACAAAAAAAAATCCTCAAAAATTGTTAGTAAATGTCACAAATAATTACAAATAAACAGCAAGTAAGATATTAAGTTAAACATTTTGAAGCAGAAAGAATGAATTAGTATTTTCTTGTAAAATATTATATATTTTTTAGAGTGTAGTTTAAACCCAAACATGCTTGCTTCTCCTATTTTAATAGTGTTAATAATAAATATAAGCCTACAGTATATTGACTTCCTGAAGAGTGCAAACACTGCTGGGTGGAATCACTAAGAATTAATAGCACCGACTGATAGTGTTTCACTAAAGGAGTTATGCAAATCAGGTAACGACACAAGCGTGCCCATAAAATCTGTGCTGAAAGCAATTTGCATGGTGCAATTCCCATCTCCCATCTCACGGGTCGGTTCTGAGTGTTTGGTTACTTTACTGGAACTTACAGCATCAGTCAGCCACTGCGAACCAAACAATTGGTACTTTTAAATGTCAAAAATATCTGAATGCATACACTTTTGTCTATCATTCGATCATATTTTGATGAATTACTGTTCATCAAAATAAAAATATACAAAACAAATATTAATAAAAATATACATAAATATCTTATGCAATAGATTTTTGTGCATACTAATAGTGTAATCTATAATAAAAGGACTTGCAGCATCAGTCCGCCGCTGCGATCTAAACAATCAGCTCTTTCAAATGTCAAAAATATCTGAATGCATACACTTGTCCATCATTTAATCATATTTTGATGAATTACTGTTCCACTTATCAATAAAAATATACACAAACATTCAATAGATTTGTGTGCATACTAATAGTGTAATCTATAATAAAAGGATTTGTGGCATCAGTCTGCTGCTGCGATCTAAACAATCAGCTCTTTCGAATGTCAAAAACATGTGAATGCATACCAACTTAAACACTTTTCTCTACGAGATCATATTTTAATGAATTACTGTTCCACATATCAATAAAAATATACAACAACTTCCTATTCAATAGATTTTTTTAGCATACTAATAGTGTAATCTATAATAAACTTCATTTACATACAATGAAAGAAGGCCTGTTTGTGATGAATGACAACGACTTAACATACATATTCATTGCACACTCCCTTTCTTTTGCTAAATTTTGCTTCTGGTTAAGGTAGATTGCTGGTACACGGTTAGTAAATAAGATTTTCACTGAATTTCCTACAAAGCAGCCTTGTGTCAGATCAGCCTAACACACTGAACCGACCTGCGAGATGGGGAATTTCACTGTGCTAATTGTGTTGAACACACATTTTGTGCCGTTACCTGATTTGCATAATTCCTTTAGTGAATCAGGTGCTAGAACAAAGCAGAAAGCACATGCAAAATCAACTGGAGTGAATTCCCTCCTCATTATTTCTTTTTGGTGCAGCCAGCAGTTCAGAAATTACACACTACGCCTTTAAAGGAATAGCTCACCCAAAAACAACAATTTACAGAAAATTTACTCACTCTTAGTCATCAGATTTGGAGAAATGTAGCATTGCATCACTTGCTCACCAATGGATCCTCTGTAGTGAATGGGTGCCGTCAGAATGAGAGTCCAAACAGCTGATAAAAAATCCACAAGTAATCCAAACCAATTGAGAAGCCAAAAGCTGCATGTTTGTAAGAAACAAACCCTTCATTAAGACATTTTTTAACTTCAAACTGTTACTTATGGAGTCCATAATCCATAATAATGCTTTCTCCAGTAAAAAATGTGGAATGATCTGAATCAGGTGAGAAATATGCACAGATCAAGCACAATTTACAAACTAAAACAGTCCAAAATAGCTCTAAACACATATGTGGGTGGATTTTGATGTGAGACAACAGAAGATTAATTTTTCACTGGCGGAAGCATTATTATGCCGTATGGACTCATATTTTGGCAAGAAATGGGGGTTTAAAAGTTAAAACATCTTAATAACAGATTTGTTTCTTATAGAACAAACACAGATTGTCTCTTCACAAGATGTTAACTGATAGCCTGGAGTGGTGTGGATTACTTGTGGTTTATTGTGATGTTTTTATCAGCTGTTTGGACTCTCATTCTGATGGCACCCATTTACTGCAGAGGATCCATTGGTGAGAAAGTGATGAAATGATAAAGAAACAAACTCACCTATATCTTGGATGGCCTGAGGTGACTGGATTTTCAGCACATTTTCATTTTTCTTTAAATCTCTGGAGGAGGATTCATCCATACAATCGGATGAGCATGATGTCGTATGTAAATGACTCTGGGATGAGTAGATCGGTACTCTCAGAGGTTTTATCTTAAAAGTTCATTGCCTGGCCAGGTTAAGTGAAAGACAGTATATGAGTCTGGGTGAGAGATAGTTCACATGCAACCCTCCTGTCGGAGATGATCAAACATCTCAGCCTAAAGAGAAAGCCTAATGCTTATGCTCTCACAGTTTTCTTGCACGTATCTTATTTGTCATGCAGATAAAACACATTCAAACTGAAAGCTAAACTGTAACCACTCAGGGGCTTTATCTAAGAGAAGACAGTGTTTGCTTTGCACAACTTGTCAATTTTTTTTTATATATTCTTCTGCTTCAGGGTAAAATCATCTGTACACACACACACACACACACACACACACACACACTGGTTTACATGTTTTATGGGGACATTCCATAGGCGTAATGGTTTTTATACTGTACAAACCGTATTTTCTATCGCCCTAACCCTACCCTACACCTAAACCTAGCCCTCACAGGAGATTGTGCAAACTTTTACTTCCTCAAAAAAACTCATTATGCATGATTTATAAGCCTGTTTCCTCATGGGGACCTGAGAAATGTCCCCACAAGGTCAAAATTTACTGGTATTCCTATCCTTGTGGGGACATTTGGTCCCCATAACGTGATGAATACCAGGTACACGCACACGCACACACACACACACACACACACACACACACACACACACACACACACACACACACACACACACACACACACACACACACACACACACACACACACACACACACACACACACACACACACACACACACACTCCTGGTGTGTTTCTGATGGGTTTTAGTGTACAGCGGATCTTTAAAGGCTCATATGTCCAGCAGATCTTCCTTCTGTGTGAATCAGTATCTAATTAAAGGGTAAATGACTTTCTTTCTTCATGTTTTTTGAGGAATGCATTTCAGGAAATATTTGCATATAGTGGACTTCTATGGTGCCTGCGAGTTTGAACGTCCAAAATACAGTTTCAATGCAGCTTCAAAGGGCTCTAAATGATCCCAGCCGAGGAAGAAGGGTCTTATTTTGTACTCACCCCGTTGTCATCCAAGATGTTTGTCTTTCTTTCTTCAGTTGTAACGAAATAATGTTTTGAGAAACACATTTCAGGAAATATTTCCATATAGTGGACTTCTATGGTGCCCACAAGTTTGAACATCCAAAATACAGTTTAAATGCAGCTTCAAAGGGCTCTAAACGATCCCAGCCGGGGAAGAAGGGTCTTATTTTGTACTCACCCCGTTGTCATCCAAGATGTTTGTCTTTCTTTCTTCAGTTGTAACGAAATAATGTTTTGAGAAACACATTTCAGGAAATATTTCCATATAGTGGACTTCTATGGTGCCCACAAGTTTGAACATCCAAAATACAGTTTAAATGCAGCTTCAAAGGGCTCTAAACGATCCCAGCCGGGGAAGAAGGGTCTTATTTTGTACTCACCCCGTTGTCATCCAAGATGTTTGTCTTTCTTTCTTCAGTTGTAACGAAATAATGTTTTGAGAAACACATTTCAGGAATTATTTCCATATAGTGGACTTCTATGGTGCCCACAAGTTTGAACATCCAAAATACAGTTTAAATGCAGCTTCAAAGGGCTCTAAACGATCCCAGCCGAGGAAGAAGGGTCTTATCTAGCGAAACCATTGGTCATGTTCTAAAAGAAATTAAAATGTATATACTTTTTAACCTCAAATGCTCATCTTGTCTAGCTCTGCGCGCACTCTATGTATTCCGGTTCAAGACAGTTAGGGTATGTCGCAAAACTCCCATCTCATTTTCTCTTCCAACTTGAAAACCATCCTACAGATGGGAGTTTTTCGACATACCCGAACTGTATTAAACTGGAGCGCAAAGAGTACGCATACGCATATGCATAGCAGAGCTAGACAATATAAGCATTTGAGGTTTAAAAGTATATAAATTTTTATTTTTATTTAGAAAATGGTCAATAGTTTCTAGATAAGACCCTTATTCCTCAACTGGGATCGTTTAGATTCCTTTGAAACTGCATTTTGGAAGTTAAAACTCGTGGGCACCATAGAAGTCCACTATATGGGGATAATTCCTGAAAGGTCCTCAAAAAACAATTTCATTACGACTAAAAAAAGAAAGACATGAACCTCTTGGATGACAACAGGGTTGCTTTGGAAGTGAACTACTCCTTTAACATCAGCAACACATAAGCTGAGCTGTTTACTAAGTCAAGCATCACTATCACTAATGCTCATATTTAGAAAGTGATTTTAACTCAATGATAAATGATAAACAACTTGAAAAATCTCAGATTTAAAGTACATTTCTAGAGATCTGTTCTAACAAGCAACAACCCAGAATAATCTACTGGAGCTCCTAATCTGAGCCGTACAGCTGTTCGTCTCACGTCTTTTACATTAATGAACAAAATGTCATACTCTATGAGAAAAAGAAATAGCGGGAGATATATAAAGCGAGAAAGACAGGGAGTGAGAGAGATTGCTGGTATGCAATCGCTTCATATGCTTATTTATTAGATATGAATAAATCATCATGCTAATATATGTAAAACACCTGCCTTAGATATTCATGACATGTCATTGTGTGAAATTATTTTGCTCTAAATGTGCTGGGATAAATATATGCATTCAAGCTGTATATCATGTATGTATGCAGTATATGAGATAAACATATGCCGGACCGTATGCATGAGATGCTGTTTTTTATTCTCGGAGCGTCAGCGCTCGTCCGTTCGGGTAGGTGGGGACTCCGGGTGGAAGAGCAGATTTGCTGTAATCCACAAGTCAGTTTTTCCACTGATAACAACCACAATAAAACGACCGCCAGACATGCTGACATATAACGCAGATTTTAAAACAGGGTTACAGCTCTGAAACCTCACTCGATTTTGACCTGCTGCATGATAAAACTGAAAAAAAAAAACACACACTGACTTACAATGAAAGAGAGACTTTAAATACTCAAGTATCTTCTTTTTGTTTTTATAATTATAAAATAATTCAATTTTAAATTAAAATGAATGTAAGTAAAGGTCTTTAAATCTAAAGTCTCAATTAAAAAGTATTATTTCAAATTACAAATTGCAAAAAAAAAAATCATAAAAAATATATGTATATACATATATATATATATATATATACATACACACACACACACACATATATATATATATATATATACACATACACACACACACACACACACACACACACACACACACACACACACACACACATACAGTATATGGGTCAAAGACATAAAAGGGTTTAAGCATAAAAAAGTGTACTAAAAACACTGCTTTAAATTGTTTTTTTTTTTTATTTGTTTAATTTCATTGCATTTTTGTTTTTGTATTTCTGCGCTAAAAATAAATATCATACATTTTTCCCTTAATTTACAGAAGACTCCCACTAGAATTATATTAAAAGAAGAATTACTTTCACCCTAAATACTAATTAGGTGTAATTCTACATTTTTAAAATGTGCCACTATTCTAGTTTTAGCCGATTTGTCAGAAATAATTTTTTTACTAATTTACACAAACACAAAATGTAATATTCTTCCTTATGCATTTATATATTTTAATATGCACAAGTCAGAATAAGCATGTTGTTCCAATGTTTAAATAAATATTGTGTTACACTGAATGACAATGTAACATTACATCAACCAAATTTTATTCCCCAAAACTTATTTGAAACCTTAAAAGTAGACACTTTTGTTAAATTTAATGTGCTGTCTATGGGCATAAAATCACTTTTGTAAATTTTGTAAAAAAGTAAAAATGAATGTAAACATAAGAAAAAGTAAAAAATATGGTTAAAGATCTTCATAATCATCCTAAAAAAAGTGGATGTTTTCATCTCGTAAAATTTTTTTCAACAATGCAAACAATCTTTCCACTACTGTTTGTACCATTACAGTCCATTAATTAGACCTAAACTTTAATTTATTTCACCTGAAACTAAACAAGTTGACAATGATATACTCATTTACAGTCAAACCAGTGAAGCTTTGCTGTTAACTGATTATGAGGTTACGAGTATGATATAACCCTCATAACTAAGGTAGTAAAATGTATCGCTCAATCCTGTATGACACTCATTTCTGATCTGAGTACAGCAGCTGTGAACACTCAATGTTGAATATGTGCTTTTTTTGGTGTCGATCCATATTGAATCAAGCCATTTTCTATCCATAACGCCCAAGAAGAACAGAGTTCGATCCAAGTGTGATCTAAAAGTCTGATTGTGAGTGCCAGCTTACATTTCTGCAATATTTATTTATTATATTAGCACAAAGAAGTGAATGCATGCTGGGATTTTAAAGCATAACTGATAATGTTATTTTGTTGAGGAGAAAAATGTCAATATTTTACCACCCAGTGCAGAAAGAGATCAATACAATATGATTATTTATATCACAATGGAAAGGCTACAGAGCAAATCGGATTAGTATTTTCCATAACCATTTTCATTTGAGATTCTAACGAGAACATCTGAACAAAAATACAGTCAAAAGTGCCTAACAAAAGAACAAACTGTACAATAAATATATCATTCACATCTCCTCATCTGGCAGTTCCTCTGTTTTCTGATTTCTTTAATACAGTCAATATGACCATCTCAAATCATAAACACAGACAATGCAAAAGTAAAAACAAACACTACAGGTTTCTAAACGCTGAGCTAGAAGTTTAAACCTACAGATCAAGTGTGTGTGTTTGTTTTTGTGTGCTTAAAAGCCAACGCATTCTGCCTCACATCAACGTCAATGTGTCAACACAAACTAATCTGGATTATATTCAAATGAAAGAGAGATTTCTGAACGTGCCCTCCAGAAAAACACGAATGAAAGGAAAATGAAACTGCACAAAGGTTTCAGATTTTCTTTTCTGTGACATCTCATAGCAACTTGTCAATCTATATTAAAAAGAAATGACAGCAGAGGCTGAGAGGTGTGCGATAACTGTGTGTGTGTGTGTGTGTGTGTGTGTGTGTGTGTGTGTGAAATCTATAGGTTGCCATTATCTTGACACCTGGTTCCTATGGCAACTTAAAGATGGTTCAGTTCACAGACGCGTTCACAGAGATGTGTGTGTTTGTGTGTCAATCTAATGAAAGATGGTCGTTGCTGTCAAAGGTTGTAAAACCTTGTACACACACAACAAGAACATATAAATGTTTCAATGTCACAGAAGCAGCAGCAGGACATCGGCTGCAGGTCATCCCTTGTGCGTGTCTGCACACAATCTTTAGTGTGTGAGATCTGTGAGATTACATTGTATTTATATTTTGTCTTGTTTTTAATATCAGTGTTAATTTAGTCTTTCTTAAAGGGATAGTTCACCAGAAAAGAAGAAAAAACTTCTGTCATTAATAGGGATGTAACCAGAGGTGGAAATGGCCAAAATTTACTAGGGGGGACTCTAGCTTGAGGAGGTGTTTAATGTCTTAATAATGTTAATTTTAGATGTCCTTTCGGTTGTATTCAGTTGTACAGAAATGAACCTTCCCATTATAAGCAATATTTGACTCCTTGAAGTTTTTATTATTATTATTTTAACCTTTGTGATGCCATTTTTTACTTTATTATTATTTTTACTTTTTTTTTCAAAACATTTAATTAAACAATAAATTCAACAAAAATAATACAATACAATCAGTCAAATGAAATCAGCAACAATTCACCTTTGCATGGCACAGAAGAGCACAAATGTGGTATTAAAGACAGATTTTTTTTTTTTTTTACAAGATTCAGAGGTGGGATTAATGCATTTCATAATAACAATGTTATGAGATTTTTAAATATAAAGTTTTGAATATAGAAATATTAAATAATTTAAATGACTTATGAGTTATATTTTGAAAAAGAAACTGAAACTGCCAGTAGGTGGCACAAATTAAAGTCTTTGTGAATCATTCATTCAATCAATTCCAAAATGTAGATTCATTTATTAACAAAACACTGGATCAAAAGTTGATTGCCTGAATAATGTGCCATATTCTGCTTTTGATTTTGTTTTGAGTTTGTTTGACAAATGTAGTCTATATATATATATATACACACTGGATAATGGAGCATCAAAATCACCAGTAATTATAGTGAATACATATATAAATAACAATCGTAGATACAAAGGTATAGTAAATATACAAAGTAAAAAATTACAATAAAAATGGTAAAATTTTTATTTTACAAACAAGTGCAATTGCAAACTTTAATTGCAGAATTAAATAATCTAATTAAAATTAAATGTAAAAAAAATCTCTCACTTGCATAAATGTGTGTGACCCAGGACCACAAAACCAGTCATAAGGGTCATTATTTTAAAATAAAATTTATATTTCATGAGATCCAATGATAGACAATATTTGGCTGAGATGAATATCTGGAATCGGAGAGTGCAAAAAATAAAAAAAATTACAAAATTGTCTTTAAAGATCTTTATCTCATCCTAATGATTTTTTGATCATTTTGATCCATACAGTTTTTTTTTTTTTTACTATTGCTACAAATATACCCATACTACTAAAACTGGTTTTGTGGTTCAGGGTTTTATCTTCTTCATACATTCATAATGCCTTAAAATTAACCTTACAAATGGGTGTACAGGTAGGTGGTTATTGTTAAAGTCCCTGAATTTACAATTTAATCAACTATTCATCTTTTTCTCAAATGCTCATCTTTTTAGAAAGTACAACACGATACAAGATCAAAACCAAATTCCATGAGGCATACTGTTTCATAATGTATTACAGTCTCTAAAATTGTGCTCATAAATTAACAGTGTGTATGTAAATGATTTACGAAAGATACAAAAGATTAAAGAGTGCACTATAAACATTGTCTTGAAAGGTTTGTGCAAGCTTTTTTTAAAGATAAGTCTATGGTGAATAGGTGAGTTTGAATCTGAGGGAATTGCCTTTTTAATGCTCTACTATCAAGTGTGTGTGTGTGTGTGTGTGGAGGAGAGAATAACCTTGCAATTCATTCACCTTTTACTTTCAAGAACAGCTTTGTGTGTGTGTGTATGTGTGTGTGTGTGTGTGTGTCCTTTCATTCTCTAAGCTTTTCAAGCAGACAATCTGTGGTCAGAGTCACAGCAGACTGTGAGTGTGTGTGTGTGTGTGTGTGTGTGTGTGTGTGTGTGTGTGTGTGTGTGTGTGTGTGTGTCTTAGCCTTTGACAGCAGACCATCTGTGGTTTGAATTAAATATCACTGGTGAATCTGAATCCTAGAGAGATTGTTCCAAATTTATCTTTGAAACACTGAAGGCAAACTGTCTTACTACCGTCAACATTAAACAACACTCTTTGACGGGTCTGTATCACATTTGCATTTACATTTATGCAAAACAACTCACAATCGAAAAATTCCTGAATATGGTTTGCAGACATGCTCAACACAAACCTTTCTCTCCAGTCCAGTCAGATCATTTATAACATCACAGCTCATTAACATATGACTGCCCACATTTAAATATAATTACACTTACTGTTCCTGGTTCAAGAAAATGTTCTAGGGACTTCAGAGCAACAACTGTTACCAAGCCGAATAATATTGCTCCTTTGAAGAGAAAGAGCCAAACATAAACCTGCATCAAATACAGTATGGCGTTTCTGTATGTGTGATGTAAAACCAGCTTGAGTTCTGCTCAAAAACAATCGATCTGTGACATGTGTTGCTTCTCAGATCTCAACAGAAGCCACGTCAAAGAAAAACCTTGCCAGCATCCCCACAGAGACAGTAAAAAGCAGAGCAGGAGAAACTCACCCTCCATTGCGTACTTCATATCCAGGGCGAAGAGGGTCCACATGATTTCAGAACTAATTCTACCCATATTCAATTCTTGAGGGAACCTGAAGATAAATAAAAACAGACATTGTTAACCACACAGCAATTCATTCATCATCACTCCATCCAAGTCCTGATATAGTGGTCCTGGTCTAGACCACATAGAAACCTGTTGTCTGTGGTATACCTCACATGCAGAAATGAATTAAAATGAATAACTTTAAAAATTAAACATTTATTTTATATTTTTTATAAATAAAAAACATATCTTTTTCTATTTACTAATTTGTAAAATATATATTTTAATGAATATATATTTTTATTTAAAATTCAATAAATAAATAAAACGTTAAATGAAAGAATGAATAATAAATATTTTTATTTATATTATTGTTGTTAATTAAAGTGCAGATAAGAATGTTATTTATTCGTTAAATATATATTTTGATGACTTTTACACCAGAATTATTTAATAAAAAAATAAAAAATAATCTGAAATTTGTTAAATATACATACATATATATATATATATATATATATATATATATATACACACACACACACACACACACACACACACACACACACACACACACACACACACACATATATATATATATATATATATATATATATATTCCTAAAGAAAGAAAGAAAGAAAGAAAGAAAGAAAGAAAGAAAGGAAGTAAGGAATAATAACTTGTGTTTGAAATTAAAGCTGTAATAAATTTGTTAAATTTATATTTGAATTGTTTATTGAAATAATACCTTATTTATAAAAGGAAAGAAAGAAAGAAAGCAGATAAAAATGATTTACTTTAAAAATGAAACATTGACTTTATAAATATTTATAAATAATAATAATAATAATAATAATTATTAATTAGAAAAAAAATATATATATACATTTTTTTACTTTTATATTGAAGTTATTTTTTATTAAATTCCATTATTTCCACAAAATAGACAAATAAAACATTAATTGAAAAAATAATAATGAATAAGTGTTTAAAAATTTGACTTCTTTCTTCTAAATTTCTAAAGAAAGAAAGAAAGAAAGAAAGAAAGAAAGAAAGAAAGAAAGGATGGAAGGAAGAAAGGAAGGAAGGAACAATAAATTGTTTAAAATTAACACTGAAATAAATGGGTTAAATACACATTTTTATCAGAATATTTTTTTATTTATAAATTCCTAAGGAAAGAAAGAAAGAAAGAAAGAAAGAAAGAAAGAAAGAAAGAAAGAAAGAAAGAAAGAAAGAAAGAAAGAAAGAAAGGAAGGAAGAAACAAAGGAACAATAAATTGTTTTATTTATAAATTGCTAAGGTACGGAAGTACGGAAGGATGGATGGATGGATGGAAAAAAGTTAATAATAAATAAGTGTTTCAAAATTAAATGAAAATTATAATAAATCCAGCATTTCAAGCAGTTCAATTCTACAGGTCTAGTCATTTCTAGGTTTTGGAGTTTCTGGTCTTCTCTTCACCTCTAAATCTCCATTCACTACTCGACACAAAAATCCTCTAAAAAAAAAAAAAAATTCCTGACATAGATGTAACTTATCATATGTAATGAGTCCAGTTAGAAACATGTCCTTTCACCAATATGACAGAGACGAGAGGGGTGTAAAAGGGTCCCATGTGTTGTGTGCTTTCCACATACGAGCACATTCTCTTTACGACCACCAATTTAATCGCACGCGCTGTTTCCATGGCGACCGTCGCCCTACCGTATCAGCGAGTGAAGCGATCAGTTCTCTGCTCTCCCCCACTGATCAAAAACAATCTCAGATCAATCTACAGCAGACCCAACCCGCCTTAATTGCTTTAGGACAGTAGCAGCTCTCAAAGATGGACACATACTGTATGGATGCAGATGATCACAGGATGATCATAAACTCTCATAGTGAAGGAAAGATGTGTTCCTAACCAGAGTCATTTACTACGCTTCATTTAGGAAGCATTTCTCTCTTTCTTAATGGCTCTCTGCTCTGACAGATTCTGTGCTTTAAAAATGAATTTTAGACTTAGTACCAAAATCCAATTTGGTTTTCAAATCTTTTGGACTGACCGTCCACACTGTCATTTTGCAAATAATGAGCCAGATCCATTTGTTCAGACTTAAATTCAGCATGAAATGCCGCTTACAAGCCATTTTGCTTCTGTAAAGTGATTTATTGTGCAAAACTGCTTTGATCTGTTGGGATGTTTCTTGAGCAGCAAATCAGCATATTAGAATAATTTCTGAAGGATCATGTGACACTGTAGACTGCAGTAATGATGCTGAAAATTCAGCTTTGTATGACAAAAAATGAATTACTTTTTACAATATATTCAAATAGAAAACACAAATATGAAATTATAATAATATTTCACATTTTTACTATTTATACTGTATTTTTGACCAAATAAATGGTGAGCAGAAGAGACCTTTTCAAAATAATTTAAAAATCTTACCGACCCCAAACTGCTGTAATTCACATATTCATTCGAATGCTGTATGTGAAATTGCACACAAGTTCCACATTATTCATTGTACTGGGAAAGACTGAATTCAGAAGCAGTTTGAGATTATATTTTATGCACAACATTTGAAAAATGTTGCATCCCTAATAATGAAAACCTGAAATCCAATCCATTTCCAAAATTTCAAAGCTTTCTATGAATATGTTTTAGAACGGATTTGTTTTTTGCTCCCTGTTGAAAGAAAGATTTACTTATTTCACTTCTGAGTTTGCATTGCAGTGCTGTACTGATATTCTTCCAATAGTCTGCTCAGAGTTCGTTTTAAACAAATAACAAATAATTCAGCACAAATCTCTGAACCTACTCACACTATTTATACTTTATTTTCCAAAATGAACCTCAACGCAATCTGACGTTGGTAAACTTTATACTTAATAAATTTAAGATTAGAGTTTAAAAATCTCACACTGACTTGATAGAGCATTCATCATTCAAAAAATTTTAATGTCATTGTAATATTTGCATACTGAACTGTGATTGGTTTGTTGTTGCAGCATAATCATACAATACAGTTGAGGTCAACAATCATTTACAAATACCTTGCAGAATCTGCAAAACGTTAATTATTTCACCAAAATAAGAGGGATCAAACAAAATGCATGTTTTATCTAGTACTGACCTGATTAAGATATTTAACATAAAAGATGTTTACATGTAGTCTACAAAAGAAAATAATAATGCATTTATAAAAATGACAGAAAAACGATAGTCCTGAACAGTTAAACGACCCGCTGTTCTTTAAAAAAATTCTTCAGGTCTCACAAATTCTTTGGTTTTTCAGCATTTTTGTGTATTTGAACACTTTACAACAATGACTGTATAATTTTAAGATCTATCTTTTCATGTTGAGGACAACTGAGAGACTCATTTGCAACTATTACAAAAAGTTCAAACACTCATTGATGCTTCAGAAGGAAAAACAATGCATTAAGAGCTGGGGGTGAAAACTTTTTGAATTTGAAGGTCAGGGCAAATTTAATTTACTTGTCTTCTGGGAAACATGTCCTGCAGCTTCTAATGGCCAGTAGTAAAAGAAAAAAAAAAGCATTATATTTAGGCAAAATAAGAAAAATGTACACATCTTCATTCTGTTCAAAAGTTTACACCCCGACTCTTAATGCATTGTTTTTCCCTTCTAAAGCATCAGTGAGTGTTTGAACCTTCTCTAATAGTTGCATATGAGTGCATCAGTTGTCCTCAGTGTGAAAACATAGATCTCAAAATCATACAGTCAAAATCTGAATAACAGTGGGCAGATCAACTGTTCAGGACAAACAACTATCACACTTCTATTATTTTTATAAATTCAATCATTTTCTCTTGTGGACTTTATGTAAACATCTTTAATGTGAGTGTCTTGAGACTGTGATCCATCATGTGACAGACAGGTTTGACTCAACTGTCACCACTTTAGAGAAATTGAAGTTTAAAAGCTACATTAAATCAGTTAAAACTCAATCAAAACAGTAAATCGAAGTCATTTTTCTCAGATGCAGTGTTACTGCACTTTGTTTTTGTAGAGCAGCGTGATTCCCAAGCAAATCTAGTTTTCCTCTTCAGTGTTTAATCGAGAGCTGAACTAATGACCCTATAGGTTCAGTAACATCTCACACACTCAGACTACCGCAAACGGTGAGATAAAAGATAAGAGAGAGTTGAATAAACAAAAAAAATCGAGAGAAAGACGATTCTTCTCTGGGTTTGTCCAGGATGCTGAATTATTCACAACTAATGCCTGCCTGTGAATTTCTGTTGGAGAATAGCTATTGTTATCTGTTTTGCACACACACACACACACACGTCACATATTGCATTTCATTGCAATGTGCTTACGAAACACTGCAATCTGCGGATATGTTCAAAACATCCAAAAATCATCCATCTTAATACAAAGGAAAGCTTTTAATGCTTAGATGTTGTCTGTAGATTCTCAGAAGGAATTTCATAGTTATGTTTAAGTATCAACTTTGTGTCAGATGATTTTTACATTCAATCAGTCAGTGTGCACAGCTTTAAAAAGTGACTTTGTCAGACATCTGAAAAGCTCTACAGATTGAGATGGCTCACAATGTGTTTGCACATGTGTGTGATACATACTGGTTAATGATGGGCGTGTAGGCCGTTCTGTCCTCATCAATAACGGACACCATCAGCGTAATCAGTTTGGGCCAGAAGTCCAGGTTCTTGATGGACGGACCCTGTTCCTCGCGAGGCAGTTCCTGCTTCTTAGCCTGGAAAGACATAGAGACAGAAGATTAATATAGATAATAAAAATCTCTCCTTCGCCCATATGTTTAGAGTTTAAATAATTCAGCCCCGTTAACTGATGGGATAGAGGTGAGTCTTAGCGCTCGGCACTCCAGTTAAGTGTTTTTGCTTCATAAGACACATTTTATTAGGTGGTGCAAACACACACAGAAACTCACAGGACTCTGGTCTTTCATTAAAATCATTTATACCCAACACATTCGTATTTAGTGTTTTCTGCCCTTTAAGCTCATTAATGTCTTCATTAATTATGTAAATTATGCAGTTCTGGCAACTCCAGCCAAACCATTTACTAAAGCTACTCTCACAGAGTCAATGTTTCGGATTTTATTAGTCAACGCACAACGTTAAAGTGGTAGAATAGAATAAATCTGTTTGGATTGGTATTGAACTCAGTGGTTCTTAACCAGGATGCTTAAAGATGGCTTAAAATGATTTAAAACGTAAGCGTTAAAATAAACTAAAACAAATGAATAATTTTTTTCTACAATTCTTATCCTTAATCCTTATGCAGTAAATCACAAGCAAGTCATGTAAATGCATTGGTTAAGAAGAGCAGGATCCCTGAGGAACATTCAGCTCTTGAAATTAAATTATTTTAATTACTTAGTTATTATAATCTATAGTCCTAGTTTCTATAAAGTAAAAAAACAACAACCAACCAAACAAACAAAATCTTCTCTTTAATGCAGATGTACCAGAGGACACCTATTAGTCACTTGAATATTCTATGAATATAAACATCTTGGGAGTCAAAAGGGTTGAGAACTACTCCTCTAACTCATAAATAAAACATGTAATCACAATGAAGGACAATATTTGGAAATATCAAGATGTTGCGATGGATCTTAAAAGTCAAAATGACATGGCAACCCATGATATCCATCAAGTGAAACCAATGTCTAACAGGATGTTTAACAAAAAATAAAATAAAAATACTGGGGAAAATGGGCATCACATACAAGAAAGGATTCAACTTTACTACAATAATGCCTTAAAAGCTTTTTGGCTGTTGGCATATCCAATAATCTGTGCAGGTGACATCAGGAGGAAAGGAAGGTCATTTCAGAGATAGAGTAATTACATTTTGATAAAAGATTTCAAAGACAAACTAGACTGTTTTTCAAGGTCTGGTATTTGTACTTCAAAAAAGGAAAAGGAAAAGGCTCACAAGCCAAGGCCAAATAAAAAAAAAAAATCATGAATTGTGAAAAATAAACCCAGGAATGTGTACTATGAAATTAAAAACTATATTTTTTAAACTGTTTGACATTTTTGTTCAAGTTAGTTTTTTCCCCCTTATAATCTTTCCTCACACTTAACAGGAGTTTTGTCTCGCTCTACACCTGCATTTCTGCCATTTCTCATAACCTGAGAAAGATTGACAGCTACAACATTAGTGTTTAACAGCAATAAGCTGTGAAACATGCACTTATTTCAGAAGTAGACTGTAAGTGCATTCTAACAGAACATATCTGCTGAACTTGCTCTCAAGATTTCTTGCCCTTTATAAATGGCAATGCCAAGGTCATAGGTTCGATTCCTAGGGAACACATGAACTGGATAAAATATAAACCTTGAATGCATGTAAGCCGCTTTGGATGAAACCATCTGCCAAATGCATAAATGGGAATTCAACATGCTTTTATAGCTGCTTTTATATTGCTGCTGTATGACTGTATCCTAAAACCAAAGAAATCACCATTCAGTGCACATCTTCAGTGCCCAGATAGCTGTGAAGACATCAGCTATTACACCGTAAATGTGATGGGCTGAAATATAGGTGCCACCATCTCTTGGCACACAGGTCAGAGTTTACTCCAGGGGGATGTTTGTTTATCATGGATCTGGATGGTAAAATCAGCACTCTCACTTCCCTCCCCCGGCCTCTCCCACAATGCACTTCTGTTTGACATCAGGCCAGGCTTATTTGATGGACAACTGGGCATCATGCCAGGTTTATTTCGGGCATCTCTCTGGGCTGTTTTCTACGGCAAGACAATTCTCAGTGAAACACAAGAGCTTTGGAATTCTCTGGTCTCTGGAACTTCTAGAATTAGATTTCAGTAGAAGTGTGGGAAACGTGTGAGCTGGAGTTGTCCATGGGATTTAAGTATTAATTACAGTGCTGATGTGCTGTCCATGGTGCTGAAACAGTATTCACTATGTTGATTCGCTGTCCATGGTGCTGAAATGTCATTTACTGTGTTGGTTCGCTGTCCATGGTTCTGAAACATGCCGTGGATTCTGATGTTCTTTTGAACTTTCCATTCATCCGAGAATTCTTGAAAAACTGTAAAACTGTTTCACAAAATTGCTAAAATAACTTCTAAAGGATCATGTGACACTGAAGGCTGGAGTAATGGCTGCTGAAAATCCAGCTTTATGATATATTTTAAATTACATTTACAACAGAAAGCAGCTATTCATTTTTCTACAGTATTTTTGATTAAATAAATTGAGTCTTGGTAAGCAGAAGAGAATGTATAAACACACAGACAGAATTAATTTAGATGGTTGCATACCCATGTATTAATCTGTTGGATCTTAGAACAACTTGCAAGATTTCTCAGCATGTGTCTTTTTAAGGGTCATTTTACAGAAACATATTAAAAGTCAATTCAGTATTTACTAAGAGGGTAAAAATGCATTATGGATTATGCTCTGTGGCATATTAAGTCCTGCAGTCACGCACTAAACATGCTCTGTGGCATATTACGTCCTGTGGTACACATAAGAAAAATAAGTGCCGCGTGTTTTTGTACAACAATAAGGTTTTTCGCCCCTTCTCGCAAGCATTGATATTTCCAGTAAAACCACATCAGCGAGTGTTTCATTATTCAGTCATCTTATCTTAAGCACCACACAGCTGAACACTAAAACCTGTGTGTGAGTGTGTGTACTAGTCTACATTTACAGTAAATCATTACACACATGCACATATGTTGGAGCCTAATAAGTGACTCATAAGAGACTTTAATGCTGACGTCTGTTGTATATACGAGTTTGTATGTGGGATATGAGCGTGCAAAACACAGTTCTACTGAAGGAAAAAGCATCTCCTTGAGGGTGTTGAGTAATATGTGCTGAATTAGATTAGAGTCAGAGAAGGAGTACAACACCGGCTCAAACTCCTCTACTGCTGCGTCTGTAGAATGAGAGAAACGCCTGTCCTGGATTCATGAATGTGGAACAGCAGGATATGTTACATTACATATGAAATATAAGAAGGAACATTTATAGAGCTAAAACATAAGTGACTCATGTAGCTGTACACATACATAGAAACACTCTGGAAATTACCCAAAACATCAGACAATTATGTAGGCTTTTGCACGAGTAAAACTGTGTGACTGTGTGTGTGTGTGTGTGTGTCACATCTCTAATGCAATCTCGTGTCAACAATGACAAGAAAGAGCGCCCACATCTGCTTGTCATCACATTGAGACATTAGTGAGGTCATCACTACGAGACAAAGGACAACACACACACAAACATATTCGACACTCTCCACTCAAAGACTTCTCATGCAGCTGAGTCACTCCACCCAAACGTGAGATTAAATGAGGGATGAATTTTCCTCAGGGCATGCGAGTGTGTGTGTGTGTGTGTGTGTGTGAGAGAGAGAGTTTGTGTGCATCAGATGTTGTAAGAGGGCTGATTTTTGTGAAACAGAGGATTAAATTCCATTGCAAAAGATGAAGGGTGCAGAAAGATAAATATTTTATCCTTATTTAGCATGCATGTGTATTTGCAGGTTGTGTATTTTGAATTAAAAAAAAAGATACAGGTCACTTTCGCAATTGTGTGTATAAATTAGTTTTGTCAGTTTAAAAATAGATGCACGGACTGCAATTAGAATGGATTAAAGAGAAAGAGTTTATATCATATTCTTTTACTGTTGTATTTCCTTTCCTTGTCTTCTTGTGTATATTTAATAAATGCATGTTCTTTCAAAGAAAGATGTTTGCTTTCTGAAATCATTAACGTTCAATTATGTAGGCAGAAACATGATATGACTAGATTGTGAAAAGTGGGTGGTCTGGAAGTAGAAGTTTGGCATAAGTGACATTGAAGTAGAAGTTCACTTCCAGAACAAAAATTACAGATAATTTACTCACCCCCTTGTCATTCAAAGTGTTCATGTCTTTTTTCTTCAGTCGATAAGAATTTTTTTTTTTTTTTAGGAAAATATTTTTTTGGATTTTTCTTTATATAGTGAACTTCAATGGTGCTCAATGAATTGAAAGTTAAAAATGCAGTTTAATGCAGCTCCAACGTGCTCTAGACAATCCCATCTGAGGAAGAAGGTTCTTATCTAGAGAAAACTGACAATTTATATACTTTTTGACCTCAAATGCTTGTCTTGTCTAGCTCTGCATGAACTCTGTGTATTCCAGTTATGGTACAGTTAGGGTATGTCAAAAAACTCCCATTTTATTTTCTTCTCCAAGTTCAAAATCATCCTACATCGCTGCAAATGTACCAACCCAGTGTTTACAAAGTGAACGTGCAAAGAAGTTTTTCGACATACTCTAACTGTCTTGAACTGGAATACACAGAGTTTATGCAGAGCTAGACAAGATGAGCATTTGAGGTTAAAAAGTATATAAATTGTATTTTTTTATTGAAAATGACAGATTGTTTTGTTAGATAAGTCCCCTCTTCCTTGGCTGGGATCGTTTAGACCAGAGGTCTCAAACTCAATTCCTGATGGGCCGCAGCTCAGCAGAGTTTAGCTCCAACCAACTCCAACTCACACCTGCTTGGAAGTTTCTAGTAATCCTGAAGACCTTGATTAGCTGGATCAGGTGTGTTTGATTAGGGTTGGAGCTAAACTGTGCAGAGCTGTGGCCCTCCAGGAATTGAGTTTGAGACCAGTGGTTTAGACCCCTTTGTAGCTGCATTTAAACTGCATTTTGGAAGTCCAAACTCAGAGGCACCATTGAAGTCTGCTATATGGAGAGAAAACCTGAAATGTTTTGCTCAAAAACAATTTCTTATCAACTGAAGAAAGAAAGACATGAACATCTTGGATGAAAAGGGGGTGAGTAAATTATCTGTAATTGTTTGTTCTGAAAGTGAACTACTTTAACTGCAAAAGAAAGCAAATTATTATGTTAATGACAACAAAAGCCAAATGTCTGACTTCGGAATAGAAAAAAAAAAACATGTAAATAAAGGAAAAGGAATTGTAAAACCCTTTCTATGTTATCCAGCTGCAAACAGTGTTTGATGTTGGATATCTACCAGAAACTAATCCATTACATTACATTCATATCCATACATTTGCAAGATGCTTTTTTAATGCTAAATTTAATCAACCTCGACATAAATCAGTGTGATGACATACATGGAGATAGCATGATGTTCTGTGCTGATCCTCCCTCTGCTGAACCATAATGGACTCTTCCATTCTCATCCACCCCTCTAGATGAAAATGGACCTCTCCATATGCTCTCTGTCTTTCTGTGGTTATTTTCTACCCTCAATAGAATCGGTGTGTTTGGTGATTGTCTGTGGTGAAATGAGGCCCTGCAGCGAGTCTCAAGTCATTTCATCCTAAGCTTTGAAGATCTTTATGCAGATCTAATCTCAAGCCTTATTTTAGGCTGTTTTTTCATTGCTCATGAGACTAATCGTCAACATGAAACAGTGTTTTACAATGCTAACATAAATCTAAGCACAGTTTGAGACTCCTTCCAAAACTCTAAAGGAAATACATGACATTATCAGGGTCTTTTTCTCAGTAACACTTACATTTATATTTCTACTAAAAGATTATCTGCATTTTAGCATTTAGATCTAAACATCTAATCATTCATATGAATTTGTGGGCTGGTATGTTCTAATGTACAAGGACGTTTTCTGAAGCTTGTGGCATTTAGATGTAAAATATCTCTCTATAATCATATAAAACACATGCCGGTCCTCTGCATATCACTGTAATTAACTCTTAACTCTAATTAAAAGGTGCATTAAGGGCTGCGCATTATTGCAGGTTTCTGGTGATGTTCTTTTAGGTGTGAATTTTAACGTGCATTAAATAAATCGCAGCTACCTGCTCTGCTAATTGCTACTTCTGCAATATGTAATTCATTTATTTATAGAACATAAATGGCAAATGCAAAGTGGTTAATCTGTAAAGGGGTTTAACATAAACAGGTGAATCTCTCGAGAACAACAAGCCATATTTCATCCCCAAAATCAACCAACAGGGAAAAAAGATGTAATATACTGTAATATAAAGGAAATCCTATTTTGCTTTGCAAAATTCCTACTTGAGTCACTTTTTTGGTATTGCAACATTATTTTCATGACAATTAAGCTCACATGAGTGTAATAAAGTATTTTTAGCCTTTTAGTCCCCCTTTTTTGGAAAGATAGAAAATAGAATGACTGAAAACACCATTTGACTGTAATAAAGCATTTTTCATATTAATCAGTATTAAAACAGTATAACAAATATGACAATATATAATGATTAAAATTTCATTTTTATAATATTATTTAATACTATTTAATTATAAATTATTATATTTAATTACAATTATGATTTTAACTCCTGTTTTATGAATAATAAAAATGTAATTGATTGTCATGAAAATAATAAAATATCCTTGAATTCTTTATTCAAAAAAATTCTCTTATAACTATAAATATAATGACTAAGAACACTATATAATTATAATTAACAATAAAGTGATACAACAAATATGACAACAATATATAATTGTCAAACAAATAATTAGAATAAATTTAAAAATGTTATATATATATTTATTTAATATAATTATGTATTTAATTCCATTATTATAAATATTAAAAATGTGATTAATTTTCATGGAAATAATAAAATAGCCTTGATTTCTTTATTCTTTTTTTTTTCAAGTAGAAAATATAATGGCTGAAAAGACTATATAATTGTAATAAAGTATTTTTTCATATAAATCAACAATAAAGTGGCACAACATATGACAAAATAAAGCATAATTGTCAAAAACATTCATCATTATAACATTACTTAATATTATTTAATGTTATTTATTATAATTATGTATTTAATTCCATTATTATAAATAATAAAATGTGATTAATTGTCACAAAAATAATAAAATTGCTTCTATTTTTTTTTTCCAAACAGAAAATATAATGACTGAAAACACTATATAATTGTAATAGAGGATTTTTTCAAATAAATCAGCTTTAAAATGATACAACAAATATGACAAAACAATATTTAATTGTCAAAAAATCTTACTTAATATTATTTATTTAAGAATTATATATTTTTTATAATTATGTATTAAATTCCATTATTATAAATAATAAAAATGTGATTGTCATGACAACAATAAAATAGCCTTAATTTCTTTATTCTATATTATTAGCAAATATAATGGCTGAAAACACTATTTTTTTCACATCTTTAAAATGATACAACAAATATGACAAAATAATAAATAACCTTTACAAATGTAATCATTATAACATTCTCCAATATTTTTTAATTATTAATTATTATATCATATTATAATTATGATTATAAATTCATACTTACGAATAATAAAAATGTAATTAATAGGCTTAATTTTTTTCATGCAAAATGAAAATACACCCAAATCATTTGCAGGGTCTTCTAATAAAAAACATAAGATGGCATAAAAAGAATAATAAAAATGTAATTAATTGTCATGAAAAAAAATACGCTTAATTTTTTTCATGCAAAATCTCATTACATTTTTTTTTCTTAGAAGGTCAAATAGAAAATACACCTAAATCATTTGTTGGGTCGCCTGATAAAAATATAAAAATATAAAAATAAAACAGTTAAAAAATATATATATATATTTTCAATATTTGGCTCAATTGACACAAATGGCTCAACACATGCACAAAAAAACCTTTTTGCAAATAAAGTTTTGCAATGATTCAAGTTTAAGTAGTGTGCAGGATTTATACATTCTTTTTATGAAAGATGAAATATGACTTGTAAATGTTTTTGACTGGTCTCTGTCTGATTTTAATCTCTTTATCTGTGTGATTTTTTTTGCCAGTTGTTCTGACTCACTGCGTCTCATCTTATTTCCACCAAGCATGAATCTTTGTTCTTTTCCAGTCCTCATGTTTCCACGGATCTCCTTCACTCACATCACACTAACAGGATTTGGTTGTTTCGTGCGCACGTGTCTTAAGAGCTTTTTGACATGATTATATAACATACCAACCCACTTCTCAGTGATGCTGCTATATTTTATATATAAGACATTCGGAGGAGGAACATTCAATGTGCACCAAAAAGCTCCCCTGTTTTCCTCTCCATGGGGCCTTTGCCTCATTTGAAGAGGAAGATGGGTCAGTTCTGCTCAAAAAGTCACTAAAAATAAAGCTCTCCACTGGTGAGAGTGAAGCCCTGGCTGGTAATTTTAGCTCTGTTGTGTTCGGGGATTCCGGGCTGTTATTTAGGGCTGATAAAGTTGCCACTGCTGTCTACAAGAGCATGAGCTACACGTTTGACTTCAGTGGCTGTGGACGAGCGTCTGTCTTACAGACTGAAGTGATGCTGACAGTCCTGCCCTCCAGAGCTCCATAAACGTATAAACACAGAAACAGAGGATTTCTGCAGGACAGGATCAGTGTTATTTCCAGCTACAAGTAACATTTTTTAAAATGTTCTTTGCAGTTGAAATAAAGCTGAAATCCATCCCAATTTTTTCAATCTTTGTATAAAAAAAAGACATCTATTTTAGAATTTTTTATAATGCATTGTAACATTATTTTTATGACAATTAAGCACATTCTCATTACTGTAATTCATCCAGATTTTTACTTCTCAATTTTTCTTAAAGTATTTTTTTTTCATTAATCAGCATTAAAGTGGTACAACAAATTTAACTATGTAATTATTGAAAATTTAACCATTATAACATTATTTACCATTATGAGTTAATTATGAGCTTTTATTTTAATATTATTATAATTATGAATTTCATATTTATGAATAACAAAATTGTGATTAATTGTCATGAGTTATGTATTTAAATAAATTATTTAAAAATTAAGCTGAAATAAAATTTAAAAAAACGTGAAAAAAATATATATATTATATTATATAAAAAATAAATTGAAATACAAATAAAATTAAAGCTAAATGGAAATATTTAAAAAAAATCTAAAATAATAAAACTGACAACAATATAAAAGATAAAAACTGTATTAATTTACTAAATTACTAAAACGGAAATAAAAATAAAGCTAAATATACAATAAACAAATTGAAATAAAAAAGACAAAGGCACATATCAAAATTACTAAAATGACATTAACATAACATTATTTATTATTATTATTGAATTTATTATTGAATTTATTATTTATAAATAACAATAATGTGATACATTTTCATGAAATTAATAGTTGAAATAAAGCTGAAATAAAAATAAAAATGAAAAACTAAAAGTAAAATAGAAATACTACAATTACTAAAACTTAAACTGAAATAAAAACTAATTAAATCTAAATAATCTTAAAACTAAAATAAATAAATAAATACCATAACAAAATTAATAAAACAATCTAAAATTAAAATAAAAACTGGAAACATGAAACAAATAAAAGCTATATTAATACATAAAAAATACTACAATAGTATAAACATTTCTAAAACTAAAACAGAAATAAATCAAAGTTAAATGGAAATATTGCAAAAAAAAAGTCTAAAATAATAAAAATGACAAATGTGCGTAACAATATAAAAAGATAAAAACTGTATTAATAATTATTAATACATACTAATAGTATAAAACTACTAAAACTGAAATAAAATAAATTCAATATTAATGTAATTATTTAAAAAATATTAACTAATAAAAATGACAGGCACATCAAATAAATTAAAGCTAAAAAAATAAATAATCCAATGACAAAGATGTAACAATCTAAAAGAAAAAAAATGTATTAATACTTATTAATAAATATTAATAAATACTATAACAGTACAACATTACCAAAACAAAATCCAAAATAAAAATAAATTAAAGCTGAATATACATTTTTTAAAAATTCAAAAAAAGCACATAACAAAATTAATAAAAATAAAATGTGTCCTGAACATTGTTTTTGAGAGATTCAACCATAATATACGTCGTTTAAATAATTCTAAAAAATGCTGTTTTCGTACAGATAAAACTTTTTTTACTAACAAATTTTGTTAGTGGAGACAGGATGATCTAGCAAAAACCTACCATACTCAACGAACACAATATTAAATAGATTTTTAGTAGCTGACAATATAACTGACACAGATCAAACATGTGAGATCAAACAGAGTCATGACTCTCATGACTCATAACTTTTATTTCAAACCCATATATGTGCTTTTGGATCCTCAGAAATAACACAAACCTATCATATAGCTTCAGAAGACTTGGAATATATCACAAGAGTCAAATTGACTACTGTTCTTATATTTATATTGTGATTTTCTGTGCTAGAAAAATCTAAAAATCTCCTTTTGTGTTTCACCAAAGAAAGCAGACGTATTCGGAACAACATGAGGGACAGTGAACTTCTCAAACTTCTCATTTTTGGTGAACTATCCTTTTATAAACCTTACAAATCAATGAAACACTGACACAAGAATCACTCTGAAGCACATTTGGGCAGTACAGGGAGTGAAAGCAGCACAGCTAGAGAATTTTATGACACTTTCAGTACGTGACACTGTGACGGAGGATTCTAGGGTCAGCGCATCAGATCATGTTGTGTGAATGCGCGAGTGTGTGTGTTGTGCGAATGGACCATGAGAAATTCTGCTGTCGTGTCTGACTGGAGGGATCAGATGGAAGTGACATCACCCACACACACACACACACACACACACACACACAGCAACAGCAGCAGAAATAAACAGTGTCATAACACTGCATGTACTTTACAACCGGGGTGAGGAGAAAGAGACGCTCTCTTCCAGCGAGGAAACACCCAAACACTCCACACAATCAGATGTCATTGCTAAGCAAATGCATTGCAAGCATGCAATCCAGTACATATTTAACAAATCTCAATACTCAAGGCCGACTGGGTTTCCTCTGTGCTGTTAAACCGCATGTGTTATTATTCAGGTTGACACTATATGTGACAACAAATGCCACTGGATGATTGAAAGTTTATCATTTGCATGTGTTTTGACCAATTAAATATTCAAGTAACAAGAAGATGTGAATGAGAGCTCAGTTCACAGAGAAAACTGCATCAGTCAGGTCTTTGGAATAGACAAATGCAGCCAAAATGATGTCAAAATGTGAGCGTCCTCGTAAACACATTTGTTATCTTATTTAAAAAAAAATAACAATTATTTTATTTTATTTTTATTTATTTTTTTTGACAGGGCCATTGAAAAATTTTGGCAAGTAAAAACTGGCCAGTAGAAAATATCCTTAGCACTAACACTTCAACTAACTGTAACCAACTGTTGATTTTATTGATGATATAGTAGAGTATTTTTTTTATTATTATTTTATTTTTCAATTTTTTTATTTTATTTTTCACATTTTTATTTTATTTTTCACAATTTTTTTTCAATTTTTATTTTATTTTATTTCATTTTTTGACAGGGCCATTGAAAACTTTGGCAAGCAAAAATCTGAACCAATGGCCAGCAGAACACATCTTGAGCTTTGAGCCTTGAACACGTCAAACTAACTTTAACCAGCAACTGTTGATTTTATTGATGATAACTAACTAACTAAATTAATAAATAAATATATATTTTTTTAATCTATTTCTCTTATTTAAAAAAAAAACTATTATTTTATTTTATTTATTTATTATGACAGGGCCATTGAAAAATTTTGGCAAGTAAAAACTGGCCAGTAGAAAACATCCTTAGCACTGAGCCTTGAACACTTCAACTAACTTTAAACAACTGTTGATTTTGATGATACAAGAGTATGTTTGAAAATTTTATTCTATTTTATATATTTTGTTTTTATTTTTTGACAGAGCCATTGAAAATTTTGGCAAGTAAAAACTGGCCAGTAGAAAACATCCTTAGCATTGAGCATTGAACACTTCATCTAACTTTAACCAACTGTTGATTTTATTGACGATACAGTAGATAGATTGATCATTAATTTTAATTACTTATTTTTTGTTTACATTATTTTATTTTTCGATTTTTTTTTTTATTTATTTATTTATTTTTTTTTTAATTTTTTTAATTTTTAATTTTTAATTTTTGACAGGGCCATTGAAAATATTGGCAGGGCAAAAAACAAACAAAAAAAAAAACACCAGTTCAACCAAGCCAGTACATCCAACATCCGAACCACCATGACAGTATTTTACCTGAAGGAGAAAACTAACCATAAAAGAGCCTGCTTGTGTCAATGCTGGCTATAACTACCCTTGTGGACACATTTGAGTATCAGGGTAAGTGAGCTTGTGGTTGTACAGATCTTAGATTGTTTCTTAACCCTGCTAGTTAACCCTCTGTTACCTGGTCCAGCAGTTGGTTGTAGAGCTCATGGCAGTTATCAAAGATGTATTTGTAGGTGGAGTCCAGACAGGCCTTCACACAATCCTTAACCACCATACTGGCTCTGGGAGGATTCTGCAGCTCCTGAACCTAGAACACAAAACATACTCACAATTAGTCAAATAAACACATGCACTTACAACGATTCTTCACAAAACACAATCAGTAAGCCATTATATGCAGCTGCTTAGGTGTTGTGTGTAGTTTCTATGACTTTCTGAAAAGTTTTCAGAGAGTTGCTATGCTCTGGGTGCTTGACTCCATAGCGATATAGTTGCTAATGTGTTTTGTACTATTATGGTGTGTTCAAGCCCTCCTGGGAAGTTTGTGTTCATGAGTTTGGAAGCCATAATTGCGATGCCAGGTGTGTTGAAATCACTTTGATTGGAGAAAATTGGTGATGTAATTAAAAAAAAGCAAGATTTCAACACTTTTTACTTTGATAAAATGATGAATAAAGAATGCACATTAGCTGTGTTTTTGCTTTTTCATTCAATCTCTGAAACGTATCTAGGTATACTAGGATGCTGCATAATGGCTCAAATAAGAATATTCAATCATGTTTAGTTTTTGCTTCTGTTTTATTGTCCACAATCACTTGCATAAGGCATATAACAATACCAAAATCTAAAAAAAAAATGATGATATTGCAATATGAAGTCCACAATACGATATTTATTGCAATATTTACCAGAAAAAAAACAACACACATACAAATGAAGGATTGTAACAAAATGAACATTTTGGGCATTTTAAATGATCTAATGAACTTTGAGAGTTCAAAATTAAGAGCTCCAACTGTTCTTAATTAAGAAAACTTAAATCCAAAAAATTTACTTGTAGCTGAACTATAAAGGGGACTAAACCCGCTTCTTATTTTTGAAATATTGCCTCAGTCTAAATTACATTCACACTGGTATTTTTGGAATATCATAATAATAACAGCAATGACAGTAATATCTATTGATTGTTAAACAATTTTGTTTCACAGTAGGGGAATTAAAATACATATTTGCTAATTTCTACACTTGAAAGAGATATTTAGAATTTGGACTGCTGTAATGTTACCCATTTAAATCAGTAGCTGTCAGCAATTCAAACTTCACTTTTAAGCTTTTATTTTGACGGAAACGGCAATAGAGCTTTTATTTTGAAGGAAAACTCCAGCTTCAGTGAAAACAGGCCATTGGGTTCCCAAACGCGCACTAAACTCATAGTACATGCAATAAATGAGTTCACTGCATTCATTCACTGTGAACGGAGCTGTTCTGAGGCACGAAAAACACAGGATCACTAGTTTATCACCTCAACAATGTGTGTGCTCTGTTTTGAAACACACAGCCAAAACAGACTTGATGAAGGAATTAAGCCATATTGCCCTTCGGTTTTTTGTTGGTTTGAGAGATACTGTGCCAAGTCATAATGGCCCAAAACACAACTTTAAAGACCTTTTATGTTAGAATAAGAAGTTTAAATAGATTTTACAAATTACACCTTTTGCTTGGAAGACCTATCGTTTTCTATCGTCATGTGAGGATGATAATATCAAGACAGTTTTGCACATGCAAAATCACTGTATTGATAATACCATTACAACTCTATGTATCATACCTTTAAGTCTACGCTTTAAATCATGTTAATCAGAGATGACAAACACCTTTTTTTTCGCTATTTTTCCAGTATACTGTGCTCTTATTTCTTTCCTTGTACAGAAGAAGACATCAAAAACACTCGCTCATAATGTGTAAATGAATAACATGAGACTGTACATTAGTATGTGTTTCTCTTTTTCTTATGTAACATCTAATGTGTCCCATTTCTCAGCGCGTGCCGTGTTGGTGTTTCTGAATGCGGGCGCTAAGGGCAGGAATAAACATCGCCCCAGCATGGGCGCTCTTTCATTACCCATAATGCATTGTGACAGTTGGAGTTTTTATTCGGTGCCTGGCGGCACTCACTCAGTGGGCGGAGCTTCCTCTGCCTCTTTAGCTGCGCTTCACTGATTTGCCTGCTCAGACCACTCCAACTGTCAGTCATTAAAATGACGAAGCGTTTTTTATAGGATGCAAGACCTGGCTAATGAACTGACAGCGCTGTGTGTGTGTGTGTGTGTGTGTGTGTGACATCATCTCCTCATGCCTCAGTCTACTCTACACAACTCATCCAAACACACTCCTTAATTCTCGTAAATCACAGGCCATCAAATCTATTTGTGGGTCAGTATGAGAAAGAAATTAGAGGTATCATACAAAATGCATGTTATTTTTTATTTAGTACTGATCTGAATGAGATATTTCACATAAAAGAGAGCTATAACTTATAAAAAATGACCCTGTTCAGAAGTTTACACTCCCTTGATTCTTAATACTGCTGAATGATCCACAGCTGTTTTTCAGAAAAATCCTTCAGCTCCCACAAATTCTTTTTTTTTCAGCATTTTTTTTGTATTTGAACCCTTTCCAGCAATGACTGTATGATTTTGCGACCTTTCTTTTATATACTGAGGACAACTGAGGGACTCATATGCAACCATTACAGAAGGTTTAAAAGCTCACTGATGCTTCAGAAGGAAAAACAATGCATTAAAAGCCAGGGATGAAAACTTTTGAACAGAATGGAGATGTGTAAATTTTTCTTATTTTGCCAAACTATCATATTTTTTTCATTTAGTACTACCCTTCAGAAGCTACAAAAGTTTTTTTTTAGAAGACAAAATAAGTTACATTTGACCGGATCTTCAAATTCAGAAAGTTTTAACCCCCCGGCTCTTAATGCATCGTATTTCCTTCTGGAGCATCAGTGAGCATTTAAACCTTCTGTAATAGTTGCATACAGTATGAGTCCCTCAGTTGTCCTCAGAGCGAAAAGATGGATCTCAAAATCTTACAGTCATTGTTGGAAGGGTTCAACTACACAAACATGCTGAAAAACAACAAAAATTGTGGGACCTGAAGGATTTTTCTGAAGAAAAGCAGGCAATTTATGTTCAGGATGACCAAGGGACTCATGAAAAACTATCACTAAACAAAAAAAAAAATTCAACTATTATTTTCTCTTATATACTGTTTATATTCTAAATCATATAAATATATAATTAAATTTTATATATGCATATTAATTATTATTATTATTAATTAAAAATTATAAAATGATAAAATTATAATGTGTATTAATATTAGAAATATTTTATTGTATTAATATATTTTCATAAATATGTGTAATAATATTTTCTTAAATAATATCAATAATACAAACTGCTTAACTACAGTCCTTGTTTTTAAGAACTGCATGTTTAATGTAGTTTTAAATGCATTCAATAATCCAGACCAACCAAAAATTTGCATCATCATTGACCTACATACAGTTTGCATAAAACATTATCCATCTACATCAAAGCCCCGAAACACATTCAACACAAAAACAAAAACTAGCTACACAAGCTTCATTGACGTCATTACATTCAATTTATAATGCAATGCAAGCACACAGTTTATGGGTTATGAGTAAATAATAAAATATGCAATTTAGTGGCACAGAAAACGTTTAATTAATGTCATACTTGCATACATTGCGTTTGAAGCCGATGGCTGTCAATGTCTGTGATTCTAAGCACGGACTAAATCTGATAAAACTAAATGGTAAATGCGTATACATCCGTGTAAATGAACTTTAATAGCCTGGGAGGAGAAAGGCAGAAAAATCAATCACTCTTTATTCTCTGTAGTGGATATGAAGGCTTTTTACAACTCATATTGACCTGCGATTACAACAGTCATATAATATAGTCATATAATAAAATCAAGCGCAGTGAACTAACAGCAGGGGCCAATTGCAGGTGTGAGGACGTCTACGAAGACAAAAAGTCTGGAATGGTGCTGTAATATATATATATATATATATATAATTATGTAACCCGTACCCTACAGCTCTGAGCAGTGTGGTTTTACAGGCACTTTCGCTCTGAATATATTTCCCGGCTCCCCAACAGTGGGAAATCAGCGCATTCTTTATGACTTTGTAAAAAAGGCCGTATTCCCTCACACAGAGCTGAGCTATATGTCAAAGACAGTTTTATTGCCACGAGACCCCCAGAACAAGCGGTTCTTGTTATTGTGCTCGAATAAATTTGACTCGAGTGCATATTTCAAGAGCCAAAATAGTTTTTTTTTTTCATGCAAACAAATGAGAAATCATTGAAACCCTGCAGCGCTGGTGAAAAATGTTTCATTACTGACTGTAAAGCAGCGCAGCTTTATATTTGCAGCTGATGAAGCAGAACGTGAAAACAATCAGAGAGTATATTCACTTTATCTGTGCTCGCCGAGGTGAAACACATCTGAAGTCTCTCAATGCAGGAGTCTTATCAGCAAAGCTGTCATTAGCAGCTCATTAACATCCCAGACAATCAACAGCAGATCTCTATCAGACCTGAACTAACGAATGAGTGAAATATAGAAGGATTTCGCAATCAGGTTGAATTACACAAAACTTGCCCAGGTCATATTTCACCCCACATTATATAAGCATAATGAAAATCAAAACAGAGATTTCATTCATTGTGATCATTTCATAATTTTTATGACAATTAAGCACACTATCATTGCTGTAATACCACACTGTAACAGTAATTTAGAAAAGTTAAAGCTATGTTATTGAAATTGTAAAGCATTTATACTAGGGCTGTGAAACGATTAATCGCGATTAATCGCATCCACAATAAAAGTTTGTTAACATACTAAATGTGTGTTTACTGTGTATATTTATTATGTATATATAAATACACACACATACATGTATAGCCTTTAAAAATACTTATATGTGTGGATAGTTATATTTGTATTTAATTTAGATTATATATAGAATTATAAATATTTTATATATAAATCTAAAACAGTTTTCTTTAATATACATGTTTGTGTGTGTATTTATACATACATTATATATACACACAGTACACACACATACAGTATGTAATCATAAACTTTTATTTTGGATGCGATTAATCGCGATTAATCGTTTCACAGCCCTAATTTATACATCATTATAATTTTTTTAAATTAATTAAAAATGGAGACTGATGATTTCCATGAACGTAATACAGTGATGAAAACGAAAAATGGAGGAGAATTTGGGGGAAAACGTGCTTAATGGTCAAATAAATAAATACATAAATATATAAATAAACACATAGACGCTCAAAAGTTTAGGGTTAAGTAAGATTTTTAATGCTTTTTTAAGTAAGTTTCTTGTGCTCATCAAGGCTGTGTTTATGAAATATTATTACGATGTAAAATAATGTTTTTCAATATTAATATACATTAAAATTTAATTTATATCTGTAATTAACGTAAAATTTTCAGAATCATTACTCCAGTCTTCAGTGTCACATGATCCTTCAAAAATCATCATCAATCTAGCATGCTGATTTATTATCAGTGTTAGAAACAGTTGCTGCTTAATATTTTTTGGAACCTGTGATACATTTTTTTAGGAATATTTGATCAATAAAAGGTTAAAAAGAACAACATTTATTTAAAATAAAAGTTTTCTAACAATATACACTTCTGTTCAAAAGTTTGGGGTCAGTCCATTTTTATTCTTGCTTTTTTTGAAAGAAATTAATACTAACCCATTTACATTTAAGTAAAAAGATTTATATTTTGATTAAGTGCTGTTGTTTTTAACTTGTAATTCATCAAAGAAACCTAAAGAAGAAGAAAAAACTAAATATTTAGCAACAGTTTTTCCAACATTGACAATTCTAATAAATCAGCATATTAGAATGATTTTTGAAGGATCATTTGACACTTAAGACTGGATTAATGGCTGATGAAAATTCAGCTTTGCATCACAGGAATAAATTCTATTATAAAGTATATTAAAATAAAAAACATTATTTTATATTGTAAAAACATTTATAATATTAGTTTTATTCAGTATTTTTGATCAAATAAATGCAGCCTTGATGAGCATACGAGACTTCTTTATTTGCATTGAAAAAAAATGCAATGAATTTGCATTGAAAAAAAAAAACTGACACTGAGGATTTTCATGAATGCATTACAGTAATGAAAACGAGAAATGAAAGGGGAAATTTGTGGGGTAATGCGCCTAATTATCATGAACATAATAATAACATTAATTGAAAATATATATAAACAAACAAATTATAATTTAAAAATGTATCTATGCTTTAAATAATTTCTTATTTCCTTGAGGAGAAGTATTTTCTTTCAAAGACATTTTATATTATATTAAGCACATTGGCATTGCTGTAATACCATATTGTAATAGTATAAAAATTTTAATTGCTCTAATTTAGTAAAAATAATGCTATATTATTAAACTTGTAAAGCATTTATACACGATTATAACAGTTTTTAATGAATTTGTATTGGAAAAACTGACACTGATGATTTGCATGAACGTATTACAGTAATGAAGAGGAGGAGAATTTGGGAGAAAATGTGCTTAATTAACATTAAAACAATAATTAATCAAATAAAATTAAAATATATATAAACAAACAAACAAATAAATAATAATGTTACATTTTCTCTATGCTTTAAAGAATTTCTTATTTTCCTGAGGAGAAAAATTTCCTTTCTAAAGAGTTTTATAGTAGGAGGTTTTTTTCTTTTTTTTTTTTTCTTTTTGTTTAACATACTTGACTATTTAATGCAGGAAATTACTGTGGAGCCAGGAAAGTCCTTCACACCTAATAACAACTACCACAATGTTTTGACTGCCCAAGAAAGTCACAAAAAAGGCTTCATTCATATATTTAATTGAAAGACTTCTCCTCCATGAGATGCATGAGGGGTTTTAATTGTGTGTGTGAGTCACAGAGCTGAGTCACACTGCTTTAATTCCAGTGTAAAAGCCTGCATAATTCTCTCTTTATGTAAGTGTGTGTGAGTGTGTGACAGTGTTGTACCTTCATCCTGAAGAAGGTGATGCTCGTCAGCAGGTCGACGGTTGATTTTAAGTCTAGGAGTCTCTCTGGATTTCCAGCAGGGAAATTATCCTGCAAACAGAATTAACATCAGATCATCTCTCATTGCAATGTCATTTTCAGAGCATATCTGTGACCCTGGACTACAAAACCAGTCATAAGTAGCACGGGTATATTTGTAGCAATAGCCAACAAAACACTGTATGGGTCAAAATAATAGATTTTTCTTTTATGCCAAAAATCATTAGGATATTAAATAAAGATTATGTTTCATGAAGATATTTTGTAAATTTACTACCGGAAATATATCAAAACTTAAGTTTTGATTAATAATATGCATGGCTAAGAACTTCATTTGGATAATTTTAAAAGTGATTTTCTCAATATTTAGATTTTTTTTTTAATACATCCTCAGATTCCAGATTTTCAAATAGTCGTATTTGGCCAAATATTGTCCTGTCCTAACAAACACCAATGGAAAGCTTATTTATTCAGCTTTCAGATAATATATTAATCTCAATTTCAAAAAATTGACCCTTATGGTTTTGTGGTCCAGGGTCACATTTGACAATGAAGATAAATAGATTAAGATTACAGATTATGTGACTATGGATTTCATGGAATATATATGTTAAAGAAACAGATGATGGAATAGATAGGTCAAAAAAGTTGGAATAACCTGTAAAATATGCAGTTTTTATTTTATAAATTACACAAAGATCCAAATTAAGGTATATAATGATAGATGTTTCTATAGATTTATTTAAGTAAAAATCAACATGATCAATAAGTCTAAAAATATATAATCAATAAGTCATGATCTGTTTTTCCATTACTTTACCTCAACAGATTTTCTACTAAAGCTTTACAAGATTCAACTAAACAAGATTTTTTTTTTAAATACAAATTTAAGGCAGAAACTAAAGTTATCGCTGAATTAGATGAATATTATTTAAGTTTAGAGTTTTAAGTTGCTGAACTAACAGTGCAAGCATATAGCAAGCATAAATATTAGATAAAAGAATCAATAGTGAGCCTTTATGCATTATGCATTATAAAGCTATTCATAATGCACCTTGTACAGTAATGCATTGTATCTTTTCATGAATAATTTTTGTTATGTTTTAATGCATTGTACTTTTCAAAGGTGTAAAAAAGAATAGATAGTATAATGATAGTATAATAACTGTGGTTACAATTATTCATGACATACAATGCATTTTAAGGTGCATTGCATGATATTATCAATGCATTAAATTTACTTTGATAATGCTTTATATATAAAGGCTTGATACAGGTAATTATTATTTTTCTAATCAACATAAGATAGATTTGCATTTGACCAAGTCTTGCTGTTTCTTCTGAAATATTATGATAAACATCTCTAGACGGTGGATGCTCCACCTGCTAATGTGTCAAATGGCCTCAGGTTGAGTAGGTTTGGCAGAGATGGATGGTTAAAAACATGTCACCGTGAGTCATCTTCATTCACCCAGCAGCATTATGCAGCATGCACTATGCAGCAATATTAATAACCCAAACATGTTCCATCGTCATGAGCACCAATGACAAAATATATCATAATTTAGCAGCCCGAGCAAAACCGGCAACAGACAGAGAAAATGTGCTGTTGGGCTGTAAAGCTATCAGCCTGCTTGTTCTAGCGTGAAGGTATACAGTATATTTACACTGTGAGCGTGCATGTGCGGATGCCGCATACACGTGTGCAAAAGACGCGCTCAGAGAAACAGGTTAGAAAATGTCACTGAGTTTTGCGGCGGGACGGTTATGTAATAGTTTTGAGTTGGTTTTGTAAGAATGAGGAGAGACTCCTGCGGTCTGGGAGACGCTTACGGCGCTTTTATTGATGCCAGAGCGTCAGTCGCTGCTGTAATTCTTGGCTGGTGTTTCACCGCAGCTCTCTAATTATTCAGAGCGAGTAATGGAGTGCTGGAGCTGTTTGTCAACAACAGTCACCAAAAAACAGAGACTCGTGCAAATCAATTTAGGCTGTTTTCACACTGCTTTGATTCCAAGTTCCTCCCTCCGCCGCCGCAGGTCACTTTGCGCAGTATTTTTGGGTTTGTACCACCCCGAGTCCTGGATTTTGGTCTTGTTTTCCTTTAAAAATATCTTAACAACCTTAAAACAAGATAAATTAAAACAACACACTTGTTCCCAGAGGATATATATATTAAAGCAAGATTTTTTACAGCCTTTTGGCAGTTTTAAGCAGGAAATTAAAAACACTTAGTGAGGTTTACTAGAATATCTATTTATTTATTTACTTTAGTATTTTTGGACCTGCATGCAATTTATCAATAAATGCGACAAATTTAGCTTGGCATCACAGGAATAAATTACATTTTAAAATTTATTCAAATAGAAAACAGTTATTTGAAATTGTAATAATGTTTCCTATTATTCAAAATTTTTATGCATTTTTTATCAGTAATTTGTGAAGCAATTTCTTACTTTTAATTTAACAATTTTTACACTCTATTGTAGTTTTAAGCACCAATTTAAAAACATTTAGTGAGACAAATTAGACAGAAAATAATAATGTTAATTAAAATAAATGAAAAATGAATAATAATAATAATTTATTAATTAATAATAATATATATATACATACACACACACACACACACACACATATATACACACACATATATATATATACATATATGTATATATATATATATATATATATATATATATATATTATTTGTCTCTAAATTCACTGTCAAAATTTCACATGCACAGCACAGAAATTGCATTTGTCTTGCATTGCAAAAGATGCAATGAATGCAAGCTGCAAATATCAGGCAGTTTATTCATATACAACCAGCTTTGAGAAATGCATTATATTATAAATGATTGGGAAAAGAAGAAATTCTATACCACCAACACAGCTTTACTTCTGCAAATAAGGACTGATTATTTTCATACTAACTGCAAACTGCTTGAGTTTACATGAAGTGTCCACCAAACGAACTGAACTCTGCCCTCGGTCTAAACGCTCAAGTGTGAAAAAGCCCTGAGGTGTCTGAAATCAAGCGTGCCACTAAAGACTTCATATAACATCACTAAAATAACACTTCGCCTCACACTGAAAGTCTCTATGGCCGTTTGAGGTGACTAATAAGTGTGCAGAAGCTCTTGAGCGATGTGAAATGTCAGAAAAGCAGAGAGATATGAACATATGGTTGGGCTTCAGGCAGGTCAGTGTGCTGGTAACAGATTGCTAAGGTAAGAGATCATTAAACTGTAAGAGTCAGCAGTGGGTCGGAATCACAGAAGAGAGTTTTGATGAGGAACCATCAGAACGTCTAAAGTAATGATGCTGAAAATTCAGCTTTGATCACAGGGATAAAAATTACATTCCAAAATATATTCACATAGAAAACAGCTATTTTAAATGGCTATAATATTTTACAATTTTAAAATTTTTACTGTATTTTTAAGCAAATAAATGCAGCCTTGGTGAGCAGAAGAGACGGTATAATATTTGTAAATAAACTGTTTTGATTTCAGACAGATGGATAAAATAAAATGTTGCACTTCAAGTTTAGGCACTTTTGTGCATTTGATTTTTGGCTACGACAGCGTTGTTGTTTTAAAAGCATGTGGAACAGAGCCAGATTGAGCAGAAAGCGTCTAGTGTTTTTGGGAGTTCACTGTGATTTCAAGGCGTCTGAAGAAATGTATAATCCTGTACAAGTGGCGAAGAGATAAGTCTGCCTGAGGTTTATTGAACACAGATGATGTAGACAACACAGCCGCAAACGGTGGAAATTCATCTAATAAAGCAGAGGCGTTAAAGTGCTCTGGAAGAACAAAACCTGCCTCGATGTGCCAAATCCACAAGAGCTGTACGTGAAACCAAACTCACTTTGCTTCAGAATTTCATTACAGTCAAATCCACAGAGCCCTGCAGATCCAGAGTGTATTACTGTCAGGACGTGTTGCCTGGAAGCTGACGGACGGAGAGGAGAAGGTAACGGCCACTGAATTCCCTGGACGCCTGCCAGTCGTGTGTGTGTGTGTGTGTGTGTGTGTGTGTGCGTGAGCACCCTGTCAATGCTTTCTAGCTCTCACACTGAGATACAGACAGACCACACGTCGTCAAGAGTCATACATGATCTGACTGCGAAAGCGTGCTCTCAGAAGAAACTTCTGTCTGACTGAAAGACGCTTCTCTCGTGACGTATTTCGAGAGGCTCTGCAATTAGTATAAAAGCAAGAAGGGCAGCAAGAGTCGAGAACAATCTTAGGTTTTCTGAGGCACTTTCTCAAATCATTGCTTTGCGTGTGAATAAATGGACCTTTTGATCATTGAAGAGCTCGTAAAGTGTTTGAATGTCATTGTAAATTAAGGTAGGGGATCACTAAAAGTGATGGAGAGGTTAAATTATCTCCATGGCGATGAATAATAGATGAGTGTTTTTCTTTCTGATGTGTCTGAAATAGAAAATCCATCTGGAGCGGCGTATCGTACGTGCGATGTGCCGTTCGGCTGCTTTAACTCACCCGATACTTGGAGAGGTCGATCCTCAAAGAGTTGTGAAGTTGATCCAAGAGTTTGACGAACTTCTCTCTCTGCAGAAAAGCCAAAGCCACAACAACAGGTCAGTGCTGCCTCCTGCTATGCATCTATTTATTCAATCATATAATCCATAATCCATTCATTCACTAATGCAATCATGCATCTGTTTATCCATCAGTTTGTTCTTCAATACTTTCATTTATTTAATTAATCAAAGCCTCTTATCATTCATGTAATCTGTATATCTGTCCATCCATCCATCCGTCCAGACATCCATACATTTATCTATTGATTTGTCTATCAGTCAATCCATCCATCCTTCTGTATATCTGTACATCTATCCATTTATCTGTCCATCAGTCAACCTATCATCTAACCATTCATCTGTACATCCATCCATCCATTCATCAATCTGTATAACTGTCAATCCATCCATCCGTATATCTGTACATCTATCATTCGTCTGTAAATCAGTCAATCTATCATCTATTTATCTATCTATATATCTGTCCATCCATCCATCCATCTGTATATCTGTCCATCCATCCATTCACCTGTCCAGTCAATCTATCATCTATTCATCCATCTACATATCTGTCCATCCATCCATCCATCCACCCACCCACCCACCCACCCACCATCTGTATACCTGTCTGTCCATCCATCCATCCATCCATCCATCCTCCATCCATACACCCATCTGTATATTTGTTCGTCCATCCATCCATCCATCCATCCATCTGTATATCTGTCCATCCATCCGTCCATCTGTATATCTGTCCATCCATCTATTTATCTGTATATCTGTACATCTATCCATTTATCTATTGATCTGTCCATCAGTCAATCTACCATCCACCCATCCATCTGTATATCTGCTGTGCATCCATCCATTCACCCATCTGTATATCCATCCATCCATCCATTCACCCATCTGTATACAGTATCTGCCCATCCATCCGTGCACGCATCTGTATTTCTGTCCATCCATCCAGCCATCTTTATATCTGTCCATCCATCCATCCATCCATCCATATATCAGTCATCCATCCACCCATCTGTATACAGTATCTGCCCATCCATCCGTGCACGCATCTGTATTTCTGTCCATCCATCCAGCCATCTTTATATCTGTCCATCCATCCATCCATTCACCCATCTGTATATCTGTCCATCCATCCATTCACCCATCTGTATACATTATCTGCCCATCCATCCGTGCACGCATCTGTATTTCTGTCCATCCATCCATCCATCCATCCATCCATCAATCCATCCGTATATCTGTCCATCCATCCATATTTCTGTCCATCCATCCAGCCATCTGTATCTGTCCATCCATCCGTATCTGTCAATCTATTAATTTATCTATTGATCTGTCCATTAGTCAGTCAATCTATTCATCCATCCATTCAATCATCCCTCCATCCATCCATCCATCCACCCACCCATCTTTATATCTGTTCGTCCATCTATAAATCTGTCGAACTATCCATCCATCTGTATATGAATCCATTCATCCATAAGTTTGTCCTTCCACCCATCCATCCATCCATTCATTCACCCATATGCATTTCTGTCCATCTATACATTTATCTATTGATCCATCAATCAGTCAATCTATTCATTCATCCATCCATCCATCTACCCATCCACCCATCTTAATATCTGTTTATTCATCCATATATATGTCCATCTATCCATACATCTGTATATTTGTCCATCCATCCATCCACCCATAAATCTGTATATCTTTCCATCCATCCATCTGTGTATCTGTCCATCCATCCATAAATCTGTATATCTGTCCATCCATCTATTTATCTGTATATCTGTACATCTATCCATTTATCTATTGATCTGTCCATCAGTCAATCTACCATCCACCCATCCGTCTGTATCTGCTGTGCATCCATCCATTCACCCATCTGTATATCCATCCATCCATCCATTCACCCATCTGTATACAGTATCTGCCCATCCATCCGTGCATGCATCTGTATTTCCGTCCATCCATCCAGCCATCTTTATATCTGTCCATCCATCCATCCATCCACCCATCTTAATATCTGTTTATTCATCCATATATATGTCCATCTATCCATACATCTGTATATTTGTCCATCCATCCATCCATAAATCTGTATATCTTTCCATCCATCCATCTGTGTATCTGTCCATCCATCCATCCATGCATCTGTATATCTGTCCATCCATCTGTCCATCCATCCATCCATCCATCCATCAATCTGTATATCTGTTAATACATCCATCTGTATATTTGTCCATCCATCCATCTGAATATCTGTCCACCAATCCATCCATCTTTATATCTGTCCATCTATTTATCCATCCAATCAATCTGTCAATTTTTTCCATCCATCCGTACATCTGTCCATCCATCTGAATATCCATCCATCCATTCATCTGTACATTTGTCCATCTGTCCATCCATCCATCCATCCATCCATCCATCCATCCATCCATCCATCCATCCATCCATCCATCCGTATATTTGTCCAACCATCCATCCATCTGAATATCTGTCCATCCATAAATCTGTATATTTGTCAATCCATCCATCCCGTCCATCCATCCGCCCATCCATCCGCCCATCCATCCGTTCATCCATCTGTCCATCCATCTGTCCATCCATCCATCCATCCATCCATCCATCCATCCATCCATCCACAGTAAGACTGACAAACCCCAAAGTTGGACGCTGCAAATCGGTCGGAGGCCGAGATGTTGGTGTTTGCTGTTGTTGTGTGAGCGAAGTAGGCGTTGATGTTGGCAAGCAGGTTACTCATCACCGCGGGAACGCCAGGACACATGTACTTGGATGAAAGACACGAGAAATGCCTGAAAGACAGAAAGAAACAGATGTTAGATTCAGTCATAAACACACTCATGAGCAGTTGAACACCCAAAAAAATGTATATTTCATATCAGATTCCTATGAATTTACTTCCCTTGAGCAACAGCATTAAAACAACAATAAAAAGCAAATACAAACTGAATACATTTCCTAAATGCCCCACAGATGACTTCTGTACTGCGAAGAAGTATTATTACTGGAAATACTGATAAGAAACATGACTTTCTACAAAGCACAAATTGAAAATTAACACTTTTGAACATTTTATCTTGGCACTGTAGCATCCTTATCATATGGAAAAATTATGAATGTGTCACACATTTAAACAATTATTTGAGATCTGCACATATATAATTAGCTGCATGATCCATCTTAATGTATATTGTCAAAATTAACAGACAGCGCAACACAGATCTGCCGTGCGTCGAGCCGCAGGGCAGAGCAGGAAATTGCCCAGTAATGTCAGCCACTGTTAGAGGAGATTCATTAAAGAAAGATATAAGAGAGAAAAAGAGATAAGAGAAGAAAGAAGAGAGACATGGACTAAAAATAGCAGCAGACCTGCAGGGCTTACACACACACACACACACACACACACACACACACACACACACACACACACACACACACACACACACACACACACACACACACACACACACACACACACACACACACACACACACACACACAGTGAAATACAGCATCTCACATGTGTACTGCAAACACACACTCACTTACATATAATACAGTGCTATTTATTTTGTTGAACATTACACAAACAAATGGTCCATATAAAAACATTTTTCTCTTTCTCCTCTTGGTATATAATCAGTTATGAATGTAAATATTTTATGTACGCTAAATAAAGCAGCAAACAAACACAAATTTTGAATGAATTACTGTCAAACGACTCTAATGACAAATGATTCAGTTGGATGTTAAGCAGCACATACACCACAAAACCAAGCCGTTTATTCAAGATATATAGTAAAAGAAAAAGAATATAGAAATCTGTGCATGTGCAAGTTCATATTTACACACTTGCATAAACAGATTTTGAGCGTACACCAGTATTTAAATAGTTTTGGTTATTGAAATAAAGCTGGAATAAAATATAAATATTAGAAGATAAACTTTAAATGTTGCCTTCAGCCACAGCAGGGTTTTTTATGCATCTTTGCAAATGGCCTTTCTTAATAATGTGAATGTTGCTAAGTTTTGCCACTAAACACAGCTAAACACGGCTAAAGTAAACATTACAGCTCATCATTCCAGACAGACAGGGGCGGCGTGAGCAGAGCTCATTTGCATTTAAAGGGACCATGCGATAAATTAAGCTGAGTGCTGATTTTGACAAGGTAAAAGGGTGTTTTTTTACACTACTATTGAGAGTTTTAAACCAAGTATATTACAGACTTTTTATTAAGACCCTAAAGAATCATATGAACTTGTGGAAAATGGGCATCCAATGACCCCTGTAAAGCTTTTTTTGTACAGAAAAAAAATACAACCAACTGAATGAAGCCACACCTACTTAAACCAACCCACTGGCTGAAGCCACACCCACTTAAAAAATAACCCACAGTTAGAAACCACACCTACATTGAGAAGCCACACCTCTGTAAACCAACCTCCAGCCCTGTATTTAGACCGCATTCACTTAAACCAACCCACTGCTTAAAGTCACACCCACTTCACAAAACTGTCTGAAGCCACACCCACTTAAAACCAACCTATGGTTTGAAACCACACCCACTTAAGCAAACTGACAGATTTAAGCCACACCCACTGACTGTAATTTCTGCCTCCTCATTCACTTCACTCCTTGAATTTTCAAAACTGATTTAACCTCCTAGCAAGTCTGTGAGCAGAAGCTGTAGGCCGTAATGACGTGCGACCGTACATTAGTACCTGCAGACATTGATCTGGACCTCATTAGCTCTGATAGCATGACCTCTGAGCCTGAAGAGCCCATCATGACACAGGGGAATGAAGAATTATTGTGCCTCCAAGAAAAGGTGAAGAGTTATCCATTCTTCTCTCCATATTCCCTCCTCCCGTTTCAGAGATGATTGAAAGATGCTGACGGCTAAATCAGAATAAATGATATCTGATGAAGGGTGTTGACTTGCTGTTGCCTGGTAACAGCTTGCTTTCCTTTCAGCCTATAACCATTCTCTCTTTCCTCATTTTTAAAATCCTCGTCTTGCTGCTCCAGTGATCCGTAGAGCTACGCTGTAAATCAGAGAAATAAAACTTGCCAGCAAGTATTGACTCTTCTTGTCTCTCTATCTGCTGTCCTCTTTAACCTCTGCACACCTCCCTCCATAACAGGTCTTAAATTCCCACATAACATCAATATCTGTGATATCATCTGGTAAAGAGTTATTCCTAAGATCACACAGAAATTGTCAGAATTTGTCTTTTCATTATAGTTGAACATGTGGATTGTTCTTATTTTAAAAAACGATTTTCAGTTCTGTTCGCAGTTCTTGAATGTCTGGGCAGCTATTAAATCTACAGTGGCAGAGAAAACAAAAATATATTTTATCTGGGTTTACAGACTTAATTGAATGCAATGAACGAGAAAGACAAAATGACGCAAAACAAATTTCTATTGCATTGTCTTTGCTGGTTGCATCAACAACAAACCTGTTTTAGTATAAATGACTCTCATTTGCAGCTTCTTTTTAAAGAATGAAGTAAAAAGACTCAAATGTCTTTATACTTTATATAAATACTTATATAAATATTTAAAAATGAAATAAAATACAGTTTTGTTGTATTAAATTATATGTATGTAATACATAAAACTGTACATTCTTAAATAAAAAAATAAAAAAATGATAAAATAAAATAATAAATGGAGATGAAGACTCATTTTTAATCTTGGTCTTCTTCCAGGAAGCTCTCAACAGGCTGGAGCTCATTAGTGATTCATGTTCTGTAAACCTATGAACCAACATGCTGCTGATGACCGAAGATTTCACCCTGAAATCATTATCCCACTTCAGCAATAAAAATGCTGAATGGTAGAAAATATGGGCTGCATCTCTAATAACATCAGGGATGGGTCACATGACTTTGTTTACAATTACAGGGCCGAGGAAAGGTCATCGGTACAAACGTGAGCATCCACTGGGAAGTGTGTGAGGAGCTTCAGGTAAAGCCCTGTGGCATTCTGGGTATAGAATAATTTCCACACATCGTCCATCAGATTAAAGACGTGACCACATGAATATGCAACTGATACACATGCATTAACTTTAGCAGGTTCTTTAAACACCTAGTTTACATAATCACACCACTACACTTTATCCATATAGATCATTGGTACTCTGCGATTTCCGTATAGAGTGTATAAATAAGTCTACATCTAATCATCGAGGTCAGTTCCCCTGATTCAGCGGGTCAGTACCGAACACATTGCTGGAAGACTATCATTTATTGAAATAATCAATATCCATTATCCTAAAACAGAAAATCAAATCAGAGGATGCTTTAAGAGTTGGAGATCAACCCTGACAACTCTCTGGAACAACAAGAAATATAAATATTCAGACGCAAGATCTTAGCAAGTGCCAAAATGTCTTTGCCAGTTAGCTAGAAACCTCCTTAGAAAGTGCTATACTACACTGAACTGTTAAAAAGCTAATGTGACTCTCGTTTAAGTCAGATAGGTGCATGATTAAAAGTAAATAAATACTGTCTACTAAAGAAATTCTGTCAGGACTGTAGAATGCCTAAAGCTTTTCTCCCCTTAAAGTCAGAATACATTTATGCAATATTACAACGGCATTTTAGTGCCACATTAAAAAATAAAACAAATCTAAGATTACAAGATTAAAGTCGCAATATTTCGAAAAAAAAACAACAAAAAACTTGAAATTATGAGAATAAAGTCAAAATATTTCTAGAATATAATCGAAATATGAGAATACGCTCTTAAAAATAAAGCCATAGAAGAACATTTTTTTGTCTAAATGGTTCCATAAAGAACCTTAAACATATGAAGAACCTTTCTGTTTCACAAAAGGTTCTTTGTGGCGAAAGAAGGTTCTTCAGCTTATAAAAAGTTAAGAAAGAGGTGGTTCTTTAAAGAACCTTTGACTGAATGGTTCTTTGTGGAACCAAAAATAGTTCTTCTATGGCATCGCTGTGAAGAACCTTTAAAAGCACCTTTATTTTTAAGAGTGTACAGTCGAAATGTTTTGAGAATAAAGTCAAAAATCCGAGAATGAATTTGTAGCAATTAAGATTAAAGTTCTAATATTTTGAGAGTATATTCTAGCCTATTGCACATGTAAATGGCCCAGATTGAGAGCACCAGCAAATATTACAAAGTCTCATCTTTCAAAATCTGCCAGTTTTATAGCGAAATACAAACAATATATTTCACAAAAGCTGAGACTTTGTTTTACATTACAAATAACGAATGCAATCAAAGACATTAACTGTTATTTATCCAAGCATACTGTCTCCACGAGTATGAAAAAGGTATGATTTTGCTAATAATCCCACATTTATTTGTAGGGTATTAAAAAGGGCTAAATAAGAGAGCTATAGCACCCCCTGAAGGAATGTCTATTGGGTGTGAGAGCTGAATAAAAAGTTGTTCCTGTTCAGTCTGTTAATAAATACCATATTCTTAATATTATGCTTTTTCCGCGAGTCCTCAAGTTAATTCATTCTCGTATTTCGATTTTATTCTCGTTGTATTTCGACTTTATTCTCGTAGTATTTCAACTTTATTCTCTAGTATTTCAACTTTATTCTCGTAGTATTTCAACTTTATTCTCGTAATATTTCAACTTTATTCTCGTTGTATTTCGACTTTATTCTCGTTGTATTTCAACTTTATTCTCGTAGTATTTCAACTTTATTCTCTAGTATTTCAACTTTATTCTCGTAGTATTTCAACTTTATTCTCGTAGTATTTCAGCTTTATTCTCACAGTATTTCGACTTTATTATCCTAATATTTCAACTTTATTATCCTAATATTTCGACTTTATTCTTGTATCATTTTGACTTTATTCTCGTAGTGTTTTCAATTTATTCTCGTAGTACTTCAACTTTATTCTCGTAGTATTTTTGACTATTTATTCTCGTAATATTTCGACTTTATTCTCATTATATTTCGACTTTATTCTCATAGTATTTTGACTTTATTCTCATAGTATTTTACTTTATTCTCATGTTTTCACATGTTAGGTGCATTTTCACAGAAAGGCCAAAGTTGGACTCATTGTGCATGATGCAATGACCTTAAGAAGTGAACAACAGCTAGATTATCCCATCTAAATGACACTAAAAATATTTTCAATGAAAGAATAATGTGAAAATATTTCATTTTTATCTCACCCATCATTAGCAGGAGGGGCAAAAATGTAAATTCTGGCTTTAAGTCTGTTTTAAAAGTGCAAAGCAGGGTAAAGCGATATTGTTTGTATGCAATATGAAATTACAATGTCAAGATAGAGCTTCTTTATGCATTACACTCATCGAAACCTGAGCAGTCAGCATTTAAGAGGCTGTGCTGAAACATGAGGTGAATAACTGCAACGGCCAAGCCAAAGACGATACACTTTAAGGCTACTTTCAACAGCCAAGGAGACCAGTTTTCATTTTCTACTTAAATCTGACCTTCTTGTGAAGTTGTCACATGACCTGTAGAATGCAGCCCATATCAACCAGTGGCCTGAACATGAGAGGAATTATATATTTGTACTGTAAATAAAAGTTTTTTTTTTTTTTTTTTAGAAATTAAAGCAAAGATACATTCAATTGATAAAAAGTTACAGTAAAGTTTTTCATGTTACAAACATTTTATATTTTGAATTTCAAATAGAAACTGTTCTTTCAAACTATCTATGCATCAAAGAATCCGGAAAAATAAATGTATAACAGTTTTCACAAAAATATGAATCGGCACTGTTTTCAATATTTTCAATATTTTTAAATTAAATTAAATATATTTTAATTAAAATAAATATATTTAAATTTAATTAAATTTAATTTAAAAAATACAATAAAATTAGCTAAAATGAAAATGTTTTAAATTATTTTTGTAAATAAATTATTTTTTGTTTATTTTTAAATTATTTTATTATTATTATTATTTTTTTTTTTTAATTTTATGCCACAAAGAAATAAGGCAGCACAACTGTTTTGAATATTGATAATAATCAGAAATGTTTACTGAGCAGCAAATCAGCATATTAGAATGATTTTTAAAGGATCATATGACACTGAAGACTGGAGTAATGACACTGAAAATTCAGCTTTTGATCACATAAATAAAGTACATTTCACAATATATTCACATAGTGAACAATTATTGTAATATTTTTTAATATTGCACTTTTTTTACTGTATTTTTTTCTGTAATTGTACTGCACGCAATTATGACAAATGCTGCAGCAATTCATACAATGCAATAGCGCACTAAACCCAGATAAAAATGAGAATGAAAGTGAGAGAAAGCGAGCGTGAGACAGAGAGAGGGGAAATAAACTCCAGATGCAATTACGAGGGTAAGGGCCCTCAGAGCAGCGCGGGCCCCTCCACATCAGGGGCCCAAATTAATTTCAGCTCCAAACGGCCAACAGAGAGAAAGAAAGACGAGTGTGTGCTGAGGCTGAGAGGTTTTCATTGGGAGGCTGAGCATTTCTGTTAAACAGCGTGATTTATAAAGCCATCATGCGCATGTGTGACTGTAAGTCATC
>NC_133371.1:44624680-44706246 GCF_049309525.1 Garra rufa | reverse complement strand
TGTAATGACGACCAATTCAAATGATCATATAATAAATATAATATGATATATAATATAATATAATATAATATAATTAGTGGTGGGCATAGATTAATTTTTTTAATCTAGATTAATCTAGATTAAATCTTGAAATTAATCTAGATTAATCTAGATTAAAATGGCTAATTTGAATTCTTCTGAAGGCATTCAGAATATGTGTGCTACCCAAATAATGACTAAAAGTAAGTCTTTGAGAACGGGTTTCTCAAGCCAGGTGGCGCATTAGACCAGGCGCTCATCTCCTGTTTCCAAAATGCATTACAAACTGCTTGACAATTGCATTTACAACACAATTAACTATACAAACTTGTGTAACCAAGTACTTCTGCGCAAAAGGCTGTACGACGTGCGCGTTCCCGTAAAATATACAGGCGCGCGGGTATGGATAGCCTATCTGCGTGCATCTTACAATAAACTGCGTTGCTTTTAGAAGCGTCAATTCAGTTGTTGCATATAGTATAATGTCTTTATTTCGGGATTATCAAAGTAAATTATAACTCAAACTTGAGATTTTACTGGGGCACAGCAGATTTTCACTGGGGCACGTGCCCCAGTAAAAAGGGTCTAGCAACGCACACACCTGCCCTGAAGCGGCTTCATAACTGCATCCATGTCTGCGCGTCTCATTTGATGTGGTAATTTGACAGAAGTTGAAGACTCGTTCTCGCCCCCTACATTGCAATTCAACTAGATATACGTCATCCGCGCTAAACTATCAAGGTGAAGGTCATCACAGCTTACGTAGTTTAGACCCAGCTCCCAACCCAATTTTGAGAATAGATTAACGGCGATATTTTTTTTATCGCGCGATATGAGTCTCACGTTAACGCAGCACGTTAACGCCGATAACGGCCCACCACTAAATATAATATAATATAATATAATATAATATAATAAATATAATATAATATAATATAATAATTCACAACAATGAATGCAATAAAATTAGATATATGATGGCGTGACAATCTAAAAATCACTTTTATTAAATATAAAAATGGGGCATTTTGAGGCATTTATTAAATTTATTTAATTACAAATAATATCTCAATGCAGAGTCAAATTATTTTCGTTTTTAAAATATTCCATTTTGTAAATTTTATTAAATTGGTATAATTAAACAGTAAAAAAATTTCTTAAAATAAATAAATAAATAAAATATTTATTTTACATTAAGTTCGTCAGTATTTCGTCAGGCTTAAAGCCATTTATAAATGTAAAACATGACAACATTCTGAATAAGTATTTTGATGTTTGCAGTGCATTTGGGCTGCTGATATGAGACGTACCTCATGTAAACATGTGTACTGCCCGTGAGGAGGAGCCACCTTCTCTTCTCCCTTCATCTCCACACTGATCTTCAGCCTGATGGCCCCCGAAACCATAGACTTATCCGTCCGCTTCTCTGCAGGGAGAATGAGCATGAGCATAAGAACAGAAGACAGAAAACACAAGAAATAGAAATAAAATAAAAGATATTGAGGAGCACTGGAGCTGCAGGACGTTCCTCCTTTCTGACCCCATCAATAACACATGTAATGCAGCTGATCCCAGAACAGTGACCTGCACCGAATCTCATCATCTTAAAGCCATGTTCCATTACAAATCTGACCTGGGATCAGACAGCAAATTTAAGCCAGACAATGTCAAAATTTCAGCCATGAGCTTTGAAACCTGGAAACAGAATCTAAATTTACACCATTAGTTTAAAAGTGTAGTCATTATACTTCTATAACTTGAGATTTTTTCTTTGGAATAAGATGCATGATGATGAATCACGGTTCAGAAATGTGCATTAAGAAAGTAAACAGTCTAATTTCATGCTGACTTTCAATCTCATGAGGCATTTGGCAGCTGCTATTGAACTAAAACATGATATAAAATGGCTCTTTGCAGATAAGACTCCCCACATCTTTTTTTTATAGACGTCTTAATTGCTGTAATTGATGTCTGGTCTGTGGCCGCAGCAGATCCTTCTCACATCTCTGCAACGTGGACAGATGGAGAAGGAGCGCGCAGATATCAGCTTCGGTTTGGCCAAGAGTCACGGCTCTAAAACCACACGCTTCTGCTCCAAGCCAAGCAAAACAATCCCACAATCCAATGCGTAAAGCATCAACAAAAGCAGAAATGATTCTCTATGGAACAGTGAGGCCATCTGCACCAGAACAAAACCAAGGAACTTTCTCTGAACAGTATTAAAGATATAATTCACCCAAAGTGAAGCTAGAAGACCTGAAATACAGCACAGGATGAACTTTTTTCTTGAACTTTTTACTTTTGTATTTCACTTTAGGTGAATCTCACAAAGTAATGCAAAGAGAGTCATATTTCACCCCAAAATCAAAAGACTGTATTACACTGAAACCTATTATAAGACATCCTTGCACACACTTTTTTATATTTAAACACATTTCCATGTGTTGTGACTAAATTCCAATTCTTTTATTGTAAAAAAAAAAAAAAAAAAAAAATTCTGGCAAAAAACAAGTTAAAATATTTTCCAGTGCTGTCTACTGTATACAGTACTATAGACTAAAAAAGTGCTGAATATTAACCAGTCTGGATGATTTAACAAATATGTATATGTTATGAGGTATATATGTATGTTTTTTGCATATAAAATTGTGCAATGTAAATTACTGAACTTAAACATAAATTTAAGATTTTAAAATAGTATATGCATTATTTATTTATTTATTTATTTTATTTTGGGGTAAAATAAGACCTGGACAGAACAGCATGAATATATGTGACCCTGGACAATCATTACGATATTAAGTAAAAATATTTTGTAAATTTCATACCATAAATATATCAAAACTTCATTTTTGATTAATATATGCATTTCTAAGAACTTCATTTGGACAGCGATTTTCTCAATATTTGGATTTTTTTGCACCCTCAGATTCCAGATTTTCAAATAGTTGCATCTCGGCCAAATATTGTCCTATTCTAACAAAACATAAATCAATGGAAAGCCTATTTATTCATATTCAATTGATGTATAAATCACAATTTCCAAAAATTGACCCTTATGACTGGTTTTGTGGTCCAGGTTCACATATCATTTTGTCTTACAAGTCAAAAAGTCAAAAAGGTGTGGAATGAAATGATTTTTTTTAGAGTGAATAATTCCTTTTAATTTTGGTGAGATTTTTAAAACATAGGGCCATAACATACCAAGATTATACCAGACGTCCATCTCCCCGCTCAGCATTCGCACCTCGATGATGGTCTGACCCAGGAAATCATCCGATTCCTTCTTAAAGTGTTGCTTCACTCTGGACTTTATGTCGTCATCTTCATCCCACACACGGACCTTTATACGGTCTGTAGCATTATGACACTCACTGAGAGAGAGAGAGAGAGACATAGAGATGGACAGACAGAAAGAGAGAGAGAGAGAGAGAGAAGTATTATAAAAGATCCTACAATTCCCCACAGAACATAAAAAATTAGATGATCAATAAATCATGGCACCATACGTTTTTCCATTACTTTAACTCATCCAAATAATTTAAGCAATTTCAGTTTCATTTATTTAAGTTGTATGAAATTCAACTCAATTTTTCAAGTCAATTTAATATAATTTAAGTTGGAATGACTTGTACAGTCAATTTGATTATATTGAAAAATTTAAGACAGTGACTAGACTGAAATAAATCCTTCAGGTCCCAAAAGTTTTTGGGTTTTTCAGCATTTTTGTGTATTTGAACCCTTTCCAACAATGACAGTATGATTTTGAGATCCATCTTTTCACACTGAGGACAACTGAGGGACTCATATACAACTATTACAGAAGCTTCAAACGCTCACTGATGCTCCAGAAGGAAAAAAGATGCATTAAGTGCTGGGGTGAAAACTTTTGGAGTTTGAAGATCAGGGGAAATTTGACTTATTTTGTCTTCTGGGAAACATGTAATTATCCTCTGTAGCCTCTGAAGGGCAATACTAAATGGAAAAAATATGATATTTAGGCAAAATAACCCTAGACTCACATTATTCTGTTCAAAAGTTTTTACCCCCAGCTCTTAATCCATGGTTTCTCCTTCCGGACATTAAGCGAGCGTTTGAACCTTCTGTAATAGTTGCATTTGAGTCCCTCAGTTGTCCTCAGTGTGAAAAGATGGATCTCAAAATCATACAGTCATTGTTGGAAAGGGTTCAAATACACAAAAATGCTGGAAAACCAAAATATTTGTGGGACCTGAAGGTTTTTTCTGAAGAACAGAAGGCAGTTTAACTGTTCAGGACAAAAAAGGGACTCATGAACAACTATCACAAGTCCTGAATTAATTTCTTCAGAAACACTTCAAAAGTAATTACATTTTATTTTTCTGACCTCACTGGCAGATATTTGTTCTTGTTTTGAGTATAAACACATTTTTTAGAAAACAGGTCATTTGGCTCATCCTCATCTTAAGAGTGGGAAGATATTTGTACTAGACACAAAACAAAACAAAAAAATATTGAGAAAGATGAAAGTCATTTTATCCACATTACAGTAACAAGAACATATGAATAATGGGGGTGTGAATAATGTAATCGAATGTCCTACAGATAAGATCCTAAAGATCCTAAAATAAGTTTAATTTTCTACATGCATTGTCTTCATATTGCATGGATAAAAAGACAAAAATACTGAGGAAGAAACCTTTTTCTCAGTGTATATAATCAATGCGGAGAGCAGTTCAGATCATTTAATAGGAAAAGTTTAATCTATGACTCTTGATTGTATACTGTACGTTTGCTATCTCAGCTATGTCAATGGAGACAATGTTGAGATCTCTTGTAAAACATTGATTTTGCATAATCTGAGACCCAGGAAACTCCTTTTGCTCTCAATGAGTTCTCATTTGTGGTTATTCTTTCTCATGACAAAACACTCTGACTGTATTTAAGAGTCAGTTTACCTTAGAGGACGTTCCCAAAGGGAAGTCTTTTGTTACTTAGCTGACGTCAAGGGGCAGTCTTGTCCCTAAAGTATAGCCAAGAAAATCCACACACATGCACACACACGACTGCACACACACCCGAGCTGCCAAAAGAGTGGCGAGCTGCTTGCCGAACTGCTTTTAAAGGTCATATGCTCCACTGAATTTCCAAACAGGGCACTTAGCCTCCTGTGGTCCTTCTCCATGTCTGTCTCTCCGGTGTAGGAGTGAATAGAGAGGGAGACGAGCTCACAGACAGACGTTACCCCTGCAGACGGTCACTCACAGATGCAGAAACACACCACAGCCTCACAGCACAGCCCTGACAAACATCACATCACATCACACCACACTGACTGACACCATCCTAAGGAGGAAATATAAATATCATCATATTACAGGAATGGTTAGAGTTGGTGAAAAATGATCACTGTGAGGGCCAGACGAACCTGGACAACAATGCTTGATGTGGAGAGATTAGGTCTGACGCTATAACTTTAAAAAAAAAAAAAGTTTGGGGTCACTCAGATTTTTTTTTAAAAGGAAATAATACTTTTAATCAGCAAGGACGCTTAAAATTAATTAAAAGTGAGAGTAGAGATATTCTGTTCAAAAGTTTTCACCCCCTGGCTCCTAATGCATGGTTTTTCCTTCTGGAGCATCAGTGAGCATTTGAACCTTCTGTAATAGTTGCATATGAGCCCCTCGGTTGTCCTCAGTGTGAAAAGATGGATCTTAAAATCATACAGTCATTGTTGGAAAGGGTTCAAATACACATAAATGCTGGAAAACCAAAGAATGTTTGGGACCTGAAGGATTTTTCTGAAGAACAGCAGGCAGTTTAACTGTTCAGGACAAACAAGGGACTCACGAACAACTATCACTTAATAAAAAAACAGCAGTGGATCATTCAGGTAACAACACAGTATTAAGAATCAAGGGGATGTACATTTTTGAATGGGGTCATTGTTATAATTCAACTATTATTTAAATATCAATAAGTTTTCAAAAAGTTTGGGGTAACTGATTTTTTTTTAAGGAATTAATATTTTTAATCAGCAAGGATGCATTAAATTGATTAAAAGCGAGTAAAAACATTTATGAGGTTAAAAAAGATTTCTATTTTAAATAAATGCTGTTCTTTTTGAACTTTTTATTCATCAAAGAATCCTAAAAAATAAAATGTATCACGGTTCCACAAAAATATGAAGCAGCACAACTGTTTTCAACATTGATATGTTTTTTGAGTAGCAAATCAGCATATTAGAGTGATTTCTAAAGGATCCTGTGACACTGAAGACTGGAGTAATGATGCTAAAATTAAACTTTGACCACAGAAATAAATTACATTTCTAATTGTAATAATATTTCACATTTGTATTGTTTTTATTGTATTTTTAATCAAATAAATGCAGCCTTGGTGAGCAGAAGAGACTTCTCTCAAAAATTAAAAAAAATATATGACTCTGAACATGCAGTGAACGTAAAAGATAAATGGTTGAAAGAATGAAAAATGTATTAAATGTGTTTACTTTCAACCATTCCTTTTTTTCTCTCTTTTCCTCTTTTCTTTGGCTTTTGAAATTGACTGATGGAAATCGGTGAGTTATAGTTCTTATATTTGTTTATGTACTCACACTTGAGTCCAGGTTTTCCATCTTCATCAGCTGTCACATTTAAAACTTTTTGCTTTAAGTCAAAGACTGAATTGCTTTGAAACAGATGTTTCTACACAAAAAAGGACTGACCACAATTACTAAAATGGATTCAGTCTGTGCAGGTAGAAGTTGAGTAATATATTCAGCAAAGTGACATTTAAAAAGCCTTGGAAATGTACAAATCCTCAAGTACAGCAATGCAACACTTACTCCAGCACATTTTGTCCTCATTAACAGTCTGCAAAATGCAAAAAACTGTTTAAATCTGAAAAATATTATTTTTTTAAATGAGAGAAATGAGCCCAGTTTCTGCATTTCTTTGAAATTTGCTTGAAAGCACTAGAAAGTTTTAGTTTAAAGCTAATCCAGAATCCAGCGTGCTATATGTTAATGAGACTAGCCACACTTTTGGGTGGACGGGCCACTAATGAGAACTTAATCAGCTTCACAGATCGACTCCCATCTGCCGTCATGTTTCACAACACGCCGTACACAAAAAAAGTAGGGTGAGAAGAGAAAATACACCACAACAGAAGGTTTCTCCCAGGATCGGAGAGATTTATCGCAGCTCTTCATCACATGTTATAAAAAGACCTACAGTGAAGATCGTTTGATGGGTTTAATCTGCTATTATGACAGAGAAAGACAGACTATCAACCTGAGAAAACAAATTAAAAGGGCTTCCACTATCTCGCTTTTCTCTCTTTGAAAAAGTTTAAACAGGTGAGAGGAACTAAGAACTCATCTTATAATAAGCATTTCCCCGTAATCCTACATAAATCCTTCCAAATCCAGCGATCCAGTCTCTCCTGAAGCCCTCCTGAGTCTCTCATCACCCTATAGACTCAGATATTTATCATCAGCTTTAGATGAAATGCACAGACTGAAAGCCACAGAGTGATTTCCCACACACTCTTGATGAAACTGGCTGAATAAAAAAATAAAATAAAAAAAATTATACACTTATATTACACATACACATATATTTTTCCTCATACACACACACATATACATAAATATATATATATATATTTATATGTAATTTTTTTTGTTTTGTTTTGATGTTTTTTTCCTCATAATTTATTTATATGTGACCCTGGACCACAAAACCAGTCAAATAGGTAAATTTTTTGAAATTAAGATTTAGACATCATCTGAAAGCTGAATAAATAAGCTTTCCACTGGTGTATGTATTTCTTAGAACAGGACAATATTTAGGCAAGATACAACTATTTGAAAATCAGAAATCTGAGGGTGTAAAAAATCTAAATATTGAAAAAATTGCCTTTAAAGTTCCAAATGAAATTCTTAGCAATGCATATTACGAACCAAAAATTAAGTTTTGATATATTAACAGTAAGGAATGTACAAAATATCTTCATGAAACATGATTTTTACTTAAAATCCTAATGGTTTTTGACATAAAAGAAAATTTGATCATTTTGACCAAATATATCCGTGCTACTTAAGACTGATTTTGTAGTCTAGGGTCATATATATAATTTATTAAATATAAATTAAATATTATAAAATGATAATATGTAAAATTATAAAGGAATCTCACAAATTATTGTATTTATTACATATAAAAGCTAACTTAATAGCTAAGTTACCTAGCCAAAAGTATCACTTTTTCAGGTTAAAAAAAAAAATACTGCCCAATAATTAGTCATTTAATTTTGGATGGTATTAAGGCAAGAGTAGAGGTTCAACAAAAGAAAACCCTAATGTATTCGCTTCTTAAATAAACAAACAAACAAACAAACAAAACCTCACATCTTACTGTCTTTGGAAGGGTGAACTGAGTAAAAACTAGGTCCAAAATTAACAAGTGCCAAACGCCAATGTGTGTGTCCAAATAGGCTTTGGCAAGACTTAAAGTAAGTGGCTATTTTGGCCAGAGAAGTGTAAACACTATGATTCTTTCCAAAGATTGCTCTTTTAGATTGAGCATCCCGACCAGATGCTGCATCACCGAATCAACCAATGGCACGCGTTTGGGGCGGGGCTATGAATTTGCTCGACCAATAGCAGAAGGAGGGCGTGTTCTAATAGTAATAATAATACACTTGAGGCTGTTCTAATGTGAAGCCAGTCACAGCTGAAGGGGTTGCAGGGCCCGTCGCTGCTTCTTGTGTCTAACAGTGGCCTTTAGGTGCAGCTGTATTCACAATACAGCCTGGCCTCATACATTACTGCTCAAGTAAGTCACAGATTGGATGTAATTACCTGTCACATTTTTCATTTCTCATACCAGTGCAAGGTCGACCACACACACACTGTACAACAGGAAGAGAGAGGGATCTCTTCTTTAGTATTCACTGTAGATATGTGTGTGTGTGTGTGTGTGTGTGTGTGTGTGTGTGTGTGTGTGTGTGCGTGTGTGTGTGTGTGTGTTTCTCTGAACCTATTGCTCAGTTTCAGCTCTATATCCTTCATTCCCCGTTTTTTTTTTCTCTTTTTTCCTTCTAGACCAGGGGTGTTAAAAAAAACATGTCCCAGGGGCCAATCACAGACTATGGAGGAGTTCAATTCAACCCATGGGATGATGAAAAATCACACACACACACACACACACACACACACACACACACACACACACACACACATGAATACCAGGTACACACACGTTGGGTTTACATGTTTTATGGGGACATTCCGTAGGCGTAATGGTTTTTATACTGTACAAACCGTATTTTCTATGGCCCTACACCTACCCTACACCTAAACCTAGCCCTCACAGGAGATTGTGCACACTTTTACTTCCTCAAAAAAACTCATTGTGCATAATTTATAAGCCTGTTTCCTCATGGGGACCTAAGAAATGCCCCCACAAGGTCAAAATCTACTGGTATTACTATCCTTGTGGGGACATTTGGTCCCCATAACGTGATGAATACCAGGTACACACACACACACACACACACACACACACACACAAATAAATATACACTATTGTTCAAAAGTTTGAGATCAGTAAGATTTTTACTGTTTCATAAGAAGTTTCTTAAGCTCATCAAGGCTGTTTATTTGATCAAAAATACAGAAAAAAAGTGTAATATTGTGAAATATTATTACAATGTAAAACAATGTTTTTCTATTTTATTATACATTAAAATCGAATTTATTTCTGTGATTAAAGCTAAATTGTTCAGCATAATTACTCATTAGTATTCAGTATCATATGTTCCTTCAGAAATCATTCTAATGTGCTGATTTATTATCAGTGCTGTTCTTCTTAATGTTTTTTTGGAACTAGTGATTTATTTTTTTCAGGATTCTTTGATGAATAGAAAGTTAAAAAGAATAGCATTTTTTTTTTAATAGAAAACTTTTCTGACAATATACAGATAATATACTTTTCAGGTTCAGTTTAAGGTCAGTACATTTTTATTTTCTTTTTGGAAAGAAATTAATAATTTTATTCAGCAAGAATGTGTTAAATTGATAAAAAGTGATAGCGAAGACAATATTGTTAGAAAATATTTATATTTTTAATAAATGCTGTTTTTTTTTTTTACTTTTTATTCATCGCAGAATACTGCTAAAAGTATCACAGGTTCCGAACAAATATTTGGCAGCACAATCGTTTCCAACAATAATAATAAAAGTAATAAATCAGTATATTAGAATGATTTCTGAACCATCATGTGACACTTAAAACGGGAGTAATGGCTAATTCATCACCGAAATGAATGATATTTTAAAGTATATTAAAATAAAAAACTGTTATTTTGAATTGCAATAATATTTAATAATAATTTTCAGTTTTTTTCTTTCATTCAATTGTTTTATTTATTTTATTAAAATTATTTTAAAAATTAAATAAAATATAGAATAATTTGAATATATAATACGAATATATATCATTTATTTTAATTTGAACTTAAGTAGTATTGGTGCTTTTGATTTGGTGATGCATTTATTTATATCTCCACGGCTGATTATGAGCAGCAATAATAGCCGTCTTGTCTTAGTGGGCATCAGTAAGTATGTTGCCAATTCTGAGTGTTGTTGGGTGGGATCCATTAGGGGTGTTTGATGGTTATTTCACCTAAACCACTCTTACACAGTGTATGACAGTGTTAATGGGTGTTGATGGCTGCTGAGAGAGTGATGTGCTCTGAGTAATGCACGCCTTACTTCCTCCACTGATCTCATGCGTTTAAAGAGGAAGTTGTGCAGTGATTCTACAGGCTATATGCGCGCATAGTGAATCGTGGCGTGACATGTCGTAATCTGACAGTCCCAGGGAGCTTGAGGACATGGCCTGTAAGCATTACGGGAAAGTTTATGTTGATGCTCCCATAGGAAACCCTTCTAAAGGGTTTGGTCTGGCAACCTCGCGTTCACCCTTTCCTCCCCCTACTGCTTTCTGCACCAATCATTAAAAATCCCACGGGAGACACCAACAAAGCAGAAGACAAGAAAATGAGATGAAAGATGAGCACTGAAGCTATTTAGAAAGAGAAAAAGAGCAAGACAGAAAATAATAGCATCAAACTCCTTTTTAACTCTTTGCCCACCAGAGTTTTTTATAAAATACTGCAGCCACTGAGTAGATATATATGCAAGTGTATATGAGAGAGAGTGACCTGTGTGGCCTTTAGCATATAGAACATCCATTACAGATGAAAAACCCTCCTTCACATGCAGAGGCTGGCATTTCTCTCAGGATTAAGATCGTAAACTCGGATTGAAATGGAAAATTAAAGTGGGTGACGAGGATTAGGGGTCGTATAAAATCTGTAGCTCTAATCAAGGTCTCTAATAATCCAGCAATCCTCCCTTACAGCAACAACACATCTAAAGTTCAATACAGCAGAAGATCACTCCGGCGCCGATATATACTGACAGGATTCAGCGCTTTAATATTCTAGACACCAACGGTGTTCTCTCATATGTAATACAGGCTGAAAGATTGGAGTTACTTTGTTTCGCTTGGTTCTCTGCATTTGTTCTGTTTGCTCACCAGATGGTGTGAACGAGGGCTGTGCGGGATGACTGTAGTACTGATATATAACTGCGTCATGCTATATACACACAAAGTAATGCAAAAATACAGAGCAGGATGCATCTTAGTAGCAATGAGAAAGAAACTGGTATTAAAGGGTGTAAAGCAAAGCAGAGCAGTTGTGTACAGTTTTTGATCCATATATAAGCTCTGAATTTGGTATATATACCATTACAATGATGTAAAACTACTTTTTGTGTGAAAAAAAAACAGAATTTAAACTGACATTGAAATATACCCATTTATTCCTCCATCTATATATCTATCCATCTATTAATCCATCCAACTATCCATCTATCCATCCATATATCCACCCATCTATCCATCTATTGATCCATACATCCTTATAGCCATCCATTCATCCACCAATCCATATACCCATCCAACAATTCATCCATCTATCCACCCTTTCATATATCTATCAATATATAGTATCCATCCATCTATTTATATAGCCACCCATCATCCCGCCATCCATCCGTCAATTGATCCATATATCCTTATATCCATCCATCATCCATCTATCCTTACAACTATTCATCCATACATCCACTCATCCATCTATCCATCCAACCAGCATTGATTTATCCAATTCATCCATCCATCCACCCATCTATCAACATATCCATCCATATATTCACCCATCATCCCGCCATCCATTTATCTATCCATCTATCTATCAGCCATCCATCAATTCATTCATCCATATATCCACCCATCCATCCTTACAACTATCCATCCATCCATTCATATCTATCTATCTATCCATCCATCCATCCTTACAACTATCCATCCATTCATATATTCATCCATCCATATATCCATCCATCTATCCATCAAAACTATCCATGCATATACCCATTCATCTATCCATCCATTTTTCATCATCCCTCTATCCATTTAATTATCCATATATCCATCCATCCATATATCCATTCATCCATCCATATATCCTTATATCAATCGATCCATTATCGTCCATCCATCCATCCTTAAAACTCCATTCCATCCATCCATCATCCATTCATATATCCATCGATTCATCCATCCATATATCTATCCATCCATCCATCTATCCACCCATCCATCCATTCATATATCATCCATCCATATATCCACCCATCATCTATCCATCCAACTATCATCCATCCATCCTTACAACTATCCATCCATCATCCATTCATATATCCACCCATCCATCCAGCCATCTGTCCATCCATTAATCCATACAGTATATCCATCCAGCCACCCATACATATATCCATATCCATCCATCTATCCATGTATCATCTTTCCATCCATACATTTGTCCATCCATCATCCCTCCATTCCTCCATCCTTACAACTATCAATCCATCCATCCATCCATCCATGGATGGACATATGGTCAAATTCAGGAACTGAATTGGAATATAAAAGGCTTTTAATCACACTCTCTACCTCTGAACACACAACAGCTCACAGACGAAAGCAGTGTGGTGAACGAGTGCATCGATCACATAATGATGACCCAGCAATACCTTAATGAAAAAAGCAACTAAAATCAGAAACAACCTTCTGTCATTCCTCCAGTACAGCCATAACTGCACAAGAAATACAGTTCTGTCTAGACTGTACAACATTTCCCACAGTCAAGAGTGCTGTAGATCTCAAGCTTCAGATTTATTGGCTTTGTGCATCATCAGAAACATTAAATCCTAAGAAAGCTTTATGAATGGAGCTGGACAGCGAGTCCAGCCTCACTATAATGCAAACCCAGGAGTGCAGAGGCCTCAAGGATATACTATCAGGAATATGAAAAGAAATGGTCCCATGACAGCATGACAAAGCCAACGGGAATACAAATGATTTCCATTACTCCTCATTTACGAGCCAAAGAGCCTTTTCAAATAGACCAAAAAGCTCTTTTGAGTACCAACCCCAAAAAATATTCATACTCGTAATGGAGGGCCTCTACAGAAAATGTCAAATTAATGAAAGGCTACTTTGAATAATTCATATGCCATTTGAAAATTTGTTTGTGATTGAGTGGCAGAAATGTTGTGAAATGGAAACTGTGTCTCTGCCCTTTGAGTTCAACCTAATTTTAAAAAGCTTCACTGCATAAGAATGTCCAATAATCCCATAAAAAGGTTTTCATCCTCAATCGCCGCTCATGCAGAGAGCTGATATTGTAGAGCAGTGGATCTGGTGGGTCACGCCCTAAAAATGAGCCTCGGGTCTGTTCTGATGGGTCACGGAAAGCAAGGCAAAAACAATGCTGAATGCCAATATAATAATGCAGCAGACCATATAATCATGCATAATTAGAAGTGCTAAATTAACAGGCTTCAAGTTTTCAAAGGGAGGAGAAAATATCCCAAATCTTTCTTGCTGACGTCAAAGACTTTGCATCTAAATTCTGTGCAAAATTATCTGTAACTTGCTAGAAGTCAAATTAGCCAACATAAAAATGCATTAAATTGTTGGCAGCAGTGATTAAAATAATTCAACTATTTTGTGAAATGTGTTTTATTCTCCTTTTATATTGATGGCTGATTTTATGGATAGTGTTTTATTATACTTTTGTATGATAAAATCAGTATTGTGTTGATTGCACCACACTAGATTTCCATTGTAAAATCTGGGTCCTGAAGCAAAACACATTGAAAACCACTGATCTACAGCAACTTGGATATTAGATGCTAGAGCTAGACATAAGTAAACAGAGAATGCATCTGATTTCTGTGAGACTCACAAGAAGAACTTCTCGTCCCAGACCGGGTTGAGATTGCCAAAAACGGTTTTGGTCCTGCGTTTGGTCTTTCCCACTTGCACCGTGACGTAGGGGTCGCTGGAGCCCGTTTTATCTTTGGCTTGCAAACCTTGAGCACATACAACTACAGAAGAAACAGAAAAAAAGGCAACGTTTGTGAATTGTGCATTCATGAAGCAAGCAAAAAACATTTGCATAGGAAATAAAATGCTGTTGTCTGAAGAATTGCACATTTAAAAAGCTGTTTTAGTATACAATGCAATATAAAAAGCAGTGAAGAATGTAAAACTGCTGTTCATTTGTACTAGTAACTATTAGAACAATAAGAAATGACTTAAGAAAAGAGAAACTAACTGCACTAAACGAGGCTTCTAAATGCATTGTACTGATGTTGGCAATGCAGGCAATGTATTAAAACACAGTATTTCTATTCTTGCTACTTTATTTCTTACTTTTGCAATGTAATTTCTTATTGTTTAGACATTATTACACAAATAAGACATCAATTCAAATCTGAATGAAAAATTCAATACATTTTGAATCAATCTCACCCTAGTTTTGTAGTGTTTTCTTGTATTAAGCATAAAGCACAGAAAATTTAGTTTGATTTAGGCTTGAGCAATACATAAATTACATTTAATTCAAGAAATTGTATAGATATAAATATATAATAAATAATTATAATTATTAATTCTAAAATATAAATAATTATAAATTTTATAGGTATAAATGCACTGAAAAAAATTATTCAATTTATTTTAACTGTATATAAGTTAAAAAAAGTTGAAAGTTAGTCAACAAAATTTGTTTATTTAAATGTAGCTAAAATAAATTGATTGCAACCACTTAACAATTAATCATTTATTTCAGTGTATAACACATTTAATTTCAATATTTTTGTGTTTAGATATTTTAGTTTTGTAAATCTGCAGTTTTCAGGTAACATTTTAAGTTGCAAAGCACAATAAAAACAAAACAATCTGGTGCCCAGAGCAGGGTTATAATAGTTAACTAAAATTAAAACCTTCAAAAGCTACATAAAAAAAGCAAAAATAAAACAATAAAAAAAGCAAAATATATACATAAAAACTATAATAGGGTCAAAGACAAGAAGAGATTAAGCATAAAAACAATACGTATAATACTGCTTTAAATTGTTGCTGATTTTCCCAAAAATTTTTTAGAAAGTTTTTGTTTTTGGGAGCAAAAAATAGATATCATAGATTTTTCTCTACTTTACAGAAGACACCCACTAAAATGTCATTCAGTTAAACAATCTTATCAGTCATATTTACAACAAAAACATTAAAAGACAAATTATTTAGGTTTAATTCTACATTTTTTAAAATTTGCCAATATCCTAGAGTTTTTTGTTCATTTAAAACACAATCAAATTTAATATGCTCCCTTATTCTTTTATATATTTTAATATGTACAAAAAAGAATGTTGTTTGAATTTTTACATAAATATTGCTACATTGAATGACAATTTTATATTATTTCAACCAAATTTTGACATTTTATTCTCTACAAATGTATTTGAAACCTTAAAAGTAGACTTTACTTACATTCAATGTGCTTTCTATGGACATAAAATCACTTTTGCAAATTTCTTTTGATGTGGAAATCTTAACGTCTTTGACCCAATAGTATCTCAATAATACTAAAAGCTTGTAGATACATTTTATTGCAGAACAAGAAATACTTTTTTCAAGAAAATAATTCAGTGTGTTACCAGCTGTTTCTTTTTATTGATTTGTGAAATTCACTAGCAATTCCTTAGTAATAAACTCTTCCAACACCATTTTATTGCAGTGTAGGACCACAATCCATCTTTGAACATCAGTCATGTCCAGTGTGTATGCGTGTGTGTACGTACAGCACCCTTAATAACCAAAATGTCAATTCAAAACAGACAAATGTGCAATAATACAACATAAAAGCAGTGTGTAGCCTGAGTGTGGCACTGAACTCAGTCAATGGGGATGCCATCCGTCACAGAGCCAATAGTAGTTCACAGGAAGCTCTCGCCTCATTAATTATGAACGAGGAGGGTGCTAAATTATTCAGGGAACATATATCCTTGGGCTTGGAGACAGACAGAGATTGGTGCAATGTCACCGGGCCGGTTGAAGAGGGTAATATGGTCCGAATAGTTTAGCTAGAATGCAGGAAAAATGGCGTCTCTGAGTGTTTGTGTGTGTTTCCAGAGGCACGCGTCACGTTAGCATGTCTCACAGCGACGCTCATATTGTTTTTAGGCTCAAGGCACAACTACGTATCCCTGTACTGAGAAAAAAGGGGTCATCGGATGCCCATTTTTCACAAGTTCATATGATTCTTTAGGGTCTTAATGAAAAGTCTATAATATACTTTGGTTAAAAATCCTCAATAGTAGTTTAAGAAAACACCCTTTTACCTGATCAAAACCAGCTCTGCAAAAAATCAACAAATTTTATTGCATGGTCCCTTTAAATGCAAATGAGCTCTGCTCAGCCCACCCCTCTCTGATGTGGGATTATGAGCTGTAATGTTTACCGCATTTCGCCGCAAAACTTGCCAACAAGCAAATTATTAACAAAGGCTATTTGCAAAGATGCCCTTATACTCACTTCTGCTGTAGGTGAAGCTGCATCAGGAATAGAATAGAATATTTGTGAATAGACACATATGTAGATCAGGATCGGCGCTTTCCTTTTAAAAACGAAAGTAGCGTTACCCTCTGCATCTTCAGTGGCTCAGATGTTGGGAGTAAAAGACTACTGCTATGTTTATTATTACATCCAACAACAGAACACCTCAATCGCTCAATCTGAGACATTCTTGTCTTCCCTGCACCTCAGTAACACAATGGCAATCGGAGTCGGACTGTTTGAGCTTGGTAAGGACGGGTCTAAGGTAGGGCTGTCCCCGAATAGTCGAAGATTCGATGCATCGATATGCGGAGCCTGATTCGACCACCGATCTCACAGTCGAATCTTCGCGGGTGAAACGAGCATCATACCATTTTGCCAATATGGGGGTGCTCAATGTCTAATTGCACACAGAACTACTGGTTTTGTACGGTTATATTAAGTTATATACAGCCTTTGATTATGATAATGCAGTAAAAACAAAAGTGAAAAGAAAGAAGCGTTCAGTAAATATTTTTAACGTGTTTGTGAATAATTCCAACCACCCCTGTGACAAATTTAATTTTCACTTTCTCTGATGCATGACGAGATGAGGACCATCTTGACGCGTTTTTGCAGTTGGAGGCGCCTCTTTTGAATGGTTTTCTGTTGGCAGTGAGCGTTCTGTGCCCTGTTTATGCGCCCCCGCCTGCTGCGCCTCGCGTTTTGCAGGAGCGCTCTGAGCGCCTGAAGTTGAAAAAAAAAATCAACTCTGAGCGGAAAAACACCCAACGTCATTCGCGTTCTTTTCCATTGTCCAATCGAATGAATGGAGATGCGGGTCTTCTGTTGTGATGGCGAAAGTTTACCGTTGCTTAAAAAGTCCGGAGACTGCAAGAAATGGAGGAGAAACCTTTGGTGTCTATCGTGGGTAACCCGGAGCTGTATTATTTAGGGTTTCTGCTAATATGACAGTTTACTTAACAGCAAAAAACTAAGTTAGAGCGCTCGCGCTATAATCCTTTGAATTGACTGACAGGACAGCTGTTTTGGTCGTTGCTTAGCAACATAAAAAAACCGCAGCACACTGCTCTTTCATTAAAAGTCACCAAAAAAGGCAGTGCTGTGCGCCTCGCGTTTTTAGAACTAAAAGACGCGTTCTGTGTTTTTATTTAAACCTAAATAAGTTTGTCTGTCAGTTGGCAGGCAGTTTTGGTCGCTTATAAAATAAAATAAAAATAGTTTTACCCTCCTGCTGACTATAGTGTCGTGCCCCTCCCAACCCATTCACACACGCACATAAGATGATTCGACTATCGGTCGACTATAGAAAGATTCGAAAATTCTGATTCGACTATGAAAATTCATAGTCGGGGACAGCCCTAGTCTAAGGTAAGGCGTTCATGTCAATTAACCATCACACCAACAAGAAGCTGAGAATGACCTGATTTTGAAAAGGGGACATTACTTTTTTAAAGATTAAAAAAAAAATACCACTGGGTGCAGTGTTGCAGTCAAACTAAATCAGAATTTACAGAGGTTAATGTTTATGAAGCCCTTGATAAATAAATCAGTGTATGAATACTTTCCAAAATGGGAGATTCGATCGCACGCCAGGATAAATTAAAGCAGAGAGCTGTTTTTCTCTCTGTGTTCTATTGACACTCTGGCAGCGTTGCAAGCTTGGCAATAATTCACAGCCTCTGTTGACCCTCAAAGTCAGGTGAAGGAGCATCACTGATACGGACACACACAGGAGTAAACTTTACCTGGCTGACAGCTGAACTATACAGCGGCTTCTGGAAGACAAAAATATGATTGAAACAAAGCAATGGGAGGAAGTACATCTGCAGATGGACAGAAACGAATCTTTATGACTCAGAGAAACGGCTGCGACGGCCTACGTTTCTGTCCACAGCAGATGGTTGCTGTCGTCTGGCGGCTTGAGCTGTCAGAAAACAAGCAAAACTCTCGGCACATTTCCCAAACTAAACTGAGCAGCATTTTCTTGCTGTAGGGTCTGTTCCAGTCACAGACAGAGAGAGACGCACAGACAGACATTAAGAGTGAATCTCATGAAACTTGTCAAGAACATGTTTGGGCCATATTTATCACCAACAACAAATTTAACACCAAAAACAAATGAAAAAAAATATTTTATATAAAAATTGTGTAACATTTTACATTAAACCCACTCATAGTAATAATAATTTTAGAATTTAATTTATTCAAATAAATAAATAATATATATATGGGTCAAAGACGAAAAAGGGTTTATGCATAAAAACAGTTAATGCAATACTGCTTTAAATTGTTGTTGTTTTTCCAAAAAAATATTTAAAAGTTTTCTGTTTAATTTAATTTAATTTAGTTTTTTCTGAGCAAAAAAATAAATATCAAACATTTTTTACTAATTTACAGAAAACACCCACTATAGTGTCATTCCGTGTAACAATCTTGTCAGGCATATTTACAAGAAAAATCAATTTATGACATATTAAAAGACCATTACGTCCACACCAAATACTAATTAGTTGTAATTCTACATTTAAAAAATTTGCCACTATCCTAGGTTTTCCTCATTTGTCAGTAAGAATGTTTACTCATTTAAAACACAATAAAATTTATTATGCTCCCTTATTCTTTTCAATATTTTAATATGTACAAGTCAGAATAATCATGTTGTTTGTTGTTTATATACATTTCAAGGATTTTTTTCTTATTTTATATAAAGTTTGTATTAAATATTTTGATATACCATAAGTACAATTATATAATAGTAATCTTGTAATAATAATTACTTTATAATTTTTAAAAAAGTATCGATATAATTACACTTTTATATAAAATGAATGGAAACTTCAATTTCGAGAATATGCTTGGAAAATCTGCATAAAATATAATTATATCATTTACCAATTTTATCATCATGATTTTATCATTTATAATTGATAATTATGTATATTTCATTTAATTTCTAATTGTACAATAAGAATATTTTTATAATATTATATAAGCCTACTTTTGGACCACTAACATTTACATGCATTGTTACATCATCATGGCAAAGTAAATTCTCATTTTGTTTTTTGTGCAATATATGACCTTAATCTTGTTAGGTGATGTCAGATTCACTCATTACTCACCCGTAATGGTGATTTTGGCAGACCACTTGGACGTCCCCTCCAGCACAGCCTGTTTGGCCGTCTTCAGGTGAGTGTTGAAATCTTCCTTTGTGAGCTGAAACATCTCCTGGATCACCTCGAACACCTCGGGCCGGTTCTTCTCCCTGATTTTCATCCGTTCCTTCATGGCCATGATGATGTTTTGGGTTTTGTCTTCGGCTCCATGTTTTGAGCTCTTCTCTACAGCACCTGTAGAGTGATTTACATGTGTTTTAACATTATCCTTGATGATATGAGCTGCAATTCCAATCTGCACAATGTAATGTTCACCCTAAACAGTATGCAAGATATAGAAAAATGCATTCTAAATCATAGCACAGCAAAAAGACAGTGCCTATACATACTAGTGTTGAAATGAACACTAGTTGCAAGAAAACGCCAATCTTTTATTCATTTTCACACAAGTTATGATTACAGAATCAGATTATCAATTAATAAAGACAAATTTTTGTGCGTTTCCTTGTGCAATACTATATTATGGCCTCAAAACACTTTTACCATAGTGCATGATTTGTAAACTATTACATTTTGATGTTCGCATCACATAACCATCTCAAGACGTATGGCTTTTCTGATGTAGTAAACTTGCTCAGTAGCGCACCCGGTACAACATTGCACTTGCGATGCAGAGTGCTCAAGTTTTGCAAAACATGATAAAAGCACTCAAAGACTTGTTGAAGCAATGTTTTTTGCTTCAGCAAATGCATTTTATCTCACATTTGCTTTTGTTAACTCTACTGTTTTTAGGTTTAGTGTAAGTACAGCGCAATACGTACAACAACTAACATAACAAAATATTGCCAGATTCACACTCACCTGTTTAACTTGTGTTAAATTGCATATTTTGTACGTTTTAAAAGATATATGTAAGAATTTTCATGTATTTTAAATTGCCAATGTCTTAACAGCTTGTAATGCAACTTAAAAAAACAAGATCGTCCCCGACTTCCTAGGTTGTCAAAATCAAAAGGATATGATGTTACATGCATCCCTAAATCAATGCTTATGGTTTTCAGGTTAATACTGAAATAGCCATTTTGTACTTTAAAGTCAATGTGTCATGCAAAAAATAATTAAATAAATTAAAATTAAATTATAGTCTCACATATGTGACCCTGGACCACAAAACCAGTCATAAGGGTCAATTTTTGCAACTGAGATTTATACATCAATAAATAAGCTTTCCATTGATGTATGGTTAGTTAGGATATTACAATATTTGGCCGAGGTACAACTATTTGAAAATCTGGAATCTGAGGGTGCAAAAAAATAAATCAAAAGAAACTTTAAAATCGCCTTTAAAGTTGTCCAAATAAAGTTCTTAGATATGCATATTGCTAATCAAAAATTAAGTTTTAATATATTTTATGATTATGATTTTTGGCATAAAAGAAAAATCAATAATTTTGACCCATACAATGTATTTTTGGCTTTTGCTACAAATACACCCATGCTACTTAAGTTTTGTGGTCCAGGTTCATAAATAGCGCATAGTCTCAAGTATTATTTCTAATGCCGCTTTTCCACTACACAGTACCAGCTCGCCTCGGCTCGACTCGGTTTGGTTTTCCACTGTGTAAAAGTTGTACCTGTACCGGCTTCCAGGTACTTTTTTTCGTACCACCTCCGGCGAGCTGTATTATTATAGCGAGCTGAGGCGATACTAAAATATGACGTGAAAACACAGCAGACTGCTGATTGGTCAGAGAGAATCGTCACTAATCACTGCGTCATCATTGCACGCGCCAGCAATAGTATCCAGAATAACCCCGCCATTTTTAAAAAGTTTGGCCAGAGATTGCGTGACATATCCAATCCATTACATATTATGGCAACTCGGAAGAATACGCCGTGGTCAAACGAGGTGGTGCAAACAGCGGGTGTGTGTCGCGTAGAAGATTACGTCACGGCAGTTTCCTGCAGCGTCGCTATGACAACCAGGTACTATTGTGGAGGTACAGGTACAACTTTTACACAGTGGAAAACCAAACAGAGCCGAGTCGAGTCGAGCCGAGGCGAGCTGGTACTGTGTAGTGGAAAAGCGCCATAAGTGAAGAGCAAAAAAGAACTTAACCATATTGGCTACAGTTCACTTAATGGCCACCGGTGTCAGTCTACATAGTTCTTTTAAGACCTAATAGCCAGTTAAACTAGTCGTTTTTGAAGTATATGTAGTATTGCACAACTCTAGATGACTTATTGAGTACAGATGACTCACTGCCGCTTGAAAAAAATGCATCTCTCGGCACCCTATTAAAATGAATCATTCATTCAGAGAAACATCATAAATACCTTACGAAAGCTTTATAAGAGTGTTCAAGAGGTGCTGGATGTGAGGAATAAAACTGTGTGACTGAGAGAGACCGTTTACTGGTGTCTCACTCTAAATGTGACCTGAAAACGGTGGAGGTCTTTCCTTTTAGAAACCATACAAGCCAAACCAAACGCACATTTAAACACACATACACACAAACACACGCTAAATATGATGGGTTTGATGGCTCGTTTAATAAATCTTTCTGTACAGGCCCATTTGTGTCTTTGGCAGACGGCCACGTCTGTGAGGTTTACTAGGGAACTCCATCACATATATCTCAGCCGCAGCCTGACTTTAGCGCTCGTCTGAGAGCACTGCGCTGCACACTTGAGTCTCACCGTTATTCTGTTAGTGCCGAACTGTTTAAATGGCAGACCAGAGAAACAATAAAACAAACAGCTGCCGAAAGCAAACCGTCAGAGCTGAGAGCTGCCATGCGATGTGACAGACAGACAAAGGCATTTCAAAATGATGAACACTGCTTATGGGCTTTCAGCGTGATAAACCAGACTTACATCTGAAGAAAAATGAGTGTTCGCCCATGCAAAACTCACTGTTACAATGCCAAAGAGCAGCTGTGGAGTTTTTTCTGGTCTCTGTAGCTTTTCACGATTCAGTGATTCAGTGAAACACCACACAAAATTATTCAAATGTCATATTTTTTGTGGAATTCATGCATAATTCACCATTAAATTTTTTTTTTTTTTTTTTTTTAAATATTGACGTGTTAGTCTGATGACTTATCTGTGTCCTTAATGTTAATCAAAAAGCAAAAGAGAAAATCACTCAGTGCTCTTGACTGAATAACTTTAGTAGCTATAATAAGGATCAGGTTGTTAAATTTACACAGTAAGTCGTTTTATTTTACAATTGATTATTTAATTTCTGTAGCATTTTGTAAGTATTTTGTATGGTAGCCTGTTTCCACCAAAGAATAAAAAATAAAAAAGGTTAATGCAATGTACAAACATATCATCTCACAGTTTGGATTTTTTTCGCAGAAATTGCAAGATATCTCTCAGAAGTGCAAGATATAAACTCAGAAATCTGACTTCTTTCTCTGAATTCGGAGTTTACACCTTGCAATCTTCCATAGAATAAAAAAAGGTAATTGCAACCTTTCCTCACAATTCTGAATTTTTTATTCAGAACTGGAAGTTTTTAACTTTTCTGCATTTAAATCTTGCAATTCTGTGTTTACGAGTTTATCGGAGTAAAAAAAGGTAATTGGAAAGTTTTGTCTCACAATTCAGACTTTGTGCAATTCTTGGGTAAAAGTCAGTATAAACTGAAAACTGCAAGACAAAAAAAGTCACATGTGAATACTAAACCTAGCTGAAAAACCTTTTAACTTTTATTTCTTATTTTTATTTGCATCTCCGTCCTACTGTTGTAATATGCTTTCTTATTTTTTATATCCTGTTCAAAAGTTATGTTTTAGAATTTGATGAGACACCAAATAAACAAGCTTTCTGTGTTTTGTTTAGTTTTTTTTTCTTTTATGACTATTGTACATCTAGTGTCAAACTGTACATAATATGGCAAATGTAATATCCTAATTATAAAATCATATATTTTTCACAAATTTATGGAAATCAGTGTCACAAAATCTGTCTGCAAAAACCCATTTTAATGCAAAAGTAATGGTGATACTTGACTTTGTGGTTTTAATGGTGACTAAAAGACCAAATGCATTCCCTAAAGACAGATTTGACCTTCTCAATCCTAATATAATCAGCACTGAGCTCAGGTAAAGCGAGCTAAATTTGGACTCACGTTGGAGACAGTCTGCATTCAGGAGGTCCTGGCATTTCTCGTGGCATTTGACCCCGCATTCGGTGCAGCGCATGCCCTGTCGGGCGATTCCCCACAGCAAACCCTCACACTCGTGACAGTAGGTGGGTGCCGTGGCCGTCCAGACCTCGAAATTATGGGGAGTGGTGGAGGAGATGGGATAGATCAGCGCTTGCAGGGTCTTTCTGAGCACATGCAGTTTCTGTGGAAAAGAGAGAGAATTTACAGCAAGAAGGCTCGAAGATGCGCAATCAATGGTTTTCTCAAATCGATGAAGGTCTTAGAAGAAAAGTGAGGGTTCGCAGTGATCACAGCACTCGATATGCATGCTCCTGCTGTGAATAAATGTGGTTTAAAAAACAAAAATCTATATTATTGCAGTTTCAGGATAACCTGTGCTCATTAGAGTGACTACCAAGAAAAACAGCACAAATTCAGAAAAAAATCATCATGCAAAAACATGATATATTTTGGAGACTCATATTCAGAGATATTTTTCTCTAAATATTTAAGTATTTGCTCTGAAATTGTTTAAAGTTGCAGTTATTTTGCAATTTTCATTTTAATTTAGGTTTAGTTAGTTATTTTTAGTAGTTTTGCTGTATGCTTTTGCCATTAAAAAAACACTCCTAAAAGGACAGATGCCTCGGTCAGCTGGTGTTCAGAAGAGTCATAATATTTCATCTTTGTTTTTTGTTTTTTTAAGATATCATGCTGATATTAATTTCACTAATTATAGCGCACATGTGAATCCCACACAGTGTTTTCAATCTGTCCTTATCAAGACTAACAGGGTGAATCTCACAAAACCAAAACTGCAAAGAACATGTACGTCATGCCTCATTACGCCGCAAAATGAAAAAACATAAAAACATTTATATGTGCATTTACATATTTGCAAAAGTACAATGAAGCATAATAATTCTTTGCAATGAATTCAATTGGAGGAAGAGGAAATGGTAGAGGAAAATGTGCTGCTTAATTGTCATTAAAAAATAATCTAATGGTCCATTTTCTGTGAACATGTTTTTATTCCTTTTTCTTTCTTTTGATTTTGAAGTCATGCTGTTGACAGGTTTTGTGGGATTCACTTTATTTGTTGTGAATGGTTTGCTTTCACAGGCAAAAGCGGTGGAGAGAATCTGACGGCATCTTCTGTATCCTTATGATAGAGCAGAATTAATGTGCACATAAATCTGTCCTTTTACAGCTGGATAAGACAAAGAGCGAGTGAGAGTGAAGGAGAGGTGGGCCGGTGATGTACAGCACTCTGAAACAATGTTTTTTCTCCTTTCCCATGATGCACTTTTGCTGAGGCGTGTGTTCTGCTCTCCGCCCACAGAGTCATTACGTTAAGAGCTGCCTAGATTTCAGCGTCCAAATGGCTAATAATGAAATAAAGCAAACTAAAAGTACTGCCGAGTGAAAATTCAGGCTAATTAGGCAAAGTAAGCCTAAAAATAGTGTAGGGAGAAAATTCTTTCACTGATCTCGGAGGGGAAATTTGGATACAAAACAGCAACAGCATCAAATACGCAAAAAAATAACCGACAATGCAAAACTGAAACTGCGCTGAATGATTAATGGTGGTTGTCTGAGTTATAGGAAACACTTAAAGGGGTCTCACACACTTTCAAATAAACAGGTTGTTTTTTTTTATAAATAATAATGAATGTAACATCACTTGCTCACCAATGCATCCTCTGCAGTGAAGGGGTGCCGCCAGAATGAGAGTCTGAAGAGCTGATAAAAACATCACAATAATCCACAAGTAATCCAAACCACTCCAGTGCACCAATTAAGGTCGTGTGAAGCCAAAAGCTGTTTGTAAGAATTTTTCTGGCTAAAATACAAGTCCTTTATCCATAATATTGCTTCCTCTGGTCTGAATCAGGAGAGAAATCTGCACAGATCAAGCACCATTTACAAGCACAAATATGTTGGTGGATTTTGATGTGAGAAGACAACAGGAGATGGACTAATGTGGATTATGGACTCATATTTTAGCCAGAAGCAAAGGTTTGAAGTTAAAAATGTCATAATTATGGAATTATTTACAATTTATTTTACTTGCAACCACACACACTGCAAAAACAGCTTTTCTTACTTAGATGTTTTGTCTTGTTTCCAGCCAAAATATCTAAAAATTCTTAAATCAAGAATTAAAAATAATTTTCTTGTTTTCAGACATTATTAAGACAAAAATAAGTGAGTTTTTGCTTAGAACAAGCAAAATAATCTGCCAATGGGGTAAGCAAAAAAATCTTATTTCAACACAGGAACACAAGATTATTTTTCTTACCCCATTGGCAGATTATTTAGCTTGTTTCTTTTTTGTGTTTTTCTGAAAACAAGACAATTTTACTAATCTAGAAAATCCTTCTTGATTTAATATATATTTTTTTTTAGATATTTTGGCTAAAACAAGACAAAAAATCTAAGCAATAAAAGCATTTTTTACAGTGCAGCTTTTTGCTTGGCACGATGTTAATTGATGGAATGGAGTGGTGTGGATTATTGTGATGTTTTTATCATCTGTTTGGACTTTCATTCTGACAGCACCCATTCACTGCAGAGGATCTGTTGGTGAGAAAATGATGCAATACTGCATTTCTCCTAATCTGATGAAAAAACAAACTCATTTACATCTTGAATGGCTTGAGGTGAAATTTAAATTGGATTTTTTGGTAAACAATTTCTTTATCTCAGATATGACCAAAAAGATCTAATTATTATTATCATATCAACATCATAATGCCCTGAATATTGCATTTACGAGGTGATTGCTGCTGGCCGTCACATGCTCGAATCCTGCCTGATTAACGGCAGTAACGTTACGCAAATGAGGAGGGATTAACAGCTGGCAAAAACGGAAAAGGACTTTCCAATTTAATCTAGTGATTCCGGAGCAACCAGATGAGTGATCCTCAGAATTAAACACTGGGCTATCAGCCAGAGAGCGAGGGAATATTCATGGAGCAATCGCTCAGGCTGAACAAAAGCGGTCAGCAGTGTCACAAACTCCAGCAGAAATGAGAGACAGAGGAATTAAACCATCTGTCAAACATACAGCCGCTGACCCGCACACTTCACAGCAGATCGTTTAGTACAAAAACGACAATACTCATCCTCATGCCGTTCCAAACCCTTTCTTTTGTGCTCAGCAGGAAAATAATGATGGCTTATTGAGTTTGGAACGACCTGAAGGTGAATAAAAAATAACACGATTTTCATTTTTGGATGAACTAAGACTTTAACTGTTAGGAAAAAAAGCAGCTCCCGCTTTATTTCTCTGCTCATCCTTTGAGCAACGCCAGCCAACTGAATGTTTGGAAGCGCTCTCCATGCCTGGAGCTCTCTGCTTCCAGACCCACTGCGGTGATGTGCTTGGTTGGGATGTGTTTCTGTGCTGGAGGCCACGGCAGGTGCTGGAAATGCCATGGTGCCACGCAATTATTGTGTCTGAAGACCTGCTGACTGCATCTGTATGGATCATAGGCACTATGTTCAAAAGTCTGAAGCTTCTTTCAAAGAAAGTAATACTTTTATTCAGCAAGGATGCATTGATCAAAAGTGACAGTGAGGACATTTATAATGATTTCTATTTCAAATAAACGCTGTTCTTTTGAACTTTCTATTCATCAAATTCTCAAAGATATTGGTTTCCACAAGGATATGAAACAGCACAGCTGTTTTCAACACTCATAATAATCAGAAATGTTTCTTGGGAATGTGTTCTGAAGGATCATGTGACACTGAAGACTGGAGTAATGATGCTGGAAATTCAGCTTTGCACCACAAAGATAAATTACATTTTAACATGCATTTAAACAGAAAACAGCTATTTTAAATTGCACTAATATTTAACCTTTTTACAATATTTTTGATCAAATAAATTCAGCCGCGGTGAGCTTAAATGTTCAAAAACATAAAAAAAAATCTTACAGACTCCAAACGTTCAGCTACGACAGGAAACTATGCAAGATTTGGTCTTTAGAATCATTAATAGCTTCATATAATGAGAAATCATGTAATTATGTAACTTTCGGAGCACACAACCCTCCAGAAGACCAAGAATCCAAGCCACAAAAAGAATCTTATTATGACATATATTATTATTATTCTGCAAAACAGAAGGACTAGTAAACTGTGACAATGTGCGTTCACTTCCATTCATACACACACAGATGCATTTGAAGATCTGAGATATTACAAAATTAGCTAATCTAAATGTTACAGATTGACCTCTTGACTTGCAAAGCTGCATGGCATATATAATATAGTTTACCATCTCAGCTTATTATTACTTGTTGTCTACAATTAACTATTTATGAAAAACCTATGCCATACAGTATGATATATTCTGTTACTCATAGGCAAAGACCATTTGCATAAAAGATACAGCAGCAAAAAATCGCCCTGTTTTTTTGCTAAGACTCAAAGAGAATAAAGAATGCTAGTCATGTAAAACTAAATTATGAATGTTTCTGGCACAGAAAACCTTAACTAACATTATCTCAGGAGGTGTTTCGCTGAATAATGTCACGGACCGAATCCAAACACCCTCTGTTGATTTTTCTCCCTCTTGCTGTGAGTGTTGAGGACGGATGTACTGATATAACAGTTTCTGTCCTTGTTTCCTGGTGTCTTTTTAAGCATATGGATGCACGGACTGCTTTCGGCATGCTTTTCTCAGAGGGATTGTGTCTCTTCTGTAATTTCTCCCTCACTTTGTTTCTTTCTCTCGCTTGTATTTTACTTTCTTGCACTCTCTCGCTGACATGTTTAATGCATTTAAAAACCCTCAGACATCTGTTCGGCCTACTTAGAAATCTGCCGACCGGCTCTCTATATCTGACCTTACCCTTTTTAAGTCTAAGACCCATCAAAGGCTGTTTGGAAACAGGTGCATCTAAAAGAGTGATGGCGCTGCTGCTATTCTTCAGAGGACTGCTAGTGTTGGATTAATGTCGAATGGACCGGCCTATTGGAGCCCGACCCTGACCTGTCTATTTATCACTTGCTAACGCTGCCTTCAACCCATGCCTCAATGATTGCAGTGTATAAAAGGATGAGCTAAACTAAACACTACTGCAGTGCTGTAAGGAATCACTAGATTTCCTCTAAACATGAAAGAGCTTGAAAAATCAAGGTTGAATCTAGTCACAGCCACAGTTTTGGCTGGGTTTGGTAAAGTTTGCCAGGTTAATGCAATGGGGTCCAAAACAACACTGGACCCTATTAGCTTCCATTGTAAGGATGGAAAGTCAGGTTTTAAAAGACAGAGGTAAGCAAATAAATATTTTTTTGGTTAACTGCTCATTTAGGCTGAGGTAACAGGATAGTGAGACTAAACTACAATTCCCATCATTTTTCAGTGCCCTTTGTTTTAAAATATTTTTTTTCCATTAATTTTTTCCATAGGGATTTTATAAGCCATGAAGCCAGAATAAGATATTTCACATAAAAGATGTTTACATGTAGTCCACAAGAGTAAATATAAAAATTTATAAAAAAGTAACATTTATATGAATTTATAAATATTAAAAAATATTACCCCGTTCAAAAATTTGCACCCCCTTGATTCTTAATACTAGGTTTCTTGCCTGAATGATCCACAACTGTGTTTTTGTTTAGTGATAGTTGTTTATGAGTCCCTTGTTTGTCCTGAACAGTTAAACTGCATGTTGTTCTTCAGAAAAATCCTTCAGGTCCCACAAATTCTTTGGTTTTCCAGCATTTTTGTGCATTTGAACCCTTACAAACAATGTCTGTATGATTTTGAGATCCATCTTTCCACACTAAAGACAACTAAGAGACTCATATGCAACTATTACAGAAGGTTAAAACGCTCACTGATGCTTCAGAAGGAAAAAAATATGCATTAAAACACAGCTGTGGATCATTCAGGTAACAACACATTATTAAGAATCAAGGGAATATAAACTTTTGAACGGGGTCATTTTTATAAATTCAACATTATGTGAATGTCTTTTATGTGAAATATCTTATTCAGGTCGGTACAAAATAAACAATAACATGCATTTTGTATATTCCCTCTTATTTTGTTAAAATAATTAACATTTTGCAGATTCTGAAAGGGGAATGTAAACTTTTGACCTTAACAGTATGCATATTTTGGCTCTTGAAATAAAGCAGGCTGACAGCTTTAACACAAGCATATACTATTGATTTACAGCCTCATACTTCACAGTCAGCTCACAGTTAGTAAGTCATTGTTGAAAAATCATTTCCCTATTGAAAAAATGAATGGGATTTTTACTTCCGTAGCTTGACTGTTGCGCTCTATTATTAAACAAACAGATACATCATCAATTACACACCTAGTGCACATCCAGGTAATTTTGTTGTCCAAAAAAAGCTTTTTTTCTTTTTTTGGAAAATTACCATTTTGTGCCTGAATGCACATCACGTTATAATTAAAACTCTCTAAACACATTCCCAGGCTGAATTTGAAGACAGGGTTATTCTTCAGCTCAGGTAAACTTTTGCATCTCGCTGTCACAACAGAGAACTAAATATCACATCACACCGTGTCATTCTGGGCCGTTTATTCGGCAGATCAATTAATGGGAGGGAAGAAAGTCCGGAAAAAAAGAAGAGTAATTCTTTTTCTATCGATTAAGACGTTCTTTCCTCTCTCAGGGTTTTGGCCCCTCAGTCAAATCAAAGTACAAAAAAACAATTCAAACGAGAATTATCGATCACCACCCAAATAATCAGAAAGTATCTTAATGCGGATACAACAGTGTCGCTCGCTTCAAAACTGATAAATGCTGTTCAAAAACCTGAAATAAATTTATAAAATCATTCACATTTCATGAGCAGCAAATCAGCATATTAGAATAATTCCTAAAGGATCATGTGGCACTGAATACTAGAAAATTCAGCTTTGCCTCACAGGAATAAATTACATTTTACAATATATTCACATAGAAAAAAAGTTATTTTAATTAGTAATAACTTTTCACATTTTTACTGTATTTTTGATCAAATAAATGCAGTCTTGGTGAGCAGAAGAAACCCCATTAGGGTTTATTTTGTGACAATAACTGAGATTAGAGATTATAAATAGTCTTTTTTTTAATCTTGTTCATTTGTATGTGCCTCTGGCTCTGATGTGTGTTTCTATATCAGTTGTGGCTTTATGCATGAGCATTACATTAGCGCCACATGATGGCTCCTCATTAGACTCTGACTGGCTGCTTGCAGAGTGATTTATGCATTAGTCTATTTGGTGAAACCGCTGTGCATGCGTGTGTGTTTATAACTCACCAGCTCCTCGTTGTTCAGAGTCGATCTGTTCACGAGCCCAAACGCAATGCCTGCCTTTCGAGCAGCCAATGTCTGAAAGGAAGAAAGGAAACAGTAAGAAAGAGCCAGAGAGAAAGACAACACTCAAGAACGCAGTCAAACGCTACAGGGTGGAAATCGCTAGCGTTAGGCTGAATGTTATCGTGCGACAGGAAGATAAAACTTGATTACTGAGGCCGAGAAACCACTTTCACCTTCAAGCAGTTATTCACCTGTTACCCTACCGAAAGCTTTTCATTTTAGGGTCAATAGAAGGAAATGTTGCTTGTAGTCGGTGCAGTGTAATATGCTTTCACTTCATTAGGAGTGCTGTGATTTTTAAGATTTCAGGAGACAGACTTGCTTTCTCAATAACAAGGCAGGTAGACAGACGAACTGAGGGCACATTGCTCACATTTCATGAGTGCAAAGAAAACTAGTGCTGCTGTTTACCACCAATTTTAATGGGAAAGAATGTGTTTTTCTGAGCTTGCCGCCATGCATTTCTATGAAGGAGATAAGCAGATGCAATGCTGCCTTAAAATTTGATCAAAGTAAGACTGCGTGCATTTAAGAAAAGTCTTTACATCACAAGTGTGCACATAATGCTGAGAAATGCTGTTTAGGATTCACTAGGATTTGGTGAAATTTTTTGTCATTATGTTTGCATGTTGGGAAATGCTCCTTGCAAAATCAAAAATAAATACAAATGAATGAATGCATGAATAAATAAATATATACAAAATAAAATATTAATGAATTAATTAATTAATTAATTAATTAATTAATTAATATAAAAATTATATATTAAATAAAATTAAAGTTATTTTTTAAAACATTAAAAAAGCATTTTTTGCTTTTAAAATGTTCCTTGCAAACTCAAAAACAAATATGAAAGAATGCATAAATAAATACAATATAAAAAAACAGATCTAAAATTAAATATGAAAGAAATAGTAATAACATTAAAAAAAACTGTATAAATCTGCATAAATTTGTTTATAGAGAAAAGCATTGCTATTTGTTTATCCAAGTAATACAAATATGAATTAGCTTTAATTGTATGCCCATTTAACACTAAACATTCAACCTAATGTACATGTACAGTAATGTTCTGTTGTCACTATTATAAACACAAAGGCTGTGTCCAAAAATAAAAAGTATTTTAAAAGCAACCACCTTATGAAAACAGCTTCAAACAAGCATCCACGGCACTGTAACATCATGTCTAATGAGCTATATCAAATTATAGTGAACTTTTAAGCATATTTAGTAGCTTTAATAATGTAGTTTTTAATTTTGTCCACCAAACATCGAACCACAAACAGGATTGTGGGATACCACAGGCAGATAACAACACATCTGTGCTGCCTTCAACTCACTAGATAAAGGTATCCAAGTAGACAAACACTGAAATTAGATGCATTTGTTAAAAATGCAACACACTTACCAAAGCCTAGAGTGCCCAGGTGCAGGAAAAAGAAGAAAAAAGACAAAGTTAGACATTCAGCAAAGGCGCGCAGTCGTTTACACACAGTAAGCACATCTCTTTACGTCATACCTGCCGTCATGCATAAAATCAGATCGAGTTTTTGGTCTAAAGAGCAGAGTGAAAGCTGCAGAGGTGAGGCTCAGTCCTTAAATAACTCACCTCTGTCATGCAGTAGAAATTTACAGTTCACTCATGCATTTGCTGTGCAATTGATTTGTTAAGATACTGAAAGGCACCCTGACAAACTCCCACTGCCTGCAATACTGTTGCCATTACTGCTACAAACAGACAAGACCAGACGGCGTGTGTCAAAGCCAGCTCAAAAAACACGATCCAAAGAGTTCAGGACAGAGAAAGAGAGCAAGAAGAGTCAATGAGGGGGAAATGGGAGCCGGTCAGAAGTCAAAAAGCCACGTTTAGCCATATTTAGATCGGCAGGCATGGACAGCGGACCATACTGGACTCGTCTTTACCATCTGACCCTGAACCTGATGGTGGTAAAGACCAAGCGGGCTGCTAACGGCCCCTTAAAGCAGGGGTGCATAGGAAAATAGGGTAGATTTGACCTCTACATGAACGTCAAGTGTTGATGTAAGTCTCGACATGCACTTGAATTGCTGAGGGTTGCTGCAGGCAATGGATTCGTCTGAATTTTTGACCCCCGCTGCAGTTTTGGGCGGGTCCCTCGATCCCCACCCTCCCGTGACCGACTGTTGTTGCCCTGAAGCAATCACACAGCCAACAAGGGGACAGAAACAGAGGACAGAGGCATGATGGGATAGACCAGATCGGACCCGGTACAGCACTGACTTCATCCACGCTGTAAAAGACTCATTGGCGCAGGTCGCTTTTACATGGATTTAAAAAGGCACACAGTTAAATCAGAAGTCAATGAAGTCCTCGGATATATTTTTGGGTAGAGTTGTCAACATTTCGTTTTTTCAAATGCATCGATTGAGTAAAAAAACAAGCGTTTTTGGAGAGAAATCTGACAACTCACGGAAAAATATCGCCCATAAGTCAATATGGGCCCAAGTGGGAATGGACCACAGGACACGCCAGAGAACCAAAAGAAAACTGAACGATGACCCGTACTTACCAAAACAGGGTTGGTTTTTAATTTCATGCAAAATATGGACAGATACAGCATCAACATTTGTTCTTCAGAAGTTGAACAGTTAGCATACAACTCAATGCAAGAATCGGTTAAGAAACTTTCGCTTTAACAAAATCAAGAAGAAACAATGGACACACAAAGACAATAAAATAAAAAGAAATCCTACCAAATGGTAAAAGAGCAGTTCACCCAAAAATGTTAATGCGCTGTTAATTTGCTCACCCTTTATTGTTTCTTCAGTAGAACAGTAAATATTTTAAGCTGAAACTGTGGTCTGTGGTGATTCTTAAAGGGGTCATATGATGCGGTTTCTTGTTTTTCTTTGTCTCTGGAGTGTTGCAAGCTGTTTGTGCACAGATAAGATCTGTAAAGTTGTAAAGCTTAAAGTCTCAAACCCAGAGAGAAAAAGTTAAGACTCAGCCACATCTTCCTAAAATGGCTCGTTCAAACAAGCCCCCACTTGTCCACGTCACAGCGTGGGTAGATTTGCATAACACTGCCCATATGTGAATGGAAGAAAGAAAGCGTAACTTTTACCGGCTGAAGTATTGTTGCAGCCGCCATGTTGTGGAGATGCAGTACTTTGTTTAACCTTCCAAACTTGGATACGACTAGAATTCAGTGGTTAAGTTATATTTACAACAACAGTACAAAGCAAATATTCGAGTGGGTGATGCACATTTCACGGAGGACTGTTTCCTGAACCTGAGAGAGCAGCTTACAATGCCAGATAGCCACAAAAAAGGGTTAAGGCTATAAAGTGGGGCAATTCCAACGTCGCAAGGACAGTTCTGACTAGGGTTGGGAATCGAAAATCGATTCCGATTCTGGAATCGGATACTTAAGATAAAGAATCGGATACTTGTTATAATATTAAAATTTCGATTCCTCGTTTCGATTCCTGGTTGCATTTTTTCCATCTAGTGATCTGCCAGGACCTTCCGCGCGTGCAATCTGCCAGGACTTTACGTGGTAATGTAAACATCAGTCGAAAAGATGGATCACGGTAAGCGTTTAAAAGTGTGTCTACGCTTTGTAAAAACCGAAGACAAATCTACCGCTGCACGCAAACTTTATCTTAGAGATCTGCAAGGGACGGATTTTAGTCCTGCGCCCGCCCACTCCAGAAGGAATATATGTTATTTCGTCCCGCAAAAGCCCACATAAAAGTCACTTATACCCCCGCGGGAAGACAGGTATCTACTTTATCTCTTGGCTGCATGAAACAAACCCTCCCGGTAATGTAAAGGCAAAGATGACCAGAGTAATAGTAACGAACTCGCGCATACCTAATGTATTCATTCTTGTATATCGGAGTCGTACATTAGGCACGCATAAGTCCGCTGTTGATTCACAAACTATTCATGCTTTCGATGCACTGATCCATAGTATTTTTGCGTGAAATTTCAAAATATTTGCATAGTTTTCAAAATGAATGTCCTGTGAGTTTTTTATAATGAATGCTTACCCATAGAGGTGGATCTTGTAAGGGTCAGTGGTGTTTAAGCACATATGAGCACCAGCATAAACAGATTTACAATGTATTTACTGTATTTTTCATTTATATGTTTATTTTATAATAAATACAAACAGTAGATATTCAGTCACTTAAGAAAGAGTACTCTGAAGTTGTGAAGAATGTCTGAATTAAATAATTTAGGTGCTTTAAATCTGTATATGTGTATTCATGTTAAAAAGTTAGAGCAGAGGATTTTCTTTTAAATTCAAAAGTATAGCTTTAATTTAAAGTTTGTTTGATTTTTTTTATAACATGCAGGAGAAAAATAAAAAGGCAAAACTAATGTTTAGGTTAATAAAAAAGGTTAAAAAATAAACACCTTTAGAGGAAATGTCAGGCATAGGGGGGCCTTGCAAAACTGACCCGAGAAGAAGGGGGCCCTGATATAAAAAAGGTTGAGAACCCCTGTAATAAAATAATATGTTGCAATCTAGCACTGAAAATAAACATGTTTAATATATTAATGTTTGACTTTTGTGTTTGTTGTTTTTTTTTTTTTACTAAATCGGAATCGAAACTGGGAATCGAAAAGAATCGGAATCGATAAGTGGAATCGGAATCGGAATCGATAAAATTCAAACGATACCCACCCCTAGTTCTGACTGACTCTTCTGATATTTAAAGAATTTACTACTGACTATTCAAACGCAAGTTTTGAGCAGTGCTTGTTGTTTCTCGTTCTATTAGTCATATCCCCACTGGATGCAACAAATGCCTTGTTTATAATGCCAAAAAAAACGGCATCACAACATGATAAGAGGCGTAACATTTCCTTCACACGATTGAGGTATTCGGCCAATCACAACGCACTGGATAGCTGGCCAATCAGAGAACACCTCGCTTTTCATCAACGATGAGTTTTGTAAAAATCAAAGCGTTTCAGAAAGGTGGGGCAGAGAGGAGCAACAATAATATACAGTATGCGAAAAATAATGTTTTTTAAATCGCATAAACACATTGCATTACAACAAATAAACAAAATAATGCTCTTTTTAGCAACATCATATGACCCCTATAACATAAAAGTCAATGACTGCCATCACTTTGAGAGTAAAAGAAAAACATATCAGGTAACAAAATTAATACCAGTGGCTCCTAACGATATAAAAAGGTCTTATGAAGCGAAACGATTGGTCTGTGCAAGAAACCGAACTTTATTTACAGCATTATTACCTGTAATGCAGAACCTCGGAGTGATCACGAATGAATCATTCTTTTGAACTGGTTCTTTTTAGTGAACTGGATGAATCAGTTCACCAAACTGAATTGAACCAAATCTAAGATGAAGTTCCTCAACCAAAACTCACTTTCGAACACCTGACAGCATCTCGAAATAAGATCAATTCGCAGCTTATCTGATCCTATGATGAATGAACTGAGGAAACAGTTCGACTCGGGGCGAAGACTGATGAGCTGCTGATATGTGCATGTGTGAACCGAGCTCTTGAATAAAGAGTGAAATGAACACTTTTATGATTTCTCATGGATTATGTAAAAGGATGAGCTGAGGTGATACACTTTATATGCTTTAGACATGTAAAACATCCATGTTTCACATCATTATTGGGTGTTTAAATAATTTAATTGCATGTCATTGTGTGATTACATAAATGAACTAGTGAATTTAATCAGTTCATTGAAGCAAACTGTCTGAAGCAGATTTTTGAGGCTCTGGATTACAATTTAATAATAATTTTGTAAATAATGTTCAGTTTTTTTGCACAGACTGATTGTTTCGCTTTGTAAGACCTCAATATATCAGTGTTGCTTTTGTGTTACTTGATATGCTTTTTTGACTCTTAAAGTGACAGTAGTCGCTTGCATTTTATGAATCACCAAGGAGCACGCTTTCAGCTATAAATCTTCTTTACTGTTCTACTGATGAAAAAAGTCACCTACATCTTAGACAGACTGAGGGTGAGTAAATTAACAGCAATTTTTTTGGGTGAACTGCTCTTTTAACAAAAGAAAAAATATAAATAGAAACACATACTACAGAGATGCTATGGATCAATCATTCGCCATCTAGAATCTCATAAATTAAACAACACTTCATTATCAATATATGAGCACTACACATTTAAAGACAAGACAGATGATTTGAACTCTGCAGATATTGTGGAGAACACCAGGCGGGTGACCTACTTTTACTCTGGTGGAGCGTAAAAGCCTCAAAATAGCATCAAAACATAAACACGTGTGCGCCTCCATCTTGCACGTGCTCCGCTGACAGTGTTGGATTGTAAATTCGGACTAGTGACCGTGTGCACGGTGGGTCTGATTGGCTAATACAGTCTTCTAAAGCTCCATCAGTCAAACATAACCGTGCCGGGTGTGATTACTCACCAGGTCTCGGACAATAGGCATGGTCCTCTTGCGACGTAAATCTGGCATGCTGTCAATGCCGTAAAGTATACTGCCAACCCTGGGGATGGAGGCAGATTTAGAGTCTATTAATACCATAATCATGCTGTACTCTATGAAACATTACCCAGCTAAAAAGCAGTCGGGTGATTTACAGCACCGGCAAATAACATGGGATGGGCAGGAACAGGAAGTCTATCATAACCGCTCTTGTCTCACACAGGCCCATTCCATGCATTCATTGAAGAATTCTTTGTTAAATTGGGCTGTATGAAACTACAGCACACTACTCTATGATAGACTTTCCCAGAATGCAATGTGCTCAATTTAATTATTCATTTCTAGTTAATTGTAGTTGTAACATTATCTTTTGCACTAACTATTTGATCAGATTCAAAAAGGTTTAATGCAATGCTTTTTAGGGACTTAATTGACTTAAAAATGCAAAATAAAAATTTTACATGGAGCCTATATGCTCACATAAATAATGCTTTGATTTTTAATATCTCCTTATTGAGTTTTTTTGGGGGGACCACCAAATGTTAAGAAATTTGACACAAAATGACATTAAAAATGTAAAATAAATATTTAATTTCCAGTATGATACCTATATCCACACATAAATAATGCTTTTATTTTTAATATCTACTTTTTGAGTTTTTGACTGGACCACCAAATGTTAAAAGAAATGTAAAAAATTGCATTAAATTTTTTTAATAAATATTTAATTTTCAATATGAGACCTATATGCCCACATAAACAATGCTTTGATCTTTAATATCTCAGATTATTATCTTTTTTATTTAACTGAACCAAAAATTTGCTAGATAATTTTTCACAATAAATATTTAATTTCTAATGTGATACCTATGCTGATTTAAATAATTTTCAGATTTTTAATATCTTTTGTTATTTCATTGTACCATCTAAAAGAGAATTTAACACAAAAGTGCATTAAAAATTCAACATAAAATCTGGATGATGCAATGTAAAGTCATATGACAATTCAGCAAGCCACTGTCTGAAATGTTTATCGATGCATAATGCATACTGTTTCACATACTGTAGTATTTTTTAATATAGTATGCAGTACACAGTACATACTGCACAGTATACAGTATACAGTATACGTATATATTACATATAGCCATAACAACTCAATATTGTTAAAATACACACACACAAGTTTTGATCTGGTTAGGATGTTCTCATACTAGACATCTATGAACAGTTTTTTTATTCACGCAGAGCACAAAGAAATGTATTTGCGTTTGTTAGTCAGACAGTGACATCAGAGACAGTGACATCATCAGCGCCTAATGAGGACGGGGCCTTTAATAAGTACAAATGCCAACAGTGCTAACTTATTTATTTATTTTTGACAGCTCATTACCAAAAATTAAATTCATCCACACTACATTCATTAACCTGGAGTCATACCATTACAAACAATTAACATTAGATCAGGTCCCAGGAAAATCCACAAATAACATTCCATACTCATTCCTGCTCTGCCTGCGGTCTATCACAGCAAAATAATATCAGTGAGTGTGTGTGCGCGTGTCTGTCAGTGATAAATGGAAGACCAGGAGACCCTACGGCTCAAGAATATAAGGCCACCAACACACACACAGACGTACACATATATAGGTTTATATACAGCACCTGTAAGAATGTAACTCCACAAACTCTCTCTTGTGTATAACGGTGTAGTGTTCAGCTCTCTTTCTTTATTTCCTGTGTGTGTTTGGTGATGCGAGTGTCTGTACTCACCCTCCGCCGCTCAGCCCCAGTTTGGCTGCATCCAGGATGCTGGCACAGCCCTGTCAAACAAGAAAACAGTCTGCTGATGATTTACGCAGATCAATAAGACACTGTACTCACTGTATATCATTTACCTGTACAGTAAATATACAACACACACACAGTCACAACAAAGAAACACACAGTGACAAACAAGTGCAAATACAGACAAAATACATGATAAAAACTAAGATTAGTACAGTACAAATCCACCTATCCATCTGTCTGACTGTCTGTCTGTCTATCTATCTAACTGTCTGTCCATCCATCATTCTTTCATTCTATCGTTCTGCAGTATCTATCGTTCTGTGTGTGTCTGTCTGTCTGTCTATCTATCCATCTATACATCCGTCTGTCTGTCTATCCATACATACATACCTCTATTTGTTTATCTATCTCTTTCCATCCATCCATATATCTATCTTTCTATCAGTACAAATCTATCCATCCATCTATCTATCGTTCTATCTGTCCATTCATCCGTCTATCTTCCTGTTGGCCTATCTATCTGTCTGTCCATCCATCCATCCATCGTTCTTTCATTCTATCGTTCTGCAGTATCTATAGTTCTGTCCGTCCATTCATCCGTCTTTCTACCTGTCTGTCTGTCTGTCTGTCTGTCTATCTATCTATCTATCTATCTATCTATCTATCTATCTATCTATCTATCTATCTATCTATCTATCTATCTATCTATCTATCTATCTATCTATCTTTCATTCTATCGTTCTGCAGTATCTATAGTTCTGTCCGTCCATCCATCCATCCCTCTATTTATCTGTCTATCTATCCATCTTTCCATCCATCCATCTATCCACATATCTATCTGTCTATCTATCTGTCTGTCTATCTATCCATCTTTCCATCCATCCATCTATCCACATATCTATCTATCTAGCTGTCTAGCTGTCTGTCAATCGTTCTTTCACTCTATCGTTCTGCAGTATCTATAGTTCTGTCCGTCCATTCATCTACCTGTCTGTCTGTCTGTCTGTCTATCTATACGTCCGTCTGTCCGTAGATCCATCCATCCCTCTATTTATCTGTCTATCTATCCATCTTTCCATCCATCCATCTATCCACATATCTATCTGTCTATCTATCTGTCTGTCTATCTATCCATCTTTCCATCCATCCATCTATCTGTCTGTCTGTCTATCTATCTATCTAGCTGTCTAGCTGTCTGTCCATCGTTCTTTCACTCTATCGTTCTGCAGTATCTATAGTTCTGTCCGTCCATTCATCTACCTGTCTGTCCGTCTGTCCGTCGATCCATCCATCCCTCTATTTGTCTGTCTATCTATCCATCCATCTTTCCATCCATTCATCTATCCACATATCTATCTGTCTATCTGTCTGTCTATCTATCTATCCATCTATCCACATATCTGTCTATCTATCTGTCTATCTGTCTGTCTATCTATCTATCCATCTTTCCATCCATCCATCTATCCATATATCTATCTGTCTATCTATCTGTCTGTCTGTCTATCTATCGATACGTCCGTCTGTCCATCTATCCATCCATACATACATACATCCCCCTATTTGTCTGTCTATCTATCTTTCCATCCATCCATCCATCCCCATCTATCTATCTGACTGTATGTCTACCCATCTGTTCGTCTATCTATCCATTGACTAGTCCTCTACACATCTATGTCTATCTATATTATGTCTATCCATTTGTCTGTCTCTCTCTCTGTATACTGCTCATTAAAATCACCACCGAACAATTAAACAAGAAAACTGAAATACATGCAGCATATTTCATATACATTTAAAGACGAACAAACACAGACAGAAATTGGTGAAAAATTAAATGAGCTTAGAAAACACAAGAAGACCTCGGTGTCCAGAGCAGTGCTGTCTGCAGAAAAGAAGCAGAAAGACAGAAAGGAACGTTAGAAATAACAGCACATATCGACTCCTTTATCTATAAATAACTGCACACACTTATAATGACTTGTGCCTAATGGAGCCAAACAAATAGTGCCAGCACAACTCATTTACAATATCTCAGTCGGAGTATAATCCCTGATACACACACGCAAAAACCTTGAGCCAATATATCATCTTTCTCTCATACTACACCGGCCATATACTGTAATGCTGTAAAAGCCTGCGGTGTCCAGCACAGAGTAGGCTCATGTTTATTTAAATACACTTCAGACGATCAATATCCAAACACGATTTCTGCCAAATTATGGGCAGATTCAAACCTCAGAGATGAGGTTACACTGATGACCATTACTGACCCTGATTTCTCATATTACAGTAGATCATCCTCGTTCAGACATTCTCAAAGATCACCTCAGACGCTTTAATGTCGCTCAAGTGTTTAAATGTAATGGCGATGATTAGTTCAGCTTTAGTGCAATAGCCTCACAGCTCGCTGGACCATGAACGATAAAAGTGAGTTTTCAGAGACGTTAGAGGTCAATAAACGCACGCGGATGTCTAGAAGAACAGCAGTGGAGCTCAAATCTAGCTGGTTAATAGAGTGGAGACGAGGATGGTCAAACGCAGTATTGATTAAGTCCTTCCTGTTGGGCCTATGAAGGGTTACTTGTCTCTTCTGTAATGCTCAGACCATCTTTCAGTGTCAGAGAAACACTAAACTGAGGACTAGCCAGTATATATTTGGCTGTTTTATTGGCCTGTTTTTGTTCCAATTAGATTTTATAGCAACCAACACTGTTTTGCTACTAATTAGGTTTACAGGTCTTAAAAATCTTTTCAAATTAACAATAAATCACAATATGTCTAGGTCACAATGTACCCTTAAAAATCAAAAGAATATAAATAAATATTTATATATAAAAAAAATATTTACACTGCTGTTCAAAAGTTTGGGTTCAGTAAGATTTTAATGGTTTTTAAAGACGTTTCTTATGCTCGTCAAGGCTGCATTTATTTGATAAAAAATACAAATAAAACTGCAATATTGTGAAATATTATTTTAATTCAAAATAACAGTTTTCTATGTGAATATATTGTAAAATGTAATTTATTCCTGTGATACAAAACTGAATTTTCAGCATCATTACTCCAGTCTTCAGTGTCACATGATCCTTCAGAAATCATTCTAATATGCTGATTTATTATCGATGTTGAAAACAGTTGTGCCGCATAATATTTTGTTGGAACCTGTGATTTTTTTATTTCAGGATTCTTTAACAAATAAAAAGTTTCTTTCTTTTTATGAAAGAATTAATACTTGTTCACCAAGGATGTGTTAAATAAAAAAGTGATAGCAAAGACTTATATTGTCTTTATAAAAAAATATAAAATATAAATTATATTTTTATATAAAATTATATAAAAAAATATATTTTGAATAAATGCTGTTCTTTTTAACCTTTTATTCATCAAGAATCCTGAAAAAAGAATCACAGGTTTCCAAAAAAAATATTAAGCAGCACAACGTTTTCCAACATTAATAATAACAGTAATTAATCAGAATAATATATGACACTGAAAACTGAAGTAATGGTTTATAAAAATTCAACTTGATGCAACTTATTCCTGCATCACAGGAATAAATTATATTTTAAAATATATTAATATAGAACACCGTTATTTTAAACTGTGATAATATTTCATAATATTACATTTTTTTCTGTATTTTTCTGTATTTTTATTAAATAAATGCAGCCTTAATGAGCATAAGAATTCTTTAAAAACATAAAAAAAATCTTACTGATCCCAAACTTTGGTGTGACAGTGTATATGAATATAATAATATTTATATAAAAAATTCATATTTCCTTCTTTTCCTTTTTTTTCTTTTTATTGTTTGGGTAAACTGTCACCTAGACATGTTTCATGAGATTTATTATTAAATAACAATAAAAAAAATTATATATACAACACATATAACATTAGATGTTTATTATAAACATATTTTTGAAGTCAACATACTTTTAAACAGAAACAAAGACTCGTAAAACTATTCAGAAAATGAAAAATACTAAATAACAATGATTGGAATCTCCATTAAGAATAATGGGAATGACCATTATTACTGATAATAATAGTTTAAATTATTTTTAATGATGATTTAGATTAATACAGCAATATTTTTTACAATATTTAACACCTTTCTGAACACTTTTGACCATTCTTTTGGATTTCTGACCATATTTTGTCTTACAAAAATCCTGTTTCACTCAGAAATAAGTAATATTACTAACGTAAAATGAAAATTCAGACATAAAGCGAATAAAAAGTTAAATATCTAATATTCTTAACGGACCTCACAAAATTTTGCCTTAAAACAAGATCACACACTGTCTACTGTCTCTAAAATTGATCCATTTTCTGGATGGGTGAAATGCTGCAGAATATATGTGCACTGAGGGATTTCTCAGACGAATTAAATTTCCTTCTAGATTTCTTTGGTCAGTGACAGCGATGAAATGAGATGAATACTTTGGCGGCGGTTCCCAAGGCTAAAACATATCGGTCTGTGAGTGAGGCGACGGGAAACCTCCTTCACTCATTTGGATCAATGGTCTGTTTCCACTGAGCTCTGGCTAAATGCATCACTTTCATTAATAATGTCTTTCTGTAAACAAACTGTAGGTAGAAAATCTCCTTGTTATGAATCATTTAAATGCTAAAATTAAAATATCATGACATATTTCCCAATAAAACAGAAGGCTCATATACTGTAATGTGTGACATTTTGATAAAACATAATGAAAACATTTTTCTTTAGAATATCATGCACTGATAAATTGCGCACAAGTAAATATGGCCAATTTTGATTTAATCTCATCATTAAACTCAATATGAATTGACATTTGCAATGCACTTTAATTATTAATTGCGTAAATCGATATATTTCTTTGTGAAATTGATCTTAGGTGTACTATTGAAGCAAGGTATTACATTTTCAATATCAAGACATGTTTCCCAATAAAACAGAGGGCTCATATACTGTAATGTGTGACATTGACTAAACATAATGAAAACATGTTTCTTTAGAATAACATGCACTGATAAATTGCGCATAATATCATATATTATATTATCATATTTCTTTGTGAAATTGAGCTTAGGTGTACTATTGGACCAAGGTATTAAATTTGAATGAGTAGATTTTTATTCATGTTCACATTAGAATAACATGTGCTGATGCATCCTTTACCAGAACATGTATTAGATTTTTCTTAATTTTCATATACACCTCTATGAAGAATATTTCTAATACAGACACAATCCTTGATTATTTAAATGCAATGCAAATGTAGAAAAAATTTGGGGCAAAACTGATGTATTTTTATGGGTTTGGACAGAATTCCTAAACATAGCATACTGCTGATCGACAAAAAACAAACATCTGCAAACGGCAAAAAGTCTTTACTATCAGCGCTGCACACATTTTTAAAATCTGCGAGCGCTGTGATCGAAATATTCAGAGAATGCACAGACTACTTTCATACAGAGCTGGCTTATAAACAAAGTCAGCTGACCTCGATCGGTCAGAGTGGAAATATAAAATTGATATACAGTAATAAACATGTGAAGCGGGGAGTGCCGGTTTGCACCGCTACTCTCAGAACAAGACTGATATAAGAGTCCCAACAACACTGACCTGGTTAGCAAGCGCCCTTGGGAGGAAGAATTAGCATGTGAATGCAGTTCAGGTTAGAACTAAATGAAGATGGGTTTGGCAGGAAGAACTAATCCTGAGAGACCTCACTGTAAAAGACTCCTAAAATGTGCAGCCCTGCTTTTTAAAACAGCCTGAAAAAGACTGAACCAAAACAGCCACGACACTCAGAGCACCTCTGTGACGGTTCCTCATTTTATGCAAATGATTTCTGATCTGCGTTCTTTAATTAGTCAAGGAGAAAATGAGAGCTGAGAAATTAAATTGGCTGTGTGAAAACAAGGAGCTAAAAACCAGCACCACTGAAGTGCAGACTATTTCTGTGTTTTCATCAACGAGGGTAAACCTGGAGACAGCTAATCATTAGCACTCCTATTTTCCAGCTTTGGCAATGGAAAATACTTTCTAAAAACATGAAATAAAAGTAATGACTCTCTCTCTCTCTATATATATATATATATTTTTTTTTTTAAGTTTCATTATCCCTTTGACAAAGCTGAATCTATATTTCTATGTATGGGTCAAAGACAAAAAAGGGGTTTAAGCATGAAAACAATAAGTGTAATACTGCTTTAAGTTTTTGTTGTTTTTCCAAAAAAGATTAAAACGTTTTATGTTTAATTTAATTGCCTTTTTGTTTTTGTTTTTCTGAGCAAAAAATAAATATCATACATTTTTCCCTAATTTACAGAAGACTGTCATTTAGTGTAACAATCTTTTCAGGCATATTTACAACAAAAATCAATTTATGAGATATTAATGAAGTACTTTTACCTCAAATACTAATTAGTTGTAATTCAACATTTTTAAAACTTGCCAATATCCTAGGTTTTGCCCATTTGTCCGATTTTTTTTTTACTCATTTAAAACACAATAAAATTTAATATGCTCCCTTATTCTTTTATATTTTTTATTATGTACAAGTCAGAATAAGCATGTTGTTTAAATTTTTACATAAATATTGTGTTGCACTGAATGACATTATAACATTATTTCAACCTAATCTTGACTTTTTATTTGCTAAAAACTTTGAAACACTAAAAGCATACACTTTAATTACATTTAATTACATTTAATGACATATGTATATACTGTGATGCTACTTTTACAAGAATTACAGAGTTTAGTTTTTTGTATGTGTGTATATATGCATATACACACATACATATATCTATTTTTATATATATATATGAAAATATAGCATATTTCGTCAAATAAAGGCATATAAATATTTCTAAACATTATTTATTTTTTATATACATATATGAAATTAATTTTAACTTATTTAAACACACACCCTAATATAACTAGAATCAGAAATTCTTATGAAAGTAGACATCACAGTTCAACAAGTACCTAGTGTCATAAAAGGGAAGAGCACTCTCTTCATAGGGTGATTAATTATTTCTAGTTGAAATAAAAATGAAATGCTCAACCTGTCAAGCGCACCAACTCGGTGTCACCAGAACAGTCTGTTCTTTGTCCTATTATATAGATGATGTATTTTCACAGACTACAGCTTGTTGACTATACACCTGTCAGTGCGTAGAAAGTCCCCTTTCAGATCTGATCTTGAAAATCTGTAGCGTTGTAGAACCGTTACAATGCAGCTCAATCAGGTGCTAAATGCACAAAAACAGTGATGCACTGCAAGAATTTAAATAAAGCAATTGTGCATTTGCTAAATCTGGCACTAAAACAACACAGCAGCACTGCAGTCCAGATGTAAAACATCTCAAAGAAAGCACAATCGCTGAACTGTGCACCAGTGCCAATCCTCATTGTAATGCCTGGAATGAAATGATTTGGTCTGTGATTTGTGGCTTGTGTTTTAGGGAATCAGAATCCACTGTAGTACACAGAGCATCTGGCTGTTAGCGTGCAGCATGAATGAGCAGCCTAAATACAGTATCCCAACAGTACTCAGCATTGTGGAGTGTGGCGCTGGGCTTGCCGTGTGCTGTGACTGTGAATTTCACATCTAGGTCAAGAGCGCTTTCAGTGTGAGTAAGACTGGGTGGAAATTCCCCTGATTCCTGACTGGCTGTAAAGGAAACTCTGCTTTTGTGGGGTAAATTCCAGAATTGCGAGCGTAGCGTAGACATTCCAATGCCAGGTTTCAGCTGTTAACAACAGCAAGTTCTAGTAATCATTGTGTTTACAAACTATTACTATTCGTAATAGCATTTATAGGATAAACTGACTTTAAAAACAATACAAAATGATAAAACTGTTAATAAAACAAATACACATATGCACATATTTAATGTGGTGCATGTTACAAGAAAAAACAATGCTGTTTGCCATCACTGACTTCAAACTTGGCCTGATCTGAAAATGCATGTGCACAAATGAAATTTGAGAGCTACAATGGCAGCATGATTTCCAGTGAGTAACGACTTGAAACAAAGCTATTGTATGGCATCAGAGGAAATATAGCACACAAGTCAAATGGACTACTTTATGATGCCTTTTTGGGCAATGATAAATGTATGCATTGTCAATAGTCTCTTTTCATGTTTCATGATAGTTTGGAACAAGCTATTCCTTTCAAAACAAACACTTAAATATATAAATAGTCGTGTTGATTAAACTCTTGATTGGACTCTCTAAGGTTAAGGAAGGCCACAACAGGTGAAGTACACTTTCATCTGAACTCTGAGGCAGTGGACAACCACATACACGCACACACAAAATCAATCGCCAATTCTAACCACTCAACATCAAATGCTAGTAATCATCTTCTTGCCCTTCAGAACAACCCTCAACAGTGTCTGAGATTTCATGAACTGAGACCTGAGAAATACATCATGTATGGACAATGGCAGATCTCAAATGGCTCAATCAATTGCTCACCGACCAAAGCCTTGACAAATACCTTTCAAGACAACATATAAATTGGTTCATACCTCCTGCCAGGATCTGCTGTTCCAACTCAGCCATCTGCTTCCTGTAAGCTCTAAGTGCTGCCTCTTTGAAGGTGGGACGTATCCGTTTTTTGGGTGGTGGTGCTTCTGGCACAGGAACCTCTGTAACATTTTTGTTCTCATCCTCTTGTTCTACAGTCTCTTTTACCTCATCTGCTCCCTTGGTTGTTGATGTTCCTTGAACCTCCTGCAACTCCTCTTTGTTCTCGTCCTGTTCCTCTGTCTCTGCTTCCGGTTCTTCGGTTACTTCCACATAATCCACCAAACTCACCTCATACTCCGCTGTGTCTTCAGTCATCGGATTGTCATCACACTCCTCACTGTATTCCTCATCGTATTGCTCATCAAGGCTGCAGTCATATTCCAGCACAAGGTTACCTTCTTGCGAGATGTCATACTCTTGCGAGACATCATATTCCTCTTCTTGGTCCTGTTCCCCAGCCTCGTTTGCATTTGTTCTGTTTTCCAGATTGGCTAGCACCTGTTCCATCACCTCAACGTAATGCGTTTCATTGTCCACAGGTTGTTCAGCGGGTTGTTCTTCCTCTTCTGCCTTGTAATAGAAAGGTTCTGTGTAGACGTCAGAGTCAATGGTTGTGCTGGAACTGTTCGCTGTGGACTGGGACATCGTTCTGAACCTACCCATGAATGAGGTGTTGCTTGGTTCTTCAACCGGGGCGCTAGTGCTTTGAGAGCCTTTATTCCACACAAAATCCAAAGCTGACTTTGCTCTTTGCAGGGTGGATCCAAATCCTCCAAAGCTGAAGGTTTTTTCGGTGAGGTCTATGCTGAGCCTGCTACTCCAGGATTTAGGGACTTCCTCCACTTTCTCATTTCTGATCTCACTCTGGCTCCGGTACATGGAGGAAGATTTCTGGCTTTGATGGAGGTGGTTCACATCCTGTCTCTGCAAAGTTTGTGGAGCTGATTCAGGCTTGGCATGGATCTTCTTGGTCTTGGGCTTCTTTTCGGGTGGTGGTTCTGCTGCAGGTTTAGGTACTGGTTTTGGTATGGGTTCAATCACAGCCTCTGGCTCTGGTTCTGGCTCTAGTTCAGGTTCAGGTTCTGGTTCTGGCTCGGGTTCTGGCTCTGGCTCTGGCTCTGGCTCTAGCTCTAGCTCTAGCTCTAGCTCAGGTTCAAAATATTCAGGTTCTATATCTATATCTTGATCTTGGGCTGTCTCAGGGGTGCTATCTAGTGTCAAAAAGGTCTCACCTTCAAATTGCAAATCAACCTCAAGGCATTTAGTTATTTTCTCAGGGAAACCAGGGTTGGCTGCAGGGTCAAAGGGGCTACTGATTTCAGAGATTATGTTCTGTTCAGTGGAGGCATCCAAACCTGAATCAGCACCTTGTTCAAGGTGATGCCAGTCTTTCCATGGTGAAAGGTCACCCTGCAGCGACAGCTGAGAGCCGCTGTAATGGCTCCTGTCCCCTGATATACAAACAAGACCATTACTTACACCACTGTCAATAGTCTCTGTGGTTTCAACTTCATTATGTTCCGCATAAGGTCGTTCTTGGCTCAGAGTTTGACTGGGGGGACTGGCGTACCAGGAGGACGCCATGTCTTCTTGCTTCCGCTGCCAAAGTTCCTGATCTGAGGAGGAAAGCAAGGAGCAGCCGTTGACTCTGCTGAAATACTGACTCTCGGAAAAGTCCTCAGAGTAAGATTGGCAAAGTTTGGAGCAGTCCGATTCGGACCGGCTGAGTTTGGGAGTGGAGTAGTCGCTCTGAGACAGCCATCCAGGTGTTATGTCAGTATAGTAGGACTTGCTTTGCTTGTCGTGGTCATCGTAAGCTGTACCATCCGCATAGTGCACAGAGTATGCAGTGTCATCAGCCATCCTTCGGTGATCGTGAGACTTTTTCTTGTCCGATTTACTTTTCGGAGTTGGTTTGGACACAATTGCATATTTGTTTTTGTTTAATTCATCAAGCTCTTTGTCGCTTTCCATGGAGTCCCAGTCATCGCTTTCAGCCTTGTCTTTGGCTGAGACCTTGATATCCATGCTTTCGTAAGTCTGGGAAGAAGCCATCGGCTTGTCTCGCTTTTCTTTCGATTCGTGTGCTAGACTATCAGTTGAGATGGATATTCCAGTCCCTTTTAGCTTATAACACTTTTTCAAAACTAAATCCCGGTCTGGCGGGCTTGAAAATATAACTATGATTGGTCGAGGTTTAGCATTGTAACATTCTCTTTGTTGCCCTAGTCGATGGGCCAGTTCAATTTTAAATGTTTTGCGTGCGTCAGCAAAACCCATTTTCTCTTTTAGAATCTGATAAATAAGGTCTTCTGTTTTTTCGTACTTCTCCTCAGGCACATTTAGAAATCTCAGAGTAGCTTTGTTGGTCTGTTGGCTAATCTGTCTGATGTAGTCATGGATGTCTCGAGTCTCACGCCTGGACTGCACAAAACCTGAGCGGAGCTGCTCAATTTCACTCTGCACCACCTCCACACTGCTGGAGATCTCATCGATGGAGCTTTTGAGGGCGTTAACATGCCCTCGCAGTTCTGAGAGCTCAGACTCAATCTGACTGATTCCCTGAAGTTCTTTAAAGATCATCTCCATCACATCCTGAGTCTGACTGATACATCCCGTCGAGCTGGATCCTGGCTCCAGGGTATTGGCTTTCTGGTGTCGGCCAGCCCGGTCCAGAGATTTGCTTCTGATGCCAAGAGTTTTTCTCCAGTTGCTGGCCTCTGAGTCCGAGGACACACATTCTTGGCTCTTCTTCCATTTCCTCAGTTTTTTCAGAGCGCCCAATCGAAGGGTGTGGAGACTGCTGCGCTCTCCCCGTTCCCCCTCCGAGCTGCCATCAGAGGGCGCTAAACTAATCAAACTCTTCCTGTTCCTTCTTACTGGCATTGTATAAGCTTTTTGTTCATCGAATCTATGGACAAGTTTTGCCTCGTTTAGAGAGTCAGAGTAATCGCTATCAATTGACAAGACCTCATGAAACTCATTATTGTTCAGAAAGAGGGCATTTTTTGGAAGTCCATTGGCAATTGCTACACGGTAACTGAATGTTGGCGAGAGAGAAGAACAGTCGTTTTTACCGTCATCCTCCTCAAGAGATATATTGCGCGCCGACGAGCATTTGGAGATTTTTTTAACTGTGCTTTTCAGTGTGGTCGAGAACGTTGGGTTCCGTGCATGTAGTTCGGGGGACGTTTTGGATTCTTTTTTGTTTTCGCTACTCTCTTTCTTCTTTGTGGTATTTGCCAGTTTCTTTGTAAACATTCCTTTGCAAATCTTTACAATGTAAGACGATATCTTCTTGAAATGGGCAGAAACCATGGAGGGCGATGTTTCAGCAGTTTTGCACTCCGGATGCAGTGAAGCAAAACTGGTCACAAATCCAGCGGTGCTCAACAGGAAGCACACAGACACTTATGAGTTTTGAAAGTCAACCCTGAGGTATAAAAGAGGGTCTAGAGAAGAAGTGACCTCAGACGCGGTTGTGCCGAGCAGAAATCATTGCACATCCTCATTGAGGGAAATATTCAAGGGTGTTCTTCAGAAGAGGCCTCATGTCTCTGAAAAAAGAAAGAGAAAGATCTTTTCAGTTAGCTTCCACTGAAGGTCAGCATGTAAAATGCATAACTCCAAATGTTACACTCCACATACTGTATAATAAATCATTGAATAATTCTTTGTACTAGAGCCCAAATTTCATAGTCCGTTTCTTATGAGGCTGTCAAATCCAATTCAACTGAGCTAGACGTGTCACATTTTGTGAGAATTGCGGTAAAGCTTCTTATTTACACAGAAATTGGTGCAGAAAAGATTTTGGGCCACAACAGAATTGTTGTAGAGATCCAATAAACCCTTACACACCTTGACATGAATAGCTGTGTTTACAAATCGATGCATTTATACAGTAGCTTCGAAATGAATTTCTATTAAATCGAGTTACACCACTTTCGGACTGACACATACAATATCCCATGATACATACATACAACCTAATGATCACAGTGAAATGGTGCAGTTCAAATGCACTAGAAAACACAATATGACCATTAACCTGAACAATATACTCAAGTGTAAAGGGCAGGACCCTGTATGCTGCTATTGAAAAAAAGTGGAATATGTTTGAATATCAATAATTCAGATATGATTTGACCAGAAGCTCATACTTTATTCATAAATGGAGGCAAACGGTGAAGAATACAGTCATGTCGCATTACTGAGCCTTGTTATGCCTAAAAACATAAAGGCATAAGAAAGAGTGATGTGCTATAAAATCCTGCAGGTGAAAGACAACATGGGTGAAGGAAAAAATACACTGCAAGTAGAAACTGGGGGTGGATTTGTTTGACTTGAACCTATAATCAAACAACTAGAAATCAACCATATCACTCTAGCAACAAGCTAAAAACCCTAAACACCACAGCGATGCCTTTGCAAACACCCAACCACACTAGCAGCCCTAGCAAATTGTGCTAAGACAAAATTTCTTTAGAAATTATGTGCATTTATAAACATACAGGACAGGTGACAGCCTGTGTAATGCATGTGTGTGTGTGTTGATGGCGTTGTTGACAGATGTGTTGCTGAGAGTCACACACCTTGATGTTAACAGACCTCTCTCTGTCTTTCAGACCCTCTAAAGCAGCTTTCGCTCCACTAATGTAATTATAACCAAACAAAGCTTGTACACTCAAATATTATTAATCCAATCAGATGTAATTTGATGATCAGTGCTAAACTAAGTATCCTGTCAAGAACATGGTTATGTTTCAGTATGTAATTATTTTTGTCCTGTTTTCCACAAAAAATATCAAAATATCCTTAAAACAACAACCAAAAAATTCTTCTTAACATATGTAAATAGGATGTAATGACTCATTTTCAGAGAAGTTTAAATCTTGAATTAAGTTTGTTTTATCCCCCACTGGCAAAAAAGCACTGTTTTGAGCATAAATCTTAATGCATTTTCTTAGATTTATGAATAGCTCAAGAAAAACCTTTTCATTTGATAAATTCCCTGAAAACAAGCCCTGATATCTGTTTCTGAAAACAAGACAAAACTATTGATTAAGAAAATGTTTTTCTGCAGTGGCAAAATTAATTATTTACATAAAATTGAGTTTTTACGAACCATTAAGATTTTTTTTTCATAACATTTCATCACAATAAATACTTTAATATAAACTTTTCAAAGAATTGAGGTGCTTAATCATCTTGAGAATAATGTCATATAAATGGTTAGATAAACATAGCATGTGACTCAAATTGCTTTATATATACATATATATACACAGTGTATATATATATATATATATATATATATATATATATATATATATATATATATATAAAGCAATTTGAGTCACATTTTATGTTTGAAAGGTGCTATATACATACATTTTTATTATTATTTATTATTATGTTTATATATACAGTCAAACCATTATATTTTTTACTAGTGAGTGCAGGACACTATAGTTCATTTATGCAAGTAAGGATAGCAAAATAAGTAAACTGTGACATATTATACTCAAACATTCTTCATACAGTGGACTACCAGTAAAATTGATAATAAAACAAGTTTGGGCCGAAACATTTTTCAGAACATTTTTGGCTTGAGTGTTTTTTTCTGTAATTGCTAATGCAACCTTTTTAAACCACAGACTGAACAAAATGAAGCATTGCTTGGTAAATGGTCAACAAAGTATTGAAAGCTCTGTAAATATTGTCATACTAACAGTTGTCAGAATTTTTGGTTGATTGTAATCCGTTACATACCTTTCTAATTATCTGAGATTATCCAGATTAATTTGTTCTGACAGTGTTCACAGTTCTTGTCATATTTTATTACCATTTTCTAAACTATAGCGAATAAACTGTGATAATGTGAAAAATGTTGAAGGTGTCTGAATAAATGTTGGTTTGACTGTATATAATCTGCCACACATACTGCCTATTCAACACAACCAAACCACTCAGTAACAGACGTCAAATGTCACAATCACCAGACCACATAATTTCCTACAAATTTACTCTCTGATACTTTTAATTAAACTAAGTATTTGGCTGGTAAAACTCCAGCATGTGGTTTCTCAGACAATGATTAAGACTTTGGACCTAATGGCATCTGATGTCCACTCAGAAAAGTTCAGTCCAGGCAGTGGAAACAAATGCTGAGACCAGAGGTTTCTAACTTCCTTTACCAATTAATTTATTAGCTCTTCGGTGATTAATGGCTGAAATCACTGTCTCTTCATCAAGCCATTACAGCATTACAGAACTCAATCAATCAATCTACTGAAAAATACAGGCAAGACGATTAAATCTGATTAGAGTAACCGTCATATTTCCACCACAAACCCAACAGGTAATCAACTACTAATTTATAGCGCTAATCAAAATTCATTGGGTATGATGTAAATGCACTGCTAAAGATCACAATGTAGTCTATTATATGGAACATATGTATGCTTTAATCTGAACTGATTCTGAATGCATGCATGTTTATGTCTATGCTAAATGACCAAATGTATGTGATACCACCTATATACGAACAGGTCTGGTTATTTCAGCTAACACAAGCATATAGAAATACATTTTTTTTTTTTATTCCAGCATGATAATGATCTGCACACCAAGCGAGGTCCACAGAGAAATGGTTTACTGACTCTGGCATGAAAGAACTTGATTGATGCACTAATGCTCCTGTGTCCGAAAGAGAGCAATTCCCTGCATGCACATTCTGAGATCTAGTGGAAAGAAGAGTGCAAGCTGTTAGAGAGGGCTCATTTTTGGCCAAAATGTCTTAATGATGGATTTCTGTGTTACAAACACACAGCTTTTGGCTTTTTTCAGATGCTAATTGATGGCCTGGAGTGGTGTGGATTATTGTGATGTTTTTTATCAGCTGTTTGAACTCTCATTCTGACGGCACCCATTCACTTCAGAGGATCCATTAGTGAGCAAATTATATAATGCTACATTTCTCCAAATCTGATGAAGAAACAAACTCATCTACAGCTTGGATATGTAATTTTAAAGGAGAAGTTCACTTCCAGAATACCCTTGTCATCCAAGATGTTTATGTCTTATTTCTTCAGTCGTAAATAAAAACATTTCAGGATTTCTGTCATATAGTGGACTTCTATGGTGCCAGCGAGTTTAAACTTCCAAAATGCAGTATAAATGAAGCTTCAAAGGGCTCCAAATGATCCCAGCCAAGGAACAAGTGTCTTATTTAGTGAAATGATTAGTTAATTAAAAAAAATACAATTTATATACTTTTTAACCTCAAATGCTCTTCTTGTCTAGCTCTGAGTGTACTCCCGTTCAAGACAGTTAGGGTATGTCAACAAACCCATTTCTCATTTTCTCCTCCAACTTCAAAATCATCCTACACCGCTGCAGTACCAACCCAGTGTTTACATGCAATGTGCAAAGAAGATCAAATGCCCTTTACAAAAAAAAGGTAAAACAGCGATGTAGGGCGATTATGAGAAAATGAGAAATTAGTTTTTCGATATACCCTAACTGTCTTGAACTGGAGCATTTGAGGTTAAAAAGTATATAAATTGTCGATTTTTTTAGAAAGTAACTGATCATTTTGCCAGATAAGATCCTTCTTCCTCCGCTGGGATTGTTTAGAGCCCTTTGAAGCTGTATTTAAACTGCATTTTGGAAGTTCAAACTTGGGGCCCAATAGAAGACCACTACATGGACAGAAATCCCGAAATGTTTTCCTCAAAGAAACAATTTCTCTATGACCGAAGAAAGAAAGACATAAACATCTTGGATGACAAGGGGGTGAGTAAATTCTTTAATTTTTTGTTCTGGATGTGAACTTCTCCTTTAAGTAGCACGGGCATATTTGTAGAAATGGCTAAACATACATTGTATGGGTCGAAATCATAGATTTTTCTTTTATGCCAAAAGTCATTAAGACATTAAGTAAAGAACATGTTCTATGAAGATATTTTGTAAATTTCCTACCATGAATATGACAAAATGTTTGATTAGTAAAATGCATAGCTAAGAACTTCTTAATATTTCCTTTTTTTTTTGCACCCTCAGATTCTAGATTTTTCAATAGTTGCTTATTTATTCAGCAGATGATGTATAAATCTCCATTTTTTAGTCACCTTATGACTGGTTTTGTGGACTCCAGGGTCAAACATATGTGCATGCATTATTACATTTTAACATTTTTTTTAATTATTGTATATGTAAGAAGATACTGAATATTAAAGAAATTTTGATATAGAAATTGATTATATCAAATATTGCATTTAAATATAACATTAGATATTTTTTTTAATTGTATATATTTAATATTTGATTTTAAAGCTATTAGTCTATTGTTTAAATTAAATTTTCGTTAAAAAAGACATCTGCTGTTATTGGATATTGTAAGGTGTATATGCTGACAACTTGCAAATTAAACTGCATTTTGAAAGTTCAAACTCACGAGCACTATACTGCCCTCCAAAGGCAAAGTGCAGTAACTACGCGAACACTGAAACTGAGAAAAATGCCTTTAAAGCTTTTTCAACAGCTAGTCAAACATGTTGACACTCTTGTTTCTCTGAACGTTTCTCTGAAACGGGACAAAATTGAACCTGGAGACTTTGCCACAAGACAAAACAGTTGTCACAAAGTCCATTTTAAGCCTTAACTCAATTTTGACCAAATTTGTAGTTACTGCGCTTTGCCTTTGGAGGGCAGCATAGAAGTCCACTATATGGAGAGAAATCCTAAAACGTTTTCCTCAAAAAAAGACATTTCTTATCAACTGAAGAAAGAAAGACATGAACATCTTGAATGACAAGGAGGTGAGTAAATTATCTATAAATTTTTGCTCTAGAAGTGAACTTCTCCTTTAAGCAGATTCAGGTGTGGAAAATAAGTTTCAGTTAACTAAAAAAAGGGCTCTTTACCAAAAACCCTATTGCGAAAAGCACACTGTAAGATATGTGCATTTATTTACAACTATTTTTTTTCAGCCACTCATTAGTTTAGTTCATTCATCATGTAGCTGCTCGAAATTATTGCGCTTGACAGCGTGTTGTGCAATGCCTCATAAAGACGGGCAGCTCATTAGCCACTCTCTTCTTCTCCCTCTATCGCCCCGAGGAAAGCCGATTCTCGTGTGTGGCCATCCGTGAGCTTGAGATGCAAAAGACATGGATTATCGATCCGATGCAGATGCAGGGCTCTGACCCCATACCTCACATACAGACAGACCTCTGACAACCTCAGCCCCTCCTGATGCATATTTAAGATAGAGAGAGAGAGCGACGAGAGACGGCGAGAGAGAGAGCCCCACCCACTAACACAATTACAATCCGTCGCTCATCTCACATTCACTCATTACCCCGTGAAACCTCGGCATGCACAGATCCGTGTCTGCATACGCTTTCTAAAGCTTAAAATGCATGCATTTGATAAATGTGCATGGCTGACTTTGAGGCCCCTTGACTGATATCAGTTCACATCATCAGGGCGGTTGTCCCAGCATGCATGCATTCGTGCATGCATTAAACAAATGCTAATTTGCCATTGCAAATGCAACAAATCAGAGCTGCGAGAATTAGAGAGCGCTTTATAATCCAGTGAGCGCTTCAATCATCCCTCTCTGCCTGCGAGGACATGCCACCAGATGTTGATCAGCGAGAAACCCGCTGAACCCATCAGCCTCTACAACACAGAAAAAGTGATGCACAGATTCATGCACGCTCAAAATGCACGATCAGTTCAAGTGCAATTTCAGGTTCGAGATGCAACAGCTTAAGTTAGTGCACACACGTACCTGAATCGCAACCCTCTCCGAGAGAATGCAAAATCCATCCAACTCTTAAACGTCCTGCCACGATGCCCAGAGCATCCTCTGACGACGCAAACAGCAAACCCTCAGTTCCACGTCCTGCTCTCTCTGCGATCCATTCCTCCCTCGTCGCCTGCTGCAGCGCTCGGCTCAACCTTGGGATGAAGTCTGGCTCGGCGGGCGCATGCTGTTGCAAATGACGGACGGATCCTCTGTAAAATCCCTTGTCTCCGTCCGGCTCTCCCAGACAGAAGTCGCAGCGCTCCGCCGGGCAGCAGACGGTGTGTCTGGGATGGTGAAAGCCCCCCGTCTGGATGCACGGGACGCGCGTGTGGTTGTGTGAACGTGTGCTGAGAGAGAGTACGAGAAGCCCTTGGAGGAGTGCAGCCCTGAGCCTCTCTCTCGCTCACACAGAAAGAGACGCACAAAGCCGCTGCTGCGATTCACAGACCTGCACACGTGACACGAGAGAGAGAGGAGAGAAGAGAGGGAGGATGGGAAAGGATGAGACGCACAGCAGGAAGGCGGGATGAATGTGTGTGTAACCGAATCGAAGACTGACTTGCAGCTATTAAAGCCTTGCATCAATATCCTGCACTCTTTCGGTCGTTTTAACCTCTCTCTCAATCTGTCCATTTGATTCATGCTCTAATTTGTAGTGTTTTCTAATGCAAACATCTCTAGCGCTCAGTATTTAAGTTGAGCTTGTGCATCGTCCTTCAGCGATTTTGATTCAGACAGGAATGATTCCTCAAATCCTGTTTTGCTGAGGATTGACCAGATGATCAGATGCAGCATTCTCACCTGCTGGACAATAAAACAGGTGAAAAAATCCCACAGATGCATGTTGGATGAGGAGCAATCACCCAGAACACACTACCTATCAATACCCAAGCAAATAGATAACACTGTAACAACTCAATAGCAAACCTAAATAAAAACCCCCAAAAGCCCTACTGAATAACAATGCATTAAAAACCACATCGTTCTAGCAACTACATAGGAACTACCTAGAAATCACCCAAGGAATCATCAATGATGCCATTCAAAGTCATGAAATACAACAACTATATAGTATTTTTTGAGGGGGACAAATAAATAAAGAAAATAATTAAACAAAAACCATATTACTAAAATTAAAATAATTAACATTTAATAAAAAAATTGAAAATTGAAAATGAAGTATTTTTTTTTTTAATTAAGTGAAAAAAATGTAAATAGTAATGTTTGGGGAACAAATAATAAAACTAAATAAATGACAAAAGCACATAACAAAATGTGTTAAACTTAAAAAGAAAACTTACAATTTAAAAAATGAAATTTAAAATATAAATAAGAAACTCAAAGTCAAAGTGCCCACCTTTTTCCTTGACATGGAAGTAAGCTTTTAGCTGAGATTTTCAGTTCTTCTCTCATAGGGAAATAACAAGAAGAAAAACAACTTTCAGTAAACAGTAAAATGGTTTTCACTACAAACCTGTGTTCATAATTAAGACAACACATTAAAAAAATGGTAACAGCTAAAAATACCTGGATACAGATTAGATTTATGATTTTATTTTTATTTTTATGTCCTATCAAAAACAGTGGTTAAATTGAATTAAATTAAATTAAATAACTTAATACTTTATTAACATTTTTACAATAATAGAGCCCTGTGATTGATTAGAAATTCTGTGCTGTTTAACTTTTTTTCTGAATTTCTGATTTAATTTTTTAAATGAATTTTAAAAAAACGTTGGTGAAATTAAAGCATAAAACATTAACAATGTTATTTTTAAAATGCCCACTCCTATGGGAAGAAAAAGGTGGATAGGAATGATACTAAACTAACACTGATACCATAACAACCATTCCGAACACACCTAGTAACCACCCAAAACACCTTAGCAATCACATGGCAACACCCTAACAACCACTCAGAAAAGCCTAGCAACCCCCTAGATTAAATTAGCATAATGGATGTGAGTTTTGCACAGGCAAAAACACCACAGGCATTTTCTTCAGAAAACATCTCATTATGCATTATAGAATATGATTACACTCATTACTATATTTTCTCTCTGTAATTTGCATGAGAAAAATGAATGTAATCAAACCGTGATCTTCAACACAATATACAAAGCTCACCATCTGTACGGAAGTCTTAGATGCCTATGGTTAGCACGATCTTTTGCAGTCTCTGTGTCCTTGTAGAATATGATTATCATGTGTGATTGGTTTAGAGCTGAGAGCTGAGAGCTCTGCTCGCTTAATTTAGCTGCTGTGCTATTTCCAAAGCTTTTATTATGATTTCTGTATCTCTCAGGAAACAGGGGATGTGTCATGTAATCCCGCAAACAGCCGCTAATTTGTCTCGCCTCCCGGCTAAATTGCCTTTTCCACACTCTTTTTGCCTGTGTTACAACAGAAAAGGGGTGTGTGAGCGAGAGAGAGCTGAGAGAAAATCAAGCAGAGCCAGAGGGAAGCATGAATTCGGGATGTTCATGTGGAAGACGGCTCTTGGTCGCCCCCTAGTCTAGACACACATAATCGACAGCCTACATCAAACTAATCCACAGCTGTTCATTTATGAGAGGTAAGAAATGTAACTAAATAATCAGGCTAATGCTCTGCTTTACTATAGAGGTGATGTGTGTATAATTATAATCTCTGTAGCATATGCCACTAAAACTCATTTCCATAATCCTGTACATAATTGCTTAAAGTCAACATGAAATGGCATTTAAAATCCATTTTACAGCCAAACATGTAAAATAGGTTAGGTTAGAAAATGGGTTATTAACCTTTCATTTAACAAAAATGTAGGGCCCATTTTATAGTTTTCTCAAATTCTGTTTTATTGTTTACATTTTTTCTAGATTACATTTTAATGATTTAATTCAATTTGAATAAGCATGTCTAATCAACTCAATTCATGAAATTTAGTTGTTTTTAATTTAATTTAATTGTTTGATTAAAAAAAATACTTTTTATAATCATAGAGGCCTATATTGACTGATCTGTGCTGTCTGCTTAATTATTTTCTGGATTACATTTTAAAAATTCTAATTTTATTATTTTTTAATGAAATAACTCAATTTATTAACTTTTACTTTAAACAGGTTGGGAACCTTATTGAAAGTTTAACAAAAAAAATATTTTTAGTGCCTATTTTATTTTTTCTCAAATTCTGTTTTATTGTTCCCAAAATTATTATTTATTTATTTTTATTTTTTTCTGGATTACATTTTAATGGCTTAATTTTTTTTTTATAATGAAAAAAAAAAAACATGTCTAATCAGCTGAATCATTCAAATTTTATTTTTTGTTTTAATAAATAACTCAATAATTTATTAACTTTTACTTTAAACAGGTTGGGAACCTTATTGAAAGTTTAACAAAACATATTTTTAGTGCCCATTTTATTTTTTCTCAAATTCTGTTTTATTGTTAACATTTTTTCTAGATTACATTTTAATGATTTAATTCAATTTGAATAATCATGCTTTTAATAAAGCATGTCTAATCAACTCAATTCATGAAATTTAATCGTTTTAAATTTAATTTAATTGGTTGATAAAATAATACTTTTTATAATCATAGAGACCTATACTTACTGACTGACTGTGCTGTCTGCTTAATTATTTTCTGGATTACATTTTAAAATAATAATAATTTATTAACTTTTATTTTTAAACAGGTTGGGAACCTTATTGAAAGTTTACACAAAAAAATTTGTGCCTATTTTATTTTTTCTCAAATTCAGTTTTATTGTTCCTAGAATTATTGTTTGTTTATTTATTTGTTTATTTTTTCTGGACTACATTTTAATGGTTTAATTCAATTTTAATAATGAAAAAAACATGTCTAATCTACGGTGCCCGCCAGGGGACACCTTCGGTTCACTTATGTTTGTCGTGGCCACGACATATAAACTCGTGGGAACATGATATTATGTTGTGGCCACGAGATATTAATTCGTGGGAACGTCATATTAACTCGTGGGAACTTGATATTATGTCGTGGCCACGAGATCATTTTGTCGAGGTAACGACATCCTTATGTCGTGGCCACAAGATGCGATGATGAGGGAACGAGATCCATTTCTCGTGGCCACGACTTATTATGTTGAGGAAACAACATGCATTTCTCGTGGGCACGAGTTTTAATGCATAAACAAACCTGCGTGACCATAGTAACCCAGGATTAGCCTATCAGTACGGTGCCCGCCAGGGGACACCTTCGGTTCACTTATGTTTGTCGTGGCCACGACATATAAACTCGTGGGAACATGATATTATGTTGTGGCCACGAGATATTATCTCGTGGCCACAACATAATATCATGTTCCCACGAGTTTATATGTCGTGGCCACGACAAACATAAGTGAACCGAAGGTGTCCCCTGGCGGGCACCGTACTAATCAGCTAAATCATTCAAATTTTATTTTTGTTTTAATAAATTAACTCAATAATATATTAACTTTTATTTTAACTCAATTTATAAACTTTTATTTTAAACAGGTTGGGAACTTTATTGAAAGTTTAACAAAAAAAAAATATTTTTAGGGCCCATTTTATTTTTTTGTTAAATTCAGTTTTATTGTTCCCAAAATAATTATTTATTTATTTGTTTGTTTGTTTGTTTATTTTTTCTGGATTACATAAAAAAAAACATGTTTAATCAGCTGAATCATTCAAATTAAATTTTTGTTTTAATGAAATAACTCAATTTATTAACTTTTATTTTAATCAGGTTGGGAAACTTATTGAAAGTTTAACAAAAAATAAATAAATAATAATTTTAGGGCCCATTTTATTTTTTCTCAAATTCGGTTTAATTGTTCCCAAAATTATAATTTATTTATTTATTTATTTATTTATTTGTTTATATTTTTCTGCATTATGTTTTAATGTTTTAATGCAATTTTAATAATGAAAAAGCATGTGTAATCAACTTAAATCGTTTTTGCTATTATTTTTAAATGTAATTAAACAATTTTATTTTAATTAACACTTAAAAAATGTGTTCAGCAATTTATTCTTTTAAAATCGAATCTAATGAAAATGTTAAAAAGTAAAAGAAAGTGATTTTTCTTTTTTTAAAGTAATAAAAAGTTCATTATTATTATTATTATTATTATTATTATTATTATTATTAAATATTATATTATCCAAACATTCATTTTGACATCTTAAAACAAATGTATTGCGCATTGCTGGTTAATGTTACCTAAGGCAGTAATGTTAGCAAATGCAATAATCTTTCTACATAACAGATGGTTGACAAATAAAAAGAACTGACGACAAACCTTTTTTCCTCCCTTTAGAATAACATGCACACATTCATCTTTTCCATGCGTATTAGAAAAGTATGTCAGGTACATTTTGATTTCATGTTGACTTTGAGACTACAGATTAAAGGTCTGTTCACACCAAGGGCAAATATTCAGTGCAAACATGACTTTAAAATCAAAAGAACCCATGCTAACCTATTCACACCAGGGATAAAATTCATTAAAGCACAGAAAACCTGTAGGTCATTTTTTTTGTTTGATTAATAAAACTCACCAGCCAATCAGATACAAGCGTGTGGGTCATGTCTCCTTATGCGGTGTCATTCTAACAGCTTTTCAGATTGTTGCCCTCCAAATACAATGACCATCAAAACCACAGCCGTGAGAAAACAAGCAGAGCAAAAAGAAGTGATATTAAAATCAATTACTGACAAAAAAGGAATGTGTTTAATAGTCTATACAGCACAGACCTTATGACATTATTTCATTAGCTACATTACATTACAATTACTAACTGTACAACTCTTATTATATTATTATACTGCAGTGTGGTCTTATATCAATGCATTAAAGCAAGTGAATTTTGTATTAGATGACTTGTATATTGCATTTTTCTCAGGTCATTTTAATGCAAATAAATTTGATACTGCGCAAGCACATTTGCAGTATATTGCAATAAAGAAATTGTTCAGCCAAAAACAAAAAATCATCTGCTCACAATCACAGATGGCTTTAAGCTTTTAAGCTCCAAAAAACTGATGAAAAAGCATCATTAAAGTAGCTGCAAAAATTGCAAATTAATTTAATTTAGTTATTATAAAAATATATATATTATTTTATTTTACATAATACCTAAATTTTACAAAAACAGAGCGCTATGATTGGTTGGAAATTCTGTGCTGTCTGTTTAATTTTTCCCGGAATCAAATGAAAATTTTAAAAAGTGAATAAGTGACTATAGAAATAGTTCAGCCAAAATTGAAAATCATCTGCTCACAATCACAGATAGCTTTAAGCTTTCAAGCTACAAAAAATAATGAAAAGGTAGCTGAAAAAGTTATAAATTATTTTAATTATTTATTATTACCATTTTATTTTATTTTATTTATTTATTTTTTATTATTTTGGTGATGCTACCAAAAAGTACCAAAGTACTCAAAATGGGGAAAAAAAATACAAATACTAAAGACATTAAATAATTGAATATGGACATTACATTTAGACAATCCAGTTTAAAAACATACAAATAATGCTGTCAACTGTGATTAAACAAGGGGAAAAAATGGGCTAGTTTTCAATCCTTTTGGGTGCTTTTTTGAATCGACTATGGACTGGAAATTTTTCTTGTACCTGGCAACCCTGATTTATGCTTTTGTGTTTCCACAGAAGAACAGAATTGGTGTTTTTAGGGGTAAATTGCTCCTTTCTAGCACTTAAAGAACTGTAATGCTTTTGCTCTGCATGTAAATAGACCTTTGTATAGAGATTATTTTATTCTTGTAAACTGGCCCTAAGGCAGGAGAAAATCCAACAACTTTTCCACAACAAAGACCCTGACATTTTTCTCAGGTATTTTAATGCAAATAAATTTTGTACTGTGCAAGCACATTTGCAGTACACTGCAATTAAGAAATAGCTCAGCCAAAAAAGAAAATCATCTGCTCACAATCACAGAAAGCTTTAAGCTTTCAAGCTACAAAAAATGATGAAAAAGCAACATAAAAGGAGCTCATATGAGTGTTATTTGATACCTTAGTGCAAATAACAGATCTAAGTTTAAGCCATTATTTATTTATTAACAACTGTTAACTGCTGTAGCTGACTCTAGAATTAGTTCAAATGTACTTGCAAATTATTTTAATTATTTATTTTATTTTTATTTTATTTTGGAGATGCTACCAAAAAGTACCAAAGTACTCAAACTGAAAAAAAGCAAAATACTGAAGACAATAAATAATTTAATATGGACATTACATATAGACAATCTAAGTTAAAAATCATACAAATAATGCTGTCAACTGATTGGACAATGGAAAAAATTGGGTGCGACTTTGGACTGGAAGTTTTTCTGGTACCTGGCAACCCTGATTTATGATTTTGTATTTCCACAGAAGGACAGAATTTGTGTTTTTGGGGTAAATTGCTGACTCTAGAATCAGTTCAAACTTACTTGCAAATTATTATCAAATAAAATAAAATACAACTTTTTTATTTTATTTTATTTTATTTATTTTTTTAATTGATGCCAAAGTACCAAAACAAATTCCTGAAGAGATTAAATATTTCAATATGGACATAACATATAGATAATTCCACCTAGAATCATACTAAGATTTAAAACTGAATAAATAAAATAAAAACATTTATTCCAAGGCCACCTGCCATCAACTGTGATTGGACAAGGGAAAAAAAAGACTTGTTTTCATTCCTTTTGGGTGCATATTGAGTTGACTTTAAACAGGAAATTTTTTATCATACCTGGCAACCCTGATTTATCCTTTTGTGTTTCCACAGAAGGGCAAAGTTGGTGTTATTTATTTATAACAAGCTGTTAACTACTGTGGCTGACTCTACAATCAGTTCAAACTTACTTGCAAATTATTTTAATTAATATTATTTATTTTTTTTTGGCGATCCTACCAAAAAGTGCCAAACAAATTAACAAATACTGAAGACATTAAATCATTTAATATGGACATTACATATAGACAATCTAAGTTTAAATCATTTGGCAATACTACCAAAAAGTACCCAAGTACTTAAATTGAAAAAAAAAAAAAAAAATTAAATACTGAAGACATTAAATCAATTAAATATGGACATTACATATAGACAACCTAAGTTGAAATCATACAAATAATACTGTCAACTGTGATTGGACAAGGATTGGGTGCTTTTTTGAATCGACTTTGAGTTGACTTTTTTTTTCTGTTTTTTTTTTTGGAACATCAAAAAAAAAAAAATCTGTAAATACTAAACACATTAAATATTTCAATATGGACATAACATATAGGCAATTCCAGCTAAAATCATACAAATAAGATTTAAAACTGAATAAACAAAATAAAAACATTTATTCCAAGGCCACCTGCCATCAACTGTGATTGGACAAGGGAAAAAATTTGACTAGTTTTCATTCCTTTTGGGTGCATTTTGAGTTGACTTTAAACTGGAAACTTTTCTCATACCTGGCAACCCTGATTTATCCTTTTGTGTTTCCACAGAAGGGCAGAGTTGGTGTTTTTGGAATAAATTGCTCCTTTCCAGCACTTAAAGAAATCTAATGCTTTCGCTCTGCGTGTGAATAGACCTTTCGTCTGCACTTCATTTTATTCTTGTGAACTGGCCTTAAGGCAGGAGAAAATTCAACAACTTTTCCGCAACGAAAACCCTGTCGAAATGTGCTGAACCAATTAAAATAAACATTTGTTTAGGAAAATGGGACATTTGCTCTCACAGCTGTTTAACTGTGAAGTGGAACTCACCTATAAAACCTCTCTCTCTTTCTCTGCTGCCATCAATCACCCTATGCCTCTCGTCCAGTCATGCATCTTTGCTCTAGAAGAGTCAGAGACATTTAGGCATCAATCCTGGTTCACAGCGAGTCCCTTCATGACCTACATACACAACACACAGGAAAATCCCAATGCATGCCGTATGACCGCAGGGCTTTCACACACATACACACACATAACGTGTAGCTCTCATAGATCATTGCAGTACATATGATAAAGGCCTGCAGTATCTTCACAGCTGTGGGAAATTGAAAGTAACCGGAGGTGATTCATCACAAATGCTGCGATGCTCAGAAATATTATAATATTCTTAACAACATAATAGAAGCTCGCCACCATGGGAATATTCGTTCGAGTGACAGCAAATGACAATCGTTTAGAATCATTTCTCGTCTTTCCTCCTCCAGCGAATGCAGGTTCATTTAATTCTGTGATGTCTCATTTCATTCAGTAATTTTTCAGTAAACACAGTTAACTGTTTACTTGCCAAACATACTGTATGTGCATGAACCAAGGTTTAGTGGCATCATATTAATACCTTAAAAATTGGAAATAAATATTGTTAATGTTATATGTTTTGCATAATGTTGTATCATGACTGCATTGACATGCTCCTCAAACATGCCTTCATGTGAAACAGAGAAATGCATATCTTTGGCATTTGAGAAGATTGTTGTTTTAAAGGTCACAGAAGAGCAGAACGAGATGAAACACCTGAGACTTCATCCAATATGGTTACCGCACATTACCGCAGAAGAGGAAACAATATAATAATGCAGGAAATGTGCATTGAGACAAATGAAGTGTTTGAATGAGACACAGGTGTCAGTGTCTAGGAATATTTCAACTAGAAATGAAAATTCCCTTATTATTTATTCTCCCTCATGTTGTTAATACCCATATGACTTTCTTGTCTGGGGATTTTTTGTGTATATAAAGTGAACGAAGATAAAAAAGTTTGGGGTCAGTGAGATCTTTTATTTGTCTGTTTCAAAGAAAGTATTATTTTTATTTAGCAAGGATGCATTAAATAGACCAAAAGTGACATTAAAGACATTTATACGACTTCTATTTCGAATAAATGCTGTCATTTTGAACACTCTATTCATCAAAGAATCCTGAAAATAAAAATAGCAGTTTCCAGAATTTGTTTTCAACATATAATAATAAGAAATGTTTCTTGAGCAGAAAATCAGCATATTAGAATGATTTCTGAAGGATCATGTGACACTGAAGACTGGAGTAATGGTGCTGAAAATTCAGCTTTAAATCGCAAAAATAAATTCCATTTTAAAATATATTCAAATAGAAAATAATTATTTAGATTTAGAATAATGTTTCACAGTATTACTGATTTTACTGTATTATTATATTATTATTGTAATACTGCAGAGGTGCCCAACTCTGTTCCTGGAGATCTACTATCCTGCAAAGTTCAGCTCCAACCCTAAAGAAACACACCTGAACCAGCTAATTAATCTCTTAAGTGGCACTTGATAATTTCAGACAGCTGTGTTGGAGCAGGGCTGGAACAAAAATCTGCAGGTAGGTAGATCTCCAGGAGCAGGGTTGAGCAGCCCTGTATTATTATTATTGGGGGCATAACAGTTTTACCCAATCTCATGTTAAGCTTTACGATTCTCTCCGAAAACAGCCGAGCTCCGGAAGGCGCGCCGTGAGCGAAGCTGACGATTGACAAGCGAGTGCTCGCCAGTGATGCGCGGGTCAATGTATAAACAACCCGAACCCGACCGACGTTTTCAACTAACCCGCCCGCAACACGGACAGCAAAAAAAAAGTAAATATTGTACCCGACCCGCTTCCTGACCCGCATGTTTAATATTTGCAACTGACAGCAGCGATATGCGGCTATGTGGTGGAGATGCATTTACTGTCAAACATCATTCGGCATTAATTAGGTAATTTTGTCAAAAGAAATGTTCTTGATTACAAGAAAAATACAGATTGTTCTTGTTGTGATTTATTTTGTCTTTCCTTTATACAGATTTAAATAGTTTCGTTTTCGAAGTACTCTTAATTATGTCAGTGATTCTCCGATGTTAAATTTGATCAATAATTATTTTATTTCGATCTACAGTGTAATAAAAGTTAAGAAAATTATTGGCCTATAGCCCTAAACATATATAGGCTACAAGCTAATTCCTTTTTTCTTAACTTTTAACTTCTAAAAAATATCAATAATATTAAAACAACTTAATAGGCAAGGTTACCGAATTTTCTCATACAAACATAACGAATGCACTTCAAAACGAAGTTTTCATATATAAATTCAGGAATCACGAATATGACAAAATGATATTATTTTATATTTGTATAGCTATAATAGTTGTATCAAATCAATAAGGAAATTATAGTGCCTTGAATTTATTAAGTAATGTTTAATTTCGTTCGTTTCGCTCTCTGGAAATGTAAAGAAAAAATACAGTTTTTACTTGGAATTCGTTTTTAATCCCTGGTTTTAAACAAGCATAGGCTATACATGAGATCATTTATATATAATTGCTTGAATAAACGTTTAAAAATAGTGCTAGAAATTTTATAATTAAGGAAATTAAACAGACCTATAGGCATTTGAAAAGACATAGTGAAATATGCATTGGACATAATCAAAATATTCGAGTCATTTATTAGGAATACCATTTTCTTAACAATCAAGATGCTGCTTGTGTTTATCCAGTCTAATCGAAGTGTGCGTCTCTCCCCCGACTTTCCCAACGAAAATCCGACCCATCCCCTCTCAGAAAATATATAAAACTGACATTACTGAGCTATATGCGTTTAAAAGTAACCTATTAAAATGGAACAATGGCATTGCTCAGTTCAACGTGTTGGGAAATCGGGCATTTTGTCCCGCCAGCATTTATTAAACAGTTAATAATGCTCAACATTCAAAATGTAAACATTATTCAGCCAATAAAGTGTAGGTCTATGTATTTCATAGAAAATTGTGTCTAGTACTATATAAATTGCAAAGGTTTAATTGGCATCTTTATTTCAAACGACCCGACCGACCGCGACCTGAAAATCATTAAAAATATTTTTGGATGACTCGTAACTGCGTCAATGGTAACTGCTCATTTTGGATCAACCCGCGCATCACTGGTGCTCACCCATTGCCAATATGTTTGATGCTTTTTCACTTACCAGCTGCAGTTCTGAATCATGAACGGAATTTTTATATTTAAACCGCTCCATCTTTCAGTATTAAACGATGTGTAAATCCAGTGTCGAACTTGGCCTTGTTTATAAAAAGTTCGTCAACAAACACACTTGCAAAACTCGGTTTCTGGTCCGGAAAAATAAATCGCATCTACTGTTCATGTAACGCTGGGTTCTTCGCGAAGCTGAACAAGGTTATTTTTGCCTTACAACCAAAATCACACTTCTTTAGAGACATTCTTCCCGAGTGAGTCCAGTGCAGCAGTGCAGCAAATGAAGCGCGCTCTTGCGCTCGCTCTGGTCTATGTGTGCGCAGGCGCGCTTTCCGGGAGAAATGCCCATACAAGGAGTTCCACCCTCAGGACGTCATGAAAAGAAAGAATAAGATAAGAAACCCTGAAGTGTGTATTTGGCACAGAAATACTCTGTTATACATCCAAATCGTTTTTTAAAACTTTGGCATGCATGTTTACCATGGGAATCCAACTCTTTAACAGCCTTTATGAGCATAAAAATCTTCTATAAAAAGCATTTTAAAAAATCTTACCAAGGCCATTTTTTAATGAACAATTTGTGTGTGTATAGGCCTATTTAATATATGTTACCATAGACCACAAAAGTGATCTTTTTTTTAAATAAACTGAATAAAGAAGCTTTCTATTGATGTATGGTTTGTTAGGGTATGACCGAGATACAATTATTTGAAAATCTGGAATCTGAGGGTGCTAAAAATCGAAATATTGAGAAAATCGCCTTTAAAGTTGTCCAAATGAAATTCTTAGCAATGCAAATTAATAATCAAAAATTAGGTTTTGATATATTTATGGTAGGAAATTGACAAAATATCTTTATGGAACATGATCTTCACTTAATGATTTTTGACATAAAAGAAAAATCAATAATTTTGACCTATACAATGTATATTTGGCTATTGCTACAAATATACCTGTGCTACTTGAGACTGGTTTTTGTGGTCCAGGGTCACATTTATGAAACATTGTGACGTTAAAATCTGTAGCTGAATTTAAATATGAAGTGTTTTTCAAAGCATTGCATGAGGTTTGAAATGACATTTGCTTAAAGGACAAGAGAGAACCAAAAGGGTTTTGAAACAATCAAACCAACATCAAATGATGTTGTTGTGTCATTTCATAGTCCATTTCAGAGCTTCAGTGAAGGGAAATGATTATCAGTGAATAACAAAGGTTTATTCATCACACAAAGCTACCATATGCCAACATCCAACCACACTGCACTTGTTTTCATGAAAGAAAGAAAATCATATGGGTCTGGAGTGACATGAGGGCTATAGTAATAGATGACAAAATGTCATTTTTGACCAAACCATTTCTTTTAAACAAGATGCAATCTTTTCACATTTAAATAAGCAGCACTTTTGTTTCACCACCATGTTAAATACTTGCATATATCTTTGAAGATAGGCGTGATGGTGCAGTTTGTGAGGAGCTCAACAGCAGGATGTTGTAGAAACAAGACGGATGATGGTAATGGGATTTTGGGGATGTCTTGTGTCAGTCACAGCGGTCGGTACGTCACAGACAGGTCTGGATCTGCTGCATTGCAGTTGAGAGATGATGTACTACAGCCCACCGAACCCTGAATCTATAACACAGAGGGGGAGAAAGACACTCAAACCACATTACCACAACCAGGGTCGGAAATTACCAGGGGCTTGTGGCAAAAACACCACCAAAATGAACAAAAATCCCCCCTTAACAATTATGTTAACTCTATTGCAGCTGTCAATTAAAATGAAAATCAGAGGCTTTAAGATTAGTCTGTGGTGAAGAAAATGAGAGATTTGCAGACTCTCATCATAAACAAAGTGTATATTCGATGTAAATAAGAGATGTTTTAGCGGCTAATGTCATGAACAAATTTGCCTATGTAGTCATAATATGACATGAGGTTTCCCCAAACACATTAATGTTTTAATAATTATTATTACAGTTTCGTGTTCAAATATAGCTGCAAGCAGCAATTAAGGGGACAAGCACTAGGCAAGCAAGGCAGTAAGCATCAGAACAGCTGAAGCAATAATTTACTGAAGCCATTTTAAGATGATTTTAGTCAAAATGGGTGAAAAAACAACCACTAGTAATAAGAATTATTGCATTATCACTTTTGACCAATATCAAATCAATGTGGTGTGTTCAGTGTGAGGTGACAATGACACACACAAAGTTTGGTGTCAATATGTCAAAGTTTTGCAGAGATAAAGCCTCACAGTCATTTGGGCATCATGGCTCAAATTTGTTTTCTATAGCGTTGCTATACAAAAACGGTTTTGTCTATTGACGCAAAATCCATAACTTTGTGTCAGCATAGTCTGAAGATGATCTGACTCGATTTCGCTGAAAGTAGGTTTTCAACATTAATCAAAATGGCGGACAGGAAGTTTGGCCAATTTTGGCATAAGTGGTATCGATGTTCTCGGCATGACCCAAGGAATACATTGAGATCACAATAGATCATGACAATAGGTCAATTTAATCAAATGTTATTAGCATTTTTTTAAATTTCTTTATAACTTTTGACGCTGCCCCCAAACTTTTTGAGTACTGTCAGGAGATGGTGCTGTAGACACATACCGAGTTTTGTAACGATACGTCAATGTGTTCGTAAAATATAGCATTTTACAATAAAATTTAAAAATGGCCGACACTTGAAATGGCTGACTTGAGTTTTGTGATTTTTGGCCAAACCATTCAGAACTTACAAGCCAAAATAGCCATTTTCATATCTCCTGACCACTAGATGGTGCTGCGCCGAAACTGTGCAGGTATCCTTAGCTCATGCTTGTTATAATACACACCAAGTTTGATTTCAGTACGCCAAACCGTTGCGGAGATATAGCCTCACATTAATTTTTGCAGGCTTTTCATAGAATTTGTTTGCTCGTTATTCAAGAACGGTTTGACTAATCAACTTGAATTCCATAACTTTTTGCCAGCATGGTCTGAAGATGATCTGAGCCAATTTTGATGAAAATCAGACAAAAACGGTCCTAGACAAGTTCAAAAAAGTAGTTTTTTCGCACTATTAAAAATAGCAAGAAAATTAAACCTTACTTATAAATTGTGTTCATTCGACTCGGCATGAGACAAGGATTCAGAGGAATTTTCCTTCTAGACCTTATAGTTCAAAAGGTATTGGCATAAGCATGAGTAAAACTTTGAACAACTGGTGGCGCTAGAGAGTTTCAGTTAGAGACTCCAAACTTGCTATGGTTAATGTTGAGACTATCCTCTATCTGTGTACCAAATTTCATAACTTTCCCGCAAGCGGTTCTATGGGCTGCCATAGACTCACTAGCGGAAGAAATGGAAGAAGAAGAAGAAGAATAGGAACAGCAAGATTCAATAGGTGCCTTTGCACCTTTGGTGCTTGGCCCCTTAATATTCTAATTGATTTGAGTTTACATTCGTAAACTCAAAGCTCCTGTCCCTGCATCCTTATTTCTCTGAGAAAATGCAAAGCACAGTCATTCAACTACCTGCAACTAAATCTACAGCACCATGGCCAAAGATAAGATAGTTGTAAGAGTGGCTACTACCGTCAAATAAGAGACAAACTCCTGAGCACAGATGGCCAGATCTCCTATTTGGACAGAAGCTGCGTGATGTCTGCTTTGGTCTTCAGTATCTGTCACAAACATCTTTTCATCCCATCCCTTCAGATCCTGAGGAAACTCCAACTGAACTTGAACTTTGTAAGCTTCTGTCTCCCTCTGACTCATATCTCTGAACGCTAGTGAGTCTCTCAGTATCTGAGTGAACTGAAGCTTCTGCATTCACTTTCTGTTTCTTAAAATCTATCTATCTATAGACTGATAGATAGATAGATAGATAGATAGATAGATAGATAGATAGATAGACCAGTGCTCCCTGACTCCCAAAAGGTGCATAAAGCCCATTCGATTGGAGCAGGTGATTTCAGCGTGCCATTTTATAGTGCAGTATGTATCAGTGTGCAATGTGTGACAGTCCATGAACGAGTCATTCATTAACCATGGTGACATTTAGGACACCTATTAGCATGCAGTCTCATGCACACACAAACACGTACCTCAGTCATTGTGCTCTAGTTCCCCTATTAGGGCCCCCTGAGAGTTACGGTGAACAAGCAGCGATTCTTTAACGTTTTTTGCACATATGGCAGCTCTCATCTGTAACAACACCAGAAAACTCTCTTAAGATCCTCATCCTCAAACTCAAAAGCAGCTCTCCTGGCTCAGCGCAGATGATATACTCAGTGAAACGAACTTAAAACTCTCTTCTAAACTCTCCGTAGACAGCAGGCTCCTTTCAGGGCCGCTGAGACCTTCAACAGCACAACTGTCTGACGAGTTCAGGGAGAACCGCTGTGGATTTGTGTTTGAGTGGTTTGTTCCTGAAAGCCTGTGAAATTCAGAAAGCCAGCAGAGCAGCATTTGAGCATAATTCAGCTCTTCACACACTCACAGCAAAAACCTGAGAAGAAAGGAAATCAGTGAAACCCAGAACAGAAATGCGCTGGACGTGGCACTAGCTCAGGCTTTCAAAGACACAGTTAACCAGATGAGATGTGAAGATAAGACAAAAGATTGAGGTTGAGAGGCTTACATTGTGGTCTGTCATGTTATTCTTTGTAATTTGTTAATCACTAATGCATTGATATTTGATTACAAACATGTTTTTGTTTTTTTCATGAGTTAAGGCGACTGACTTCAGTTAGCTGTCCATTTGGACAGTATTCTGAACACTGTCAATGATATTCTGATAAAATTACAATACAAATGTTGACAATATCTCAGGGACTGGAAGATATTGGTATATTGGTGCATGTATATTTTCCAGTCAAAAGTTTTGAAAAGTAAGATTTTCAAAAGCGCTTACCAAGCCTGCATTTATTGTATACTAAAAATAGTAAAACTTTAAAATATTTGTACTATTTAAAAGACCAGTTTCTATTTAAATATATTTTAAACTATAATCTACTTCTCTAAAAAACATTAAAAATCTTACTGTTCAAAAACTTTTGACTGGTAGTGTATATTTTGCAATGTATAACTATCTCATTAACACTGTTAATGTTGTGTTTTAGTCATTTTTAACTAAATTTTTATTATTGCATTAGACTAGACTAAAATTTTATTTTGTGCTTGTTATATGGAAAAAGGTTATTATAGTTAACTAAAACTAAACTAGTATAGTTAACTAAAATGAAAAATTAAAACCATCAAAACATTTGTTTCTTGAAATAAAGTTACCTGAAGTAAAATAAAATATAATTTTCTTTTATTTCTGCAAGCTGCCAAGGCAGCCTTTCTCATTTTAATTTAGTTAAACTTTATGTAAAAAAAAAAAAAAAAAAACTAAAGCAAAAAATTATAAAAGCTGTATATAAAATATGAAAACTACTAAAAACAAACAAAAATATACTAAAATATTAAATAACTAAATGAAAACGGAAAACATAAAAGATTCAAAATATTGCTAATTAAAATTGTACCTCATTGTTTGTAATGAATTGTTTTTACTAGCCAAAACAATCCATTTTACAGTATTTTAGAGTAAAATGCATTGTTAAATATAATACATTAGATATTGTCACAGCATACAAGGAGGCAGAGACGGAGGTGAGTTTATTTTATTCGGGTAAGTAGATCCAACGGAGAAGACGGGAACACAGAGTCCAAAACAGCTACAGCAATCGCTGGGGATGTGATCTGTAGACCAGACGCCGGTGATGTGAACAGTCCAGGGCTGTATCCGAAATCGCCCCCTATACCCTATTCACTATTCCCTACATTAGTCCACTCGTACAGTTCACTTGAAGGAGTGAATGAAAACGAGTGAGTGAATTCGGACACTGAGTGCACCGGAAGGACTGCCGCTTTTGCATAGTATTGCTTACTGTTTAACAATCATTTAAAACGGACAGTTTGAGTAGTAAGATTAAAGGATTTATCTTGAACTATGTCAAGGAGTTTATGTATAAACCTTAGTTAAACAATTTAATAATCAATTTACAACAAATTTGTACCTGTGTTGTACGCTGCATTACGCAGTGGACGAGCGCGTTGTAAAATGAACAGATGGATGATTCAGCTGCGGGCGCCATCGTCTGGAGAGACGCGGGAATTCAGTCGGCGCGCGACTCTCACAGTGCATTATGGGTTATCTCTAGCTGTTGAGCGTACATCGGTTGTACACTCGTTTTTGCGGTGCATTGTGGGATTGAATGAGTGCACTCGAGAACGTCCACTATGGTTTCGAACACCACTTAAAATGGCTGTCCCCTCAAATAGTGCACTATTTGAGGGTATACGCCTTATTCAGCCCGCCGCCATTTTGAATCGAAAACGAGGCTGTGAGGGATAGCAGTCCAGCAGCGGCCACTGTGGCGCATTGTTGCGTACCGGGATGTAGATCGTATAGCCGTAAAATAATAGGTTATTTCACATTTTTCCACAGGAAAAAGAGCTCCAGAAAACGTGGATTGATCGACAGGACATATAACCTCACTTTCAGGTAACAATATTGCATTTAAGAAAATGACTGTGGAAACTAGCCGGTTGGCTAATTGCTAATTTATAATGCGAGCATGTTTATCTTCCTTTAAACGTTTACGCAGAGCTAACATGTTATGTACTACTACAACAACTAAACTAAATATCTCCATTTTGTATAGATTACAAAGAACACAAAAGTGCTCAACATTTTACTCAGGATTGTTTTTCAAAAACACTGACTGGAATTAGGAAGCTTGAGGAGGGTTCAGCTCCGTCTGTGTTTACCTGGACTCTAAGACCTCACGAAAAGAAAACCTTGCGATTGTAAATGAAAAAGATATTCTTTTTAAATGATGTTTTAAAGATTAACATGTTTAATAGTTTGTGTTAAGAGCCTGCAGTTAGATCGTAAGCCTCTTTCAGACAACATGTTAAGTCATACAAAAAACAGTGGGTTGAAAGTTTATTTTTATGCAAAGCGATCAAAAGATAACATTTATTTATTAGTTTGCCATGTAGTGTTTGATGTCAACCCCTTTTAAAATCGCAAAATGATATTCAGAACATTATTTTTTTGTTTCTGTCTTGCTTTAGACAAGGAAAATGTCATGTTTATCGTAATTTCATAATAAAGGTCGGGAAGACGCTTATGACCTAGCTGCAGGCTCTTAACACAAACCATTAAGCATTTTAATCTATATAACATCATTTGAAAAACTCTGTGTAAGCGTTTAAAGGAAGATAAACATGCTCCCATTAGAAATTAGCAGTCTTTCCACAGTCATTTTCTAAAAAAAATGCAATATTGTTACCTGAAAGTTAGGTTATATGTCCTGTCGAACAATCCACGTTTTCTGGAGCTCTTTGTCCTGTGGAAAAATGTGAAATAACCTATTATTTTACGGCTATACGATCTACATCCCGGTACGCAACAACGCGCCACAGTGGGCGCTGCTGGACTGCTATCCCTCACAGCCTCGTTTTCGATTCAAAATGGCAGCGGGCTGAATAAGGCGTATAGGGGGCGATTTCGGATACAGCCCAGGTTTATATAGGGGTGTGGTAAGTGAAATCAGGTGTGTAATTAGAAGTCAGGTGACTGGGAACGTGTGTGTCTCTCTTCAGGGGGCGTGGCTTGTGGGTCTGGCTGTGGTAGAACTCTGACAGATATAATGCAGTGTTAAAATCTTTACAATTTTTAATTGTATATGGTAACTGTTTTTTACTGCATTTTTACAGTATTTGAGAGTAAACAATAAAATTGTTTTTTACAGCTCATATTTTTAGCACAAATTGACAGTCTGTTAATCTATTAAACATTCGGTCTTAGGTAGCACAGGTATATGTGAATGCCAAGATATTAAGTAAAGATTATGTTCCATGAAGATATTTTTGTACATTTCCTACCATAAATATGTAAAAACTTACTTTTTGATTAGTAACATGCATTGCCAAGACCCTTACACTCTTAAAAGGTGCTTCTTAATGCTATAGAAGACTATTTTTTGTGTAAATGGTTCTATAAAGAACCTTTAACATCTAAAGTACATTTGTGTTTCACAAAAGGCAAAACAAGGTTCTTCAGATTATAAAAAGGTAAGAAAGAGTTGGTTCTTTATAGAACCTTTGACTAAATGGTTCTTTGTGGAACCTAAAATGGTTCTTCTATGGCATCGCTGTGAAGAACCTTTTAAAGCACCTGGTTTTGTGGTCCAGGGTCACAAATATGGCTATTAATCCTTAACACAGCCAGAAAGACACCAACACAATATGCAGCTTTAGTGTCTGATTTCCTAAACCGTAAAATATGCAATAAAATAATGTTTCCGTTAGACAGCAGTGAAGTTATTTAACCCTGTCCCTTTATTTTGACAAACATGATGTGTGAGCATCTGTCTCACGGTCATGAGACAGTGTTTGAGTAATTGCCAATGAAAAGCTAAATTCTTTCAATTACCTCAAATCGCCATTTACGCCACGAGTACCTTTGATTTGTTGTCACACTGGAATTAAAGGCGATTTTTCACATTTAAGCGGCCATTTTCCCTCTAACAAGATGCTGCTTGTCAGTAATCCATCAAACGGGACAGATACAAGCGCTTCATTCCCGGGGCTGCCTTCATCCGTCTGTTACCCGACAGCAGACGCGCTGACCGCTGCTTTGAGCCCCTATTGATCCGACCGGCACAGTATTCCGGGATAATGGACTAAGAACAGCTGGTACACTGATTAGTGATCAGGATCAATGTTTCTATCAGCTTTTGGAGCCACGGCTCGCGTCCAGCATGCAATCTGAAGATATGTAGAAATATAAACTTCTTTGCTCAGGGTTAAATTAGGGTTAGGGGCTTGTGCGAATCACTTCCACTAATGAAACATCCCCCTGCATTTGTACGGCTCATCTCGTGTGTTCTGGTTTTATCCTCCTCCAGAGATCCTCCGGCGTGTTGTTATTGTGTGTGGGCTGAGACACAGAGTAGGTGGATCCAGCCTACAGCCTGTATTTACATTAGCATCAGACTCAATGTGGCAGATGAACAGCCCCCAAGATGCACCAGTGCTCACAAACTCCCTCAAACACACACAGCGCTCAGTCTCAGAGCTGAACATGGTTGTTTTCTCAATCTCACACAGCCATACAGACTCCAAAACTCTCTAGAGTGGAGAAAAGAAACAGTATTATGGGAATAAAAAAGAGTGGGAAGATGCATTCAGATACTGATTCATTTCTACTTTTACTACACAGCAAATCTCAACTGCTTGATTGTTTACATTGTTGCAACATGTATCTATATTATTCCCCAGGTCTTTATATGTGACCCTGGAACACAAAACCAGTCTTAAGTAGCATTTTGTAGCAGAAGCCAAAAATACATTCTTTCATGCCAAAAATTATTAGGATATTAAGTAAAAATCATGTTCCATGAAGATATTTTAAATATATAAAAACCTATTTTTTGATTAGTAATATGCATTGCTAAGAACTTAATTTGGACAACTTTAAAGGCAATTTTCTCAATATTTAGATTTTTTTTTGCACCCTTAGATTATAGATTCAGAATCTCGGCCAAATATTGTAGCAAAACTCAAGTGCTTAATTGTTTGTACTTTTTATCTCACAATTCTAAATGTATTTTTAGTCAGAATTCTGTAGGGGAAAAATCTGAATTGCAAGATATAAACTTAGAACTGTGAGATTCAGAATTTAGAATTCCTAGAAAAAAGTCAAAACTTCAAGATCAGAACTCAAGATCATAAAAAGTGGGAATTCTGAGAATCTTACAATTCTGAATTTTGAGGAAAAAAAGTCAGAACTGTGAGATAAAAAGTTGCTATTATATATTTTATTGTTTTTTTTATCCCAAACTGCTTAATTTTTTGTACTTTTTTTATCTTACAATTCTGATTTTTTTTCTTGCAATTCTGAGTTTATATCTCACAATTCTGGCTTTTTTTTTTTAAATTTGCAACAGAATTACAAGAACAAAAAAATTCAGAATTCTGAGTTTATATCTTGCAAGTCAGAATTATGAGATAAAAATGAGCTATTATATATTTTTAAGGGTTTTAGTTCAGTTCAGTTCAGTTCAGTAAAGTTATTAGTGAAAACAGGCTTCCATAAGTTGGATATATAACTATGTTCAACTTTATCTGCATAAAGTTTTTTTTTTTTTTTGAAGATAAAATTAAACAAGTATGTAAATAAAAATTTAAAAAGTATATAAAACAGAGACTTTTAGAGTATGCTATACAAAGATGAAACTAAGATTTTGGCAGTACATTTTACAAGAAAATACTTATTCAGTGCTTTCTACTTCAAAATTTCTCAATTAATTCAATGTGTTTTTTGCTGATTCTTTGTATTATATGTGAAATAAAATAGCAATTCCTTCAAAACGAATTTACAGTACAGTATATTCACGTAGGGACAAAATGTGCTAAATGTGGCTATAAAACATGCCATTATTAATAATCCAGACATTAACATCATAATTTAGTAAAGCTGCTGTAAAATAATGTGTATTGTGAAAAGCACCATAAAAATACATTTTACCTGACTTGAAAAATTAAAGTTTGGTGATCATTTACTCCCCCTCATGTCGTTTCTTCTGTGAAACACAAAAGATAAATTTAGGATTACGTTTATCTTGCTTTTTAAAAATAAAATGCAAATGAATATATAGCTTTATGCATGCCATTGTATAATGGGATTTTAATTAGAAATTTTAATTACATTAAATATGGGTCTATTTCTCACCAAAAAAAAAAAAAAAAAAATCATAAAAGCTTCAGAATTCATATGGACAATTTTTGTGGTCCTTTTTGGAGCTTAGCAGCAACAGTCCTCATTCACATTCACTTCATGGAAACGAGCACTGCAAACATTTTGCAGAAGAAAATCAGTCAAACATGTTTTAAACGAGATGCAGGTTGTTAAATGATTCTATTTTAATTTTTGTATTAAAATATCTGAACTATTCATTCTAATCTCATGCAAATGTGCAAAGACTCTCTCTTCCTTCCAATCAACACATACTGCGTCCTTCCTGCATGCAACAGTGCATAACCGCAGGCAGAAACACTGGACAGCAGAGCTGAGAAACCCCCTGTGTTTTACCTGGCCGCTATACGCAGCTGAACACGCACACATAAACACACAAACACAGTGTGCTTCCCCTCACAGCATCATCTCCACCTCATCAGTCAGATCTCCTCAAACTGAAAGCACAAACACAAAGGCTTGTCCTAAAGAGATATTATTTAGAAAACAATTTGAATCTGGACCACAAAACCAGTCTTAAAGAAGAAGTT
>NC_133371.1:44571508-44624180 GCF_049309525.1 Garra rufa | reverse complement strand
ATTTCGAATAAATGCTGTCATTTTGAACACTCTATTCATCAAAGAATCCTGAAAATAAAAATAGCAGTTTCCAGAATTTGTTTTCAACATATAATAATAAGAAATGTTTCTTGAGCAGAAAATCAGCATATTAGAATGATTTCTGAAGGATCATGTGACACTGAAGACTGGAGTAATGGTGCTGAAAATTCAGCTTTAAATCGCAAAAATAAATTCCATTTTAAAATATATTCAAATAGAAAATAATTATTTAGATTTAGAATAATATTTCACAGTATTACTGATTTTACTGTATTATTATATTATTATTGTAATACTGCAGAGGTGCCCAACTCTGTTCCTGGAGATCTACTATCCTGCAAAGTTCAGCTCCAACCCTAAAGAAACACACCTGAACCAGCTAATTAATCTCTTAAGTAGCACTTGATAATTTCAGACAGCTGTGTTGGAGCAGGGCTGGAACAAAAATCTGCAGGTAGGTAGATCTCCAGGAGCAGGGTTGAGCAGCCCTGTATTATTATTATTGGGGGCATAACAGTTTTACCCAATCTCATGTTAAGCTTTACGATTCTCTCCGAAAACAGCCGAGCTCCGGAAGGCGCGCCGTGAGCGAAGCTGACGATTGACAAGCGAGTGCTCGCCAGTGATGCGCGGGTCAATGTATAAACAACCCGAACCCGACCAACGTTTTCAACTAACCCGCCCCGCAACACGGACAGCAAAAAAAAGTAAATATTGTACCCGACCCGCTTCCTGACCCGCATGTTTAATATTTGCAACTGACAGCAGCGATATGCGGCTATGTGGTGGAGATGCATTCACTGTCAAACATCATTCGGCATTAATTAGGTAATTTTGTCAAAAGAAATGTTCTTGATTACAAGAAAAATACAGATTGTTCTTGTTGTGATTTATTTTGTCTTTCCTTTATACAGATTTAAATAGTTTCGTTTTCGAAGTACTCTAAATTATGTCAGTGATTCTCCGATGTTAAATTTGATCAATAATTATTTTATTTCGATCTACAGTGTAATAAAAGTTAAGAAAATTATTGGCCTATAGCCCTAAACATATATAGGCTACAAGCTAATTCCTTTTTTCTTAACTTTTAACTTCTTCTAAAAAATATCAATAATATTAAAACAACTTAATAGGCAAGGTTACCGAATTTTCTCATACAAACATAACGAATGCACTTCAAAACGAAGTTTTCATATATAAATTCAGGAATCACGAATATGACAAAATTATATTATTTTATATTTGTATAGCTATAATAGTTGTATCAAATCAATAAGGAAATTATAGTGCCTTGAATTTATTAAGTAATGTTTAATTGCGTTCGTTTCGGTCTCTGGAAATGTAAAGAAAAAATACAGTTTTTACTTGGAATTCGTTTTTAATCCCTGGTTTTAAACAAGCATAGGCTATACATGAGATCATTTATATATTATTGCTTGAATAAACGTTTAAAAATAGTGCTAGAAATTTTATAATTAAGGAAATTAAACAGACCTAGGTATTTGAAAAGACATAGTGAAATATGCATTGGACATAATCAAAATATTCGAGTCATTTATTAGGAATACCATTTTCTTAACAATCAAGATGCTGCTTGTGTTTATCCAGTCTAATCGAAGTGTGCGTCTCTCCCCCGACTTTCCCAACGAAAATCCGACCCATCCCCTCTCAGAAAATATATAAAACTGACATTACTGAGCTATATGCGTTTAAAAGTAACCTATTAAAATGGAACAATGGCATTGCTCAGTTCAACGTGTTGGGAAATCGGGCATTTTGTCCCACCAGCATTTATTAAACAGTTAATAATGCTCACCATTAAAAATGTAAATATTATTCAGCCAATAAAGTGTAGGTCTATGTATTGCATAGAAAATTGTGTCTAGTACTATATAAATTACAAAGGTTTAATTGGCATCTTTATTTCAAACGACCCGACCGACCGCGACCCGAAAATCATTAAAAATATTTTTGGATGACTCGTAACCGCGTCGATGGTAACCGCTCATTTTGGATCAACCCGCGCATCACTGGTGCTCACCCATTGCCAATATGTTTGATGCTTTTTCACTTACCAGCTGCAGTTCTGAATCATGAACGGGATTTTTATATTTTAACCGCTCCATCTTTCAGTATTAAACTATGTGTAAATCCAGCGTCGAACTTGGCCTTGTTTATAAAAAGTTCGTCAACAAACACACTTGCAAAACTCGGTTTCTGGTCCGGAAAAATAAATCGCATCTACTGTTCACGTAACGCTGGGTTCTTCGCGAAGCTGAACAAGGTTATTTTTGCCTTACAACCAAAATCACACTTCTTTAGAGACATTCTTCCAGAGTGAGTCCAGTGCAGCAGTGCAGCCAAATGAAGCGCGCTCTTGCGCTCGCTCTGGTCTATGTGTGCGCAGGCGCGCTTTCCGGGAGAAATGCCCATACAAGGAGTTCCACCCTCAGGACGTCATGAAAAGAAAGAATAAGATAAGAAACCCTGAAGTGTGTATTTGGCACAGAAATACTCTGTTATACATCCAAATCGTTTTTTAAAACTTTGGCATGCATGTTTACCATGGGAATCCAACTCTTTAACAGCCTTTATGAGCATAAAAATCTTCTATAAAAAGCATTTTAAAAAATCTTACCAAGGCCATTTTTTAATGAACAATTTGTGTGTGTATAGGCCTATTTAATATATGTTACCATAGACCACAAAAGTGATCTTTTTTTTAAATAAACTGAATAAAGAAGCTTTCTATTGATGTATGGTTTGTTAGGGTATGACCGAGATACAATTATTTGAAAATCTGGAATCTGAGGGTGCTAAAAATCGAAATATTGAGAAAATCGCCTTTAAAGTTGTCCAAATGAAATTCTTAGCAATGCAAATTAATAATCAAAAATTAGGTTTTGATATATTTATGGTAGGAAATTGACAAAATATCTTTATGGAACATGATCTTCACTTAATGATTTTTGACATAAAAGAAAAATCAATAATTTTGACCTATACAATGTATATTTGGCTATTGCTACAAATATACCTGTGCTACTTGAGACTGGTTTTTGTGGTCCAGGGTCACATTTATGAAACATTGTGACGTTAAAATCTGTAGCTGAATTTAAATATGAAGTGTTTTTAAAAGCATTGCATGAGGTTTGAAATGACATTTGCTTAAAGGACAAGAGAGAACCAAAAGGGTTTTGAAACAATCAAACCAACATCAAATGATGTTGTTGTGTCATTTCATAGTCCATTTCAGAGCTTCAGTGAAGGGAAATGATTATCAGTGAATAACAAAGGTTTATTCATCACACAAAGCTACCATATGTCAACATCAAACCACACTGCACTTGTTTTCATGAAAGAAAGAAAATCATATGGGTCTGGAGTGACATGAGGGCTATAGTAATAGATGACAAAATGTCATTTTTGACCAAACCATTCCTTTTAAACAAGATGCAATCTTTTCACATTTAAAGAAGCAGCTCTTTTGTTTCACCACCATGTTAAATACTTGCATATATCTTTGAAGATAGGCGTGATGGTGCAGTTTGTGAGGAGCTCAACAGCAGGATGTTGTAGAAACAAGACGGATGATGGTAATGGGATTTTGGGGATGTCTTGTGTCAGTCACAGCGGTCGGTACGTCACAGACAGGTCTGGATCTGCTGCATTGCAGTTGAGAGATGATGTACTACAGCCCACCGAACCCTGAATCTATAACACAGAGGGGGAGAAAGACACTCAAACCGCAATACCACAACCAGGGTCGGAAATTACCAGGGGCTTGTGGCAAAAACACCACCAAAATGAACAAAAATCCCCCCTTAACAATTATGTTAACTCTATTGCAGCTGTCAATTAAAATGAAAATCAGAGGCTTTAAGATTAGTCTGTGGTGAAGAAAATGAGAGATTTGCAGACTCTCATCATAAACAAAGTGTATATTCGATGTAAATAAGAGATGTTTTAGCGGCTAATGTCATGAACAAATTTGCCTATGTAGTCATAATATGACATGAGGTTTCCCCAAACACAATAATGTTTTAATAATTATTATTACAGTTTCATGTTCAAATATAGCTGCAAGCAGCAATTAAGGGGCCAAGCACTAGGCAAGCAAGGCAGTAAGCATCAGAACAGCTGAAGCAATAATTTACTGAAGCCATTTTAAGATGATTTTAGTCAAAATGGGTGAAAAAACAACCACTAGTAATAAGAATTATTGCATTATCACTTTTGACCAATATCAAATCAATGTGGTGCGTTCAGTGTGAGGTGACAATGACACACACAAAGTTTGGTGTCAATATGTCAAAGTTTTGCAGAGATAAAGCCTCACAGTCATTTGGGCATCATGGCTCAAATTTGTTTTCTATAGCGTTGCTATACAAAAACGGTTTTGTCTATTGACGCAAAATCCATAACTTTGTGTCAGCATAGTCTGAAGATGATCTGACTCGATTTTGCTGAAAGTAGGTTTTCAACATTAATCAAAATGGCGGACAGGAAGTTTGGCCAATTTTGGCATAAGTGGTATCGATGTTCTCGGCATGACCCAAGGAATACATTGAGATCACAATAGATCATGACAATAGGTCAATTTAATCAAATGTTATTAGCATTTTTTTAAATTTCTTTATAACTTTTGACGCTGCCCCCAAACTTTTTGAGTACTGTCAGGAGATGGTGCTGTAGACACATACCGAGTTTTGTAACGATACGTCAATGTGTTCGTAAAATATAGCATTTTACAATAAAATTAACAAATGGCCGACACTTGAAATGGCTGACTTGAGTTTTGTGATTTTTGGCCAAACCATTCAGAACTTACAAGCCAAAATAGCCATTTTCATATCTCCTGACCACTAGATGGTGCTGCGCCGAAACTGTGCAGGTATCCTTAGCTCATGCTTGTTATAATACACACCAAGTTTGATTTCAGTACGCCAAACCGTTGCGGAGATATAGCCTCACATTAATTTTTGCAGGCTTTTCATAGAATTTGTTTGCTCGTTATTCAAGAACGGTTTGACTAATCAACTTGAATTCCATAACTTTTTGCCAGCATGGTCTGAAGATGATCTGAGCCAATTTTGATGAAAATCAGACAAAAACGGTCCTAGACAAGTTCAAAAAAGTAGTTAAAAATATTAAAAATAGCAAGAAAATTAAACCTTATTTATAAATTGTGTTCATTCGACTCGGCATGAGACAAGGATTCAGAGGAATTTTCCTTCTAGACCTTATAGTTCAAAAGGTATTGGCATAAGCATGAGTAAAACTTTGAACAACTGGTGGCGCTAGAGAGTTTCAGTTAGAGACTCCAAACTTGCTATGGTTAATGTTGAGACTATCCTCTATCTGTGTGCCAAATTTCATAACTTTCCCGCAAGCGGTTCTATGGGCTGCCATAGACTCAATAGCGGAAGAAATGGAAGAAGAAGAAGAAGAATAGGAACAGCAAGATTCAATAGGTGCCTTTGCACCTTTGGTGCTTGGCCCCTTAATATTCTAATTGATTTGAGTTTACATTAGTAAACTCAAAGCTCCTGTCCCTGCATCCTTATTTCTCTGAGAAAATGGAAAGCACAGTCATTCAACTACCTGCAACTAAATCTACAGCACCATGGTCAAAGATAAGATAGTTGTAAGAGTGGCTACTACCGTCGAATAAGAGACAAACTCCTGAGCACAGATGGCCAGATCTCCTATTTGGACAGAAGCTGTGTGATGTCTGCTTTGGTCTTCAGTATCTGTCACAAACATCTTTTCATCCCATCCCTTCAGATCCTGAGGAAACTCCAACTGAACTTGAACTTTGTAAGCTTCTGTCTCCCTCTGACTCATATCTCTGAACGCTAGTGAGTCTCTCAGTATCTGTGTGAACTGAAGCTTCTGCATTCACTTTCTGTTTCTTAAAATCTATCTATCTATAGACTGATAGATAGATAGATAGATAGATAGATAGATAGATAGATAGATAGATAGATAGATAGATAGATAGATAGATAGATAGATAGATAGATAGATAGATAGATAGATAGATAGATAGATAGATAGATAGATAGATAGACCAGTGCTCCCTGACTCCCAAAAGGTGCATAAAGCCCATTCGATTGGAGCAGGTGATTTCAGCGTGCCATTTTATAGTGCAGTATGTATCAGTGTGCAATATGTGACAGTCCATGAACGAGTCATTCATTAACCATGGTGACATTTAGGACACCTATTAGCATGCAGTCTCATGCACACACAAACACGTACCTCAGTCATTGTGCTCTAGTTCCCCTATTAGGGCCCCCTGAGAGTTACGGTGAACAAGCAGCGATTCTTTAACGTTTTTTGCACATATGGCAGCTCTCATCTGTAACAACACCAGAAAACTCTCTTAAGATCCTCATCCTCAAACTCAAAAGCAGCTCTCCTGGCTCAGCACAGATGATATACTCAGTGAAAGGAACTTAAAACTCTCTTCTAAACTCTCCGTAGACAGCAGGCTCCTTTCAGGGCCGCTGAGACCTTCAACAGCACAACTGTCTGACGAGTTCAGGGAGAACCGCTGTGGATTTGTGTTTGAGTGGTTTGTTCCTGAAAGCCTGTGAAATTCAGAAAGCCAGCAGAGCAGCATTTGAGCATAATTCAGCTCTTCACACACTCACAGCAAAAACCTGAGAAGAAAGGAAATCAGTGAAACCCAGAACAGAAATGCGCTGGACGTGGCACTAGTATAAGTTTATCTCTAGCTCAGGCTTTCAAAGACACAGTTAACCAGATGAGATGTGAAGATAAGACAAAAGATTGAGGCTGAGGGGCTTACATTGTGGTCTGTCATGTTATTCTTTGTAATTTGTTAATCACTAATGCATTGATATTTGATTACAAACATGTTTTTTTTTCATGAGTTAAGGCAACTGACTTCAGTTAGCTGTCCATTTGGACAGTATTCTGAACACTGTCAATGATATTCTGATAAAATTACAATACAAATGTTGACAATATCTCAGGGACTGGAAGATATTGGTAAATTGGTGCATGTATATTTTCCAGTCAAAAGTTTTGAAAAGTAAGATTTTCAAAAGCGCTTACCAAGCCTGCATTTATTGTATACTAAAAATAGTAAAACTTTAAAATATTTGTACTATTTAAAAGAACAGTTTTCTATTTAAATATATTTTAAACTATAATCTACTTCTCTAAAAAACATTAAAAATCTTACTGTTCAAAAACTTTTGACTGGTAGTGTATATTTTGCAATGTATAACTATCTCATTAACACTGTTAATGTTGTGTTTTAGTCATTTTGAACTACATTTTTATTATTGCATTAGACTAGACAAAAATTTTATTTTGTGCTTGTTATATGGAAAAAGGTTATTATAGTTAACTAAAACTAAACTAGTGTAGTTAACTAAAATGAAAAATTAAAACCATCAAAACATTTGTTTCTTGAAATAAAGTTACCTAAAGTAAAATAAAATATAATTTTCTTTTATTTCTGCAAGCTGCCAAGGCAGCCTTTCTCATTTTAATTTAGTTAAACTTTATGTAAAAAAAATAAAATTAAATAAAAAAAAAAATTATAAAAGCTGTATATAAAATATGAAAACTGCTAAAAACAAACAAAAATATACAAAAATATTAAATAACTAAATGAAAATAGAAAATATAAAAGATCAAAAATATTGCTATTTAAAATTGTACCTCATTGTTTGTAATGAATTGTTTTTACTAGCCAAAACAATCCATTTTACAGTATTTTAGAGTAAAATGCATTGTTAAATATAATACATTAGATATTGTCACAGCATACAAGGAGGCAGAGACGGAGGTGAGTTTATTTTATTGGGGTAAGTAGATCCAATGGAGAAGACAGGGGAACACAGAGTCCAAAACAGTCATGGAGATACAGCAATCGCTGGGGATGTGATCTGTAGACCAGACGCCGGTGATGTGAACAGTCCAGGTTTATATAGGGGTGTGGTAAGTGAAATCAGGTGTGTAATTAGAAGTCAGGTGACTGGGAACGTGTGTGTGTGTGTGTGTGTGTGTGTGTGTGTGTGTGTGTGTGTGTGTGTGTGTGTGTGTGTGTGTGTGTGTGTGTGTGTGTGTGTGTGTGTGTCTTCAGGGGGCGTGGCTTGTGGGTCTGGCTGTGGTAGAACTCTGACAGATATAATGCAGTGTTAAAATCTTTATGATTTTTAATTGTATATGGTAACTGTTTTTTACTGCATTTTTACAGTATTTGAGAGTAAACCATATTGTTTTTTACAGCACATATTTTTAGCACAAATTGACAGTCTGTTAATCTATTAAACATTCGGTCTTAGGTAGCACAGGTATATGTGAATGCCAAAAATCATTAAGATATGAAGTAAAGATTATGTTCCATGAAGATATTTTGTACATTTCCTACCATAAATATGTAAAAACTTACTTTTTGATTAGTAACATGCATTGCCAAGACCCTTACACTCTTAAAAGGTGCTTCTTAATGCTATAGAAGACTATTTTTTGTGTAAATGGTTCTATAAAGAACCTTTAACATCTAAAGTACATTTGTGTTTCACAAAAGGCAAAACAAGGTTCTTCAGATTATAAAAAGGTAAGAAAGAGTTGGTTCTTTATAGAACCTTTGACTAAATGGTTCTTTGTGGAACCAAAAATGGTTCTTCTATGGCATCGCTGTGAAGAACCTTTTAAAGCACCTGGTTTTGTGGTCCAGGGACACAAATATGGCTATTAATCCTTAACACAGCCAGAAAGACACCAACACAATATGCAGCTTTAGTGTCTGATTTTCTAAACCGTAAAATATGCAATAAAATAATGTTTCCGTTAGACAGCAGTGAAGTTATTTAACCCTGTCCCTTTATTTTGACAAACATGATGTGTGAGCATCTGTCTCACGGTCATGAGACAGTGTTTGAGTAATTGCCAATGAAAAGCTAAATTCTTTCAATTACCTCAAATCGCCATTTACGCCACGAGTACCTTTGATTTGTTGTCACACTGGAATTAAAGGCGATTTTTCACATTTAAGCGGCCATTTTCCCTCTAACAAGATGCTGCTTGTCAGTAATCCATCAAACGGGACAGATACAAGCGCTTCATTCCCGGGGCTGCCTTCATCCGTCTGTTACCCGACAGCAGACGCGCTGACCGCTGCTTTGAGCCCCTATTGATCCGACCGGCACAGTATTCCGGGATAATGGACTAAGAACAGCTGGTACACTGATTAGTGATCAGGATCAATGTTTCTATCAGCTTTTGGAGCCACGGCTCGCGTCCAGCATGCAATCTGAAGATATGTAGAAATATAAACTTCTTTGCTCAGGGTTAAATTAGGGTTAGGGGCTTGTGCGAATCACTTCCACGAATGAAACATCGCCCTGCATTTGTACGGCTCATCTCGTGTGTTCTGGTTTTATCCTCCTCCAGAGATCCTCCGGCGTGTTGTTATTGTGTGTGGGCTGAGACACAGAGTAGGTGGATCTAGCCTACAGCCTGTATTTACATTAGCATCAGACTCAATGTGGCAGATGAACAGCCCCCAAGATGCACCAGTGCTCACAAACTCCCTCAAACACACACAGCGCTCAGTCTCAGAGCTGAACATGGCTGTTTTCTCAATCTCACACAGCCATACAGACTCCAAAACTCTCTAGAGTGGAGAAAAGAAACAATATTATGGGAATAAAAAAGAGTGGGAAGATGCATTCAGATACTGATTCATTTCTACTTTTACTACACAGCAAATCTCAACTGCTTGATTGTTTACATTGTTGCAACATGTATCTATATTATTCCCCAGGTCTTTATATGTGACCCTGGAACACAAAACCAGTCTTAAGTAGCATTTTGTAGCAGAAGCCAAAAATACATTCTTTCATGCCAAAAATTATTAGGATATTAAGTAAAAATCATGTTCCATGAAGATATTTTAAATATATAAAAACCTATTTTTTGATTTGGCCAACTTTAAAAGCATTATTTAATTTTTTTTTTTTTTGCATCCACAGATTCCAGATTTTCAAATAGTTGCTTATTTATTCAGCAATCTCAATTTAAAAAAAAAAGACCATTATGACTGGTTTTTTACATTTAATTATTTGATTATTACATTTAAATGTATTTTTTATTATTGTATATGTAAGAAGATTGAATAATAAAGAAATGATTATGATGACTATATAGAAATGTATTATATTAAATATTGCATTTAAATGGCATTTGATTTTTTTTAATTGTATATAATTTAATATTAGATTTTAAAGCTATGAGTTTAAATTAAATTTTCATTAAAAAAATAAAATAAAATAAAAGAAAGAAAGATATCCACCCATTTGTTTTCAAACTCACAGCTGATATATTTGCTGTTACTGAACATTGTTCATGTCTTTCTTTCTTCAGTCGTAAAGAAATTATGTTTTTTTAAGGAAGACATTCTCTCCATGTGAAAAAAACTATGTGTGCATGCATTTTTTTAAATTATTGTAAGAAGATATTGAATAATAAATAAATTATATATAGAAATTAGAAAGTATTATATTAAATATTGCATTTAAATATGACATTAGATTTTTTTTAACTGTATATAATTTAATATTAGATTTAAAAGCTATGAGTTTCATGTTTACATTACATTTTCATTAAACAAAATTAAAAAGTAAAATATCAAACTCACAGCTGATGTGTCTGCTGTTACTGAACATTGTGAGGTGTATATTCTGACGTGCAGCACTGCATTGCAATGCATCCAGTTCAAACACTGTAGACACCCACAATGCACCAAAGCTTAACTGCGCACAATAACAATAAACATACCATCGCATAAACTGCAGTGACAATACCAGCATAACACTTCCACAAACCTCCAGGGAAATACAGCCCTATCTAACGGCTACTAGAAATGAGTGCAAATACCACAAAACATCACAGGAATACTCCAGAGACTAGTTATTCTTAAAATGTATTTAACCTCTGGATATTCTGCTGTTAAATTAACACTCCCACTTGTGGACAGAGGAATTTTCCACCTGCTGTTGGCATGTATAGAACAAGCTCATCTGAAGTCATGTGACCCACGACTAGTTGACACAGGATGTCTTAGTATGTCAGCTAAATCTAATCTGCCTCATGACAGAGAGCAAGAGAGAGTGCTCAGGCACTAATCTCTTCATATAAATTGAGAGCAAATGCATTTTAGAGGAAACACACAAACACACACAATGCATTTGTTAAATATACTGCTATTATATAGAGGGCTCTGCTCCCTCCTTTCCTTTGAAAACACACATTCACACTCTCTCACACACATACACACGCACACAGGGGTTTGGGAGTTAGACAAAACCCGGCAGTAATTAACTTTTGACTGTTTTAAAGCCTCAAGCCTTCAAACTTCAAACCCAGAGTACTTTCACTGATGGTCTGATGCATACTGTGCACAGACTGCCAAGAGCTGCTCAAATCTGTTCCAATCTGGATACGCCAGTGCACCTAAAAACAGACTAAAACAGCTTTATATCAGTAAAATCTTTCAAAGTTTTTAAAAAAGTGTCTTCTGCTAACCAAGGCTGCATTTATTTGTTCAAAACAGCAAAATTCAGAAATTTAAAATAACTGTGTTCTACTTGAATATGTTGAAATGTAATTTATTACTGTGATCAAAGCTGAATTTTTTTAATTATTATATTATATATATATTATAATATGTTATATAGCATAATATATGTAAAATAAAAAAATATGAAAATATTATTATATACATAGTGTACATCAATAAAATTATATATCATATATTTTAATATGTATCACATCATAATTCCTTTATAGGTAAATGTTTAAAATATTCTATATTTATTTTAAAACATCTTAGGTATTAGGTAAAAAAACAGCTCATTAGATTTTTATGTATTATATATCATAATATATGTAAAAGAAAAAATGTTAAATAATAAAAATGCAGTATATTCAAGTTTCATGTGGTAAGTGTTGAATTAAGTATTATATAATTCAATGTACATGGGACATTTTATGTATATAATTTATTATTATTATAATATTATAATGATTACACCTTTTAAAGTTGCTAGTTTCTTTTTTTACTTTAATCATTTTTAATTTGATTTAATAAAATAACGTATTTGAAATATTTGCACTTATATGAAATAAAATTAAATAAAATTAAATATACAATTAAATTAAGTCTTAAATTTAGTCTTTGCTGTCACCTTTGACCAATTAAATGCATTTTTTTCTGAATAAAAATATTCATTTAAAAAAAAAAAAAGAATGGTTAGGGTAGTTTCATTTTTATTTTTTTACTTTAAGAATTTTTTATTTGATTCAATAAAAAATGTATTTAAAATATGTACACTTATTTGAATAAAATAAAATAAAATATTTGATGTCACCTTTGATCAATGTACTGCATTTTTCTGAATAAAAGTAATAATACATGGTATTTGAAAATTTGAAAATACTTATATGATCATTATTGATGGTTTTTATTGGATTTTACCAGTTTGAAGTCCAACTCTCATTTTGCTTACTGGAAAAGACCAGCTTTGGCATTATTTCTGCAGATATGAAGCTGAGGCAAATGATGATGCATTTCCTATTTTTGTGTGAATAATTACTTACAGCTCCGAACCGCAGAGCCCTGAGGATCGGCCGTGCTTGTTCATTCATAGGGAAGCCTGTAAATAAATTGAAGACTGGCTGCAGCTCAGATCATGAACATTTCCCACAGCCCTGTGATGCGATTGTGCTGCGAATTCCCGGCTCTGGATGGTCCTGTCAAACTAGGCTACACCCCTGGGCATTGAACCGCCGCGCTAATCGCACTCCTGCGGCCCAACTGAAATGAGCTGAGCTGTTTCTCCATTCTATTTCTAATCTTTGGGCAGATTAAAAAACGACCCGCGTCTGAAACAAAACACTGGAGGCAGGCGAGGACAAAAAGACTTTGTTCCGCCTGTTAGCATGGACAGCGAGCGAAATGTCAAGGGAAGGAGCTAAATTGTTTCCGGACCAGAATCGCTACTGACCAGCTCACAATATCAAAGAGATGCAGAAAACACTGGCGCATATAGCTTTATACTGTTAAATTAGTGTTAAATTATTAGACAATATTTTAGAAAATTATTTTAATTTGTATATATTTTTAGATTATATATATTTATTTTAAACTATATATGCAGTTAAAAATCTGCAAAATGCATGCTATTTTTCACTTAAACAGTTTAATTGCCTGCTGTTCTTCAGAAAAATCGTTCAGGTCCCACAAATTCTATGGTTTGTGTGCATTTTTGTGTATATGAACCCTTTCCAACAATGACTGTATGATTTTGAGATCCATCTTTTCACACTGAGGACAACTGAGGGACTCATATGCAATTATTACAGAAGGTTCAAACGCTCACTGATGCTCCAGAAGGAAAAACAATGCATTAAGAGCCGGAGGGTGAAAACTTTTGAAATTTGAAGATCAGTCAGTTTAACTTATTTTGTCTTCTGGGGTACATGTAAGTATTTTCTGTAGCTTCTGAAGGGCAGTACCAAATTGAAAAAATGTGATATTTCACCAAAATAGGAAAAAAGTAAACATCCTCATTCATTTCAAAAGTTTTCACCCTCAGCTGTTAATGCATAATTTTTCCTTCTAGAACATCAGTGAGCATTTTAACCTTCTGTAATAGTTGCATATACGTCCCTCAGTTGTCCTCAGTGTGAAAAGATTGATCTCAAAATCATACAGTCATTGTTGGAAAGGGTTCAAATACACAAAAATGCTGAAAAAACTAAACAAGGGAGTCATGATCAGCCATCACTAAACAAAAAAACACAGCTGTGGATCATTCAGGTAACAACAGAATATTAAAAATCAAGTGTATGTAAACTTTTAAACAGGGTCATTTTTATAAATTAAACTTATTTTCTCTTGTGGACTATATGTAAATGTATTTTATGTAAAATATCTTATTCAGGTCATTACGAAATAAAAAATAACATGCGTTTTGTATGATCCCTCTTATTTTGTTAAAATAATTAACATTTGGCAGATTTTGCAAAGTGTACATGTGAACTTTAGACTTAGTTTAAAGGCTAAATTAGTCTCACAAAATGATTATATTTTCCGTTCAGGCATCAAATGCTACATAGAGAAAACACACAGCCTAAAAACCTCTAAACCTGCAGTGTAGTTTGTAAGTTTTAATTCCAATTAACTCAGTGGAGAAATTGTTTGTGTTCTTTTGTGAAAGTGCACAACTTAATTATGACTTTGCTGTGTGACAGTGATAAATGTGACCTATCATTATTAGCCTATAGAGCCAACAAAGAAAACATCCCTCAGAGTCCAAATATACAATATAATACACAGTAAAGTCATAATTACCGCGGTATGCAGGACACTAATGACAGACGCTGGTGCTGACACCGCAGGCGATTGGGGAGCTTTGTCCTAACAGCACAGAAATACGACATTAAAACTGCACTAAATAACTCATTTATTACTTTTGGGTAAAATACTACATACACAAAAAAGAAAAAAGTTAATTTAAATGTAAAATTTCACCCTCAGTTTTAATCAATCAATCAATCAATCAATCAATCAATCAATCAATCAATCATTTTATTGAAAGAAAACAACAGTGTAAAATGTAAAAGCTATTAAAAATAGTTTTTGGTAATAGAGCTGAAATAAAATATAAATATTAAAGTATTTGAAAATGAATTTAAATTGGCAAAAAAATAGCATTTAAATTTCATCCTCAGTTTTAATCAATCAATCAATAGACTTTTTTTTTGGTCATACAGCTGAAATAAAATATAAATACTGAATGAAAAACATCAATTAAAATAAAAAATGTTGCCTTAGCAGCAAACTGAAAAAAAGTTTAAGTTGAAGTATTAAAATAAAAACTCTAAGAAAATTGACAAAACAACACATTTTCAAATTTTAAGCTAAACTTAAAATAAAAACTGAAAATCTAAAAATAATAAATACTATAACCATATGAAAAATATTAAAATAACAATGAAAAGCAAATCACACAATGATTTAATTATTTAATTTAATTTAATTTAATTTAATGTAATATATTTTTATTTATTTTTAAAAGTGAATTTAAATTTGAAAAAAATGAGCATTTAACTTTTACCCTCAGTTTTAATCAAACTAAACATTTTTAATGAAAGAAAACAACAGTGTAAAATTTAAAAGCTATTACATTTTTTATATACATTTTTTATATACATGCATTAATTTAATTGAATTTAAATGAATTTAATTTAATTTAATTTAAATTAATTTAAATGATTGCCTCTCATGATTCTTATGACAAATCACAATATGACAAAGTAAAATAAAAATATATAATAAAAATAGAATACCTATAGATGTTCAGCATTTAGGAGAATGATCTTCATGCATGGTCTTCCTCAACATTGGCAACTTTTCCACCTGTAGGAACGAACATTCATTCATCAAACAATCAAAACAAGCAACACCTCTAATTAAACACGGTTAACAATGGAAGCATTTTTTTGTTGTTGTTTTGATTAAACTCAGCGAAGCATGCAAAAACTACGAAACAGCAAAATTAACTGTAATAACTATCACTAACTAAATTGCTGTTGTCATATTTTTCACACAAAACCATTTTTCTGGCAGCCAAATGAGTAATTTATTTAAGAAACACTCACTAGTAAATTGGCTCCTGACATTATCAGTGCCTCTCCTCTAAAACGACTCAAACAAACAAACACGAGACACAAGAATAAACACAAGAAAACGACTCAATTGTAACGGTATAATCAGAGGAAATGAAATGCAAACATAATTGAGTGATCAATCCAAAGCGCTTTTATCTCATGAACACAAACACACACTGCTGGTTTGTTTCAGCTGCTGTATTGCAGCAGTGACGGATCAAACCCAGTCTGACACACACTCTATCAGAGCCGGCGATCCTTCATTTCACCTCCATCTCGCCTCTGACACACACCACACCGGAAATTAACGGCTCCCTAATATCAACCCTTCATTTCATCCCATTCTTCGTCCAGAGAACATTGAACAGCATACTAACATACTGACTATTTCTGCAGTATCCAGCATGTTTAATGTAACAGAATAGTATGGAAGCCTGTTTCCGCCACTGAACAAAATTTTTTTAAAAGGTTATTGCAACTTGTTATCTCACAATTCTGACTTTTTTTCTCAGAGTTGTGAGATATAAACTCACAATTCTGTGAAATAAAGCAAGAATTGTGTGATATAAACTCGAGTTATTAAGTCAGAATTGTGATATAAACTTGCAACTGCGAGAAAAAAAGTCATAATTGTGAGATAAAAAGTCACCATTGGGAGTTATAAAGTCAGAATTGTGAGTATTAACAGAATTGTGTGATATAAACTCGCAATTCTAAGAAACAAAGTCAGAATTGTGATATAAACTTGCAATTGCAAGAAAAAAGTCATAATTGTGAGATAAAAGGTTGCCACTGTGAGTTATAAAGTCAGAATTGTGAGATATAAACTCGCAATTCTGGGAAAAAAAAGCAAAAATTGTGTGATATAAAATTGGCAAGTTTCACCGCTAAACGCAGCTAAATGCAGCTAAAGTAAACATTACGGCTCATAATCCCACATCAGAAAGGGGGCGGGGTGAGCAGAGCTCATTTGCATTTAAAGGACCATGTAATAAAATGAGTTGATTTTTTGCAGAGCTGATTTTGACAAGGTAAACAGGTGTTTTTTTTTTTTTTACACTACTATTGAGAATTTTTAACCAAAGTATATTATAGACTTTTTAAGACCCTAAAGAATCATATGAACTTGTGGAAAATGGGCATCCGATGACCCCTTTAAGTCAGAATTGTGAGAAACAAACTCTGATAAAAAAAAAATATGAAAAATTCTGAGAAAGAAAGTCATAATTGTGAGTATTAACTCGTAATTGCTAGAAAAAAGTCGTCATTGTGAGATAAAAAGTCACATTTGCGAGTTATTAAGTCAGAATTGTGATATAAACTTGCAACTGCGAGAAAAAAGTCATAATTGTGAGATAAAAAGTCACCATTGGGAGTTATACAGTCAGAATTGTGAGTATTAACATAATTGTGTGATATAAACTTGCAATTGCAAGAAAAAAGTCATAATTGTGAGATAAAAGGTTGCCACTGTGAGTTATAAAGTCAGAATTGTGAGATATAAACTCGCAATTCTGGGAAAAAAAGCAAAAATTGTGTGATATAAAATTGGCAAGTTTCACCGCTAAACGCAGCTAAATGCAGCTAAAGTAAACATTACGGTTCATAATCCCACATCAGAAAGGGGGCGGGGTGAGCAGAGCTCATTTGCATTTAAAGGGCCATGGAAAAAAATGAGTTGATTTTTTGCAGAGCTGATTTTGACAAGGTAAACGGGTGTTTTTTTTACACTACTATTGAGAATTTTTAACCAAAGTATATTATAGACTTTTTAAGACCCTAAAGAATCATATGAACTTGTGGAAAATGGGCATCCGATGACCCCTTTAAGTCAAAATTGTGAGAAACAAACTCTGATAAAAAAAATATATATATATATATGAAAAATTCTGAGAAAGAAAGTCATAATTGTGAGTATTAACTCGTAATTGCTAGAAAAAAAGTCGTAATTGTGAGATAAAAAGTCACATTTGCGAGTTATTAAGTCAGAATTGTGAGATATAAACTTGCAATTCTAAAAAATAAATTCACAATTCTGGGAAATAAAGCAAGAATTGTGTGATATAAACTCACAATTGCGAGTTATTAAGTCAGAATTGTGAGACACAATTCTGAGAAATAAAGCCAGAATTGTGAAAGTGAGAAAATTTGCATGATGCTCTTTGAAAGAGACTTTTGAAAGAGACTTTGATCTTTGATGAAAAGGTGCTTTGCATAAACTTGCAATTACGAGAAAAAACTTAATTGTGAGACAAAAAGTCACAATTGCGAGTTAAGTCAGAATTGTGAGATAAAAAGTCGCAATTACTAAGTTATAAAAGTTATGAAGTAAAGAAATAAAAGTCAGAATTGTGTGATATAAATTCACAATTCTGAGAAATAATGTCATATAAACTTGCAATTTCAAGAAAATATTTCATTATTGTAAGATATAAATTCGCAATTATGAGAAATAAAGTCAGAATTGTGATATAAACTTGCAACTGCAAGAAAAAAAGTCAAAATTGTGAGATAAAAAGTTGCAATTCTGAGAATTGAAGTCAGAATTTTGTGATATAAACTCGCAATTGCGAGAAAAAATATTGTAACTGTGAGATAAAAAGTCGCAATTGCGAGTTATAAAGTCAGAATTGCGATATAAACTTGCAATTCTGAGACATAAATTTAGAATTGTGTATTATAAACTCACAAAGAAATGGACTTTATAACTTGCATTTGCAAATTTTTATTTCACAATTCAGAAAAAAAGGTCATAATTGCAAGTTTATACCGCAATTCTGACTTTATATCTAGAAATGCTGTCTTTATAACTCATAATTGCGTTTATATCTTACAGTTTCAAAAACAAAAAGTCAGAATTGTGATATAAACTTGCAATTGCAAGAAAAAAGTCATAATTGTGAGATAAAAGGTTGCCACTGTGAGTTATAAAGTCAGAATTGTGAGATATAAACTCGCAATTCTGGGAAAAAAAAGCAAAAATTGTGTGATATAAAGTTGGCAAGTTTCACCACTAAATGCAGCTAAATGCAGCTAAAGTAAACATTACGGCTCATAATCCCACATCAGAAAGGGGGCGGGGTGAGCAGAGCTCATTTGCATTTAAAGGGCCATGGAAAAAAATGAGTTGATTTTTTGCAGAGCTGATTTTGACAAGGTAAACGGGTGTTTTTTTTACACTACTATTGAGAATTTTTAACCAAAGTATATTATAGACTTTTTAAGACCCTAAAGAATCATATGAACTTGTGGAAAATGGGCATCCGATGACCCCTTTAAGTCAGAATTGTGAGAAACAAACTCTAATAAAAAAAAATATATATATGAAAAATTCTGAGAAAGAAAGTCATAATCGTGAGCATTAACTCGTAATTGCTAGAAAAAAAGTCGTAATTGTGAGATAAAAAGTCACATTTGCGAGTTATTAAGTCAGAATTGTGAGATATAAACTTGCAATTCTAAAAAATAAATTCACAATTCTGGGAAATAAAGCAAGAATTGTGTGATATAAACTCACAATTGCGAGTTATTAAGTCAGAATTGTGAGACACAATTCTGAGAAATAAAGCCAGAATTGTGAAAGTGAGAAAATTTGCATGATGCTCTTTGAAAGAGACTTTTGAAAGAGACTTTGATCTTTGATGAAAAGGTGCTTTGCATAAACTTGCAATTACGAGAAAAAACTTAATTGTGAGACAAAAAGTCACAGTTGCGAGTTAAGTCAGAATTGTGAGATAAAAAGTCGCAATTACTAAGTTATAAAAGTTATGAAGTAAAGAAATAAAAGTCAGAATTGTGTGATATAAATTCACAATTCTGAGAAATAATGTCATATAAACTTGCAATTTCAAGAAAATATTTCATTATTGTAAGATATAAATTCGCAATTATGAGAAATAAAGTCAGAATTGTGATATAAACTTGCAATTGCGAGAAAAAATATTGTAACTGTGAGATAAAAAGTCGCAATTGCGAGTTATAAAGTCAGAATTGCGAGTATAAACTTGCAATTCTGAGACATAAATTTAGAATTGTGTATTATAAACTCACAAAGAAATGGACTTTATAACTTGCATTTGCAAATTTTTATTTCACAATTCAGAAAAAAAGGTCAAAATTGCAAGTTTATACCGCAATTCTGACTTTATATCTAGAAATTCTGTCTTTATAACTCATAATTGCGTTTATATCTTACAGTTTCAAAAACAAAAGTCAGAATTGTGATATAAACTTGCAATTGCAAGAAAAAAGTCATAATTGTGAGATAAAAGGTTGCCACTGTGAGTTATAAAGTCAGAATTGTGAGATATAAACTCGCAATTCTGGGAAAAAAAAGCAAAAATTGTGTGATATAAAGTTGGCAAGTTTCACCACTAAATGCAGCTAAATGCAGCTAAAGTAAACATTACGGCTCATAATCCCACATCAGAAAGGGGGCGGGGTGAGCAGAGCTCATTTGCATTTAAAGGGCCATGGAAAAAAATGAGTTGATTTTTTGCAGAGCTGATTTTGACAAGGTAAACGGGTGTTTTTTTTACACTACTATTGAGAATTTTTAACCAAAGTATATTATAGACTTTTTAAGACCCTAAAGAATCATATGAACTTGTGGAAAATGGGCATCCGATGACCCCTTTAAGTCAGAATTGTGAGAAACAAACTCTAATAAAAAAAAATATATATATGAAAAATTCTGAGAAAGAAAGTCATAATCGTGAGCATTAACTCGTAATTGCTAGAAAAAAAGTCGTAATTGTGAGATAAAAAGTCACATTTGCGAGTTATTAAGTCAGAATTGTGAGATATAAACTTGCAATTCTAAAAAATAAATTCACAATTCTGGGAAATAAAGCAAGAATTGTGTGATATAAACTCACAATTGCGAGTTATTAAGTCAGAATTGTGAGACACAATTCTGAGAAATAAAGCCAGAATTGTGAAAGTGAGAAAATTTGCATGATGCTCTTTGAAAGAGACTTTTGAAAGAGACTTTGATCTTTGATGAAAAGGTGCTTTGCATAAACTTGTAATTACGAGAAAAAACTTAATTGTGAGATAAAAAGTCACAGTTGCGAGTTAAGCCAGAATTGTGAGATAAAAAGTCGCAATTACTAAGTTATAAAAGTTATGAAGTAAAGAAATAAAAGTCAGAATTGTGTGATATAAATTCGCAATTACAAGTTATTAAGTCAAAATTGTAAGATATAAACTCACAATTCTGAGAAATAATGTCATATAAACTTGCAATTGCAAGAAAATATTTTATTATTGTAAGATATAAATTCACAATTATGAGAAATAAAGTCAGAATTGTGATATAAACTTGCAACTGCAAGAAAAAAAGTCAAAATTGTGAGATAAAAAGTTGCAATTCTGAGAATTGAAGTCAGAATTTTGTGATATAAACTCGCAATTGCGAGAAAAAATATTGTAACTGTGAGATAAAAAGTCGCAATTGCGAGTTATAAAGTCAGAATTGCGAGTATAAACTTGCAATTCTGAGACATAAATTTAGAATTGTGTATTATAAACTCACAAAGAAATGGACTTTATAACTTGCATTTGCAAATTTTTATTTCACAATTCAGAAAAAAAGGTCAAAATTGCAAGTTTATACCGCAATTCTGACTTTATATCTAGAAATTCTGTCTTTATAACTCATAATTGCGTTTATATCTTACAGTTTCAAAAACAAAAAGTCAGAATTGTGATATAAACTTGCAATTGCAAGAAAAAAGTCATAATTGTGAGATAAAAGGTTGCCACTGTGAGTTATAAAGTCAGAATTGTGAGATATAAACTCGCAATTCTGGGAAAAAAAAGCAAAAATTGTGTGATATAAAGTTGGCAAGTTTCACCACTAAATGCAGCTAAATGCAGCTAAAGTAAACATTACGGCTCATAATCCCACATCAGAAAGGGGGCGGGGTGAGCAGAGCTCATTTGCATTTAAAGGGCCATGGAAAAAAATGAGTTGATTTTTTGCAGAGCTGATTTTGACAAGGTAAACGGGTGTTTTTTTTACACTACTATTGAGAATTTTTAACCAAAGTATATTATAGACTTTTTAAGACCCTAAAGAATCATATGAACTTGTGGAAAATGGGCATCCGATGACCCCTTTAAGTCAGAATTGTGAGAAACAAACTCTAATAAAAAAAAATATATATATGAAAAATTCTGAGAAAGAAAGTCATAATCGTGAGCATTAACTCGTAATTGCTAGAAAAAAAGTCGTAATTGTGAGATAAAAAGTCACATTTGCGAGTTATTAAGTCAGAATTGTGAGATATAAACTTGCAATTCTAAAAAATAAATTCACAATTCTGGGAAATAAAGCAAGAATTGTGTGATATAAACTCACAATTGCGAGTTATTAAGTCAGAATTGTGAGACACAATTCTGAGAAATAAAGCCAGAATTGTGAAAGTGAGAAAATTTGCATGATGCTCTTTGAAAGAGACTTTTGAAAGAGACTTTGATCTTTGATGAAAAGGTGCTTTGCATAAACTTGTAATTACGAGAAAAAACTTAATTGTGAGATAAAAAGTCACAGTTGCGAGTTAAGCCAGAATTGTGAGATAAAAAGTCGCAATTACTAAGTTATAAAAGTTATGAAGTAAAGAAATAAAAGTCAGAATTGTGTGATATAAATTCGCAATTACAAGTTATTAAGTCAAAATTGTAAGATATAAACTCACAATTCTGAGAAATAATGTCATATAAACTTGCAATTGCAAGAAAATATTTCATTATTGTAAGATATAAATTCACAATTATGAGAAATAAAGTCAGAATTGTGATATAAACTTGCAACTGCAAGAAAAAAAGTCAAAATTGTGAGATAAAAAGTTGCAATTCTGAGAATTGAAGTCAGAATTTTGTGATATAAACTCGCAATTGCGAGAAAAAATATTGTAACTGTGAGATAAAAAGTCGCAATTGCGAGTTATAAAGTCAGAATTGCGAGTATAAACTTGCAATTCTGAGACATAAATTTAGAATTGTGTATTATAAACTCGCAATTTCTGATAAATGAAGTCAGAATTTTGTGAAATAAACTTGCAATTTTGTGATCATATCTTTTTTATCTTCAGAAATGGACTTTATAACTTGCATTTGCAAATTTTTATTTCACAATTCAGAAAAAAAGGTCATAATTGCAAGTTTATACCGCAATTCTGACTTTATATCTAGAAATTCTGTCTTTATAACTCATAACTCCAGTTTTCAGCCCACTGGAAAATTTCTTTAAGGCATTTAAACTGACTACAAGGTGTTTTGAAAGGCCTGTATTTCTGTCCCTTATAGTCTTGTTTTCATTCACGTCAAATAAAATATTCTATCTATTCTGACTAAAGTCCATTTAATCCCCTTGTGGAAAAATCTCAGCCAGCTTTAGGAGGTTTTGCTGTTCTTCTTATGACATTTTTAGAAAAGTTCATCTTGCAAAGACACACACGCATACTTATTTGAATGAGGGTATACCCTACAATTTCACTGTTTTTATTTAAAGCTATAGACCAGTGTCACTTTTGTTAATTAAAACTAAAGCCATTACAAATTTTTTTGCTAGATAGTAAAAAAAAAAAAAAAAAAAAAAAAAAAAACATGTATAAAATGTATTTTCAGTATTTGTATTTTTTTCCCAATTTGAGTACTTTGTTACTTTTTGGTAGCATGGCGAAAATAAAATAAAATAAAATAAAATAATCCTTAAATAAAACAAAAGACCTTGCATTTTACAAATTTGAAAAATCAGCAACTTACTAAAATTGGTTGAAGTTGAAGTACTAAAATAATTAAAATTTAAGGTTTAAGTACAAAAATTATTACAATTTAAATGTAAATAAAAATAATTATATGTTACTATATATTACTGTATAATGTATATTATTATTAATAAAGTAGTTAAACTTTCTTAATAATGTATTTAAATATACATAACGTATGAAATTAATATATAAAATATCCAAATATATAAATGCAAATAAAAAATATAATTTCGTATTTAAGTGTAATAATGTAATTTTTATAATAATTACTAAAACTAAATGTAAAAAAGAAATATTAGACTTAAATAGAAATGTCATAAAATATATTTGATCAAAAATATAATAAAAGCATACAACAAAATTACTAACACTCCAATTCAAGTGAAAAATATAAAAATAAATGCTTATTGAAATATAAATAAATTCTATAATACTGTCAAAATTCTAAAATAACACTCTTAAAGATAAATTATATATATAAGTGCATATTATATATAAATAAAATTATATATATAAAGCATAAAAAGTTACTTGAACTAAAAGAATCATTAATTGAAACAAATAAATAAACCTAATTTAAATCAACTATTTGCCTCATTTCTCAACATTTATTTTCATTTAGTTTTAACTTGATGTACTAAAACATATATATATTCCACAGTGTTCATATAAAGGCTGCTGTAGGGCACATGAACTTTACTTCAGTGTTGTTTCAGGGGAAAGGGGTTTTTGTGCTGACAATGAGAATATGATGACCTTCCTGTTTGATCTGCTCAACAAATATTTCTCTTTGTGTCCTGTGATCAATGACACCTTCACACACACACACACACACACACACACACACACACACACACACACACACACATACACACACACACACACACACACACACACACACACACACACACACACACACACACACACACGACTATTTCTCATGTCTGTCTCCTCTTTCATCTGCTCTCATTATTGCCAGCATGCTGTTTCTTCTCACACCTCTCTGTCTCTTTCTGTCTTTCCACCCACAGCGAAACATCCATAAGTCACGAGTGACTCTGATACGTCCAAACACAACCTTCATCACCCACAGCAGTGTTTTAATATTAAACGAATCCGTCCTGCGTAAAATCCTACAATATCTGCACTTTTCACTGATGATTGGAAATACTGAAAAAAATGTGGCTCAGAAATTAATAGTGAAATTCACAAATAATCGCAAAGAATCTGCACGTAATAAATTGATTTTTTTTTAAGTATTTTTTTGTAAAACATACCGGAATAATCTTTATTTACAACTACAAAAACTACAAAAAGGCTTCAAAGTTAATAATAATTAAACTAATACAACTAATAAAAAATGTTACTTGAACTATAATGAATGTAAACTGAAATAAAATAATTTTTCCAAGGTTTTTCCAATTTTTCATTGCGTTTACTAAATGTACATTAATCTGTGTACTTTTAAAGCCTTAGATTTTAATATATAATTTATACTTTTATATTTTATACTGGTGTTATTTTCATTTTAGTTAAAGGTTTTAGATTTTGGGTAGTTTGTCATTTTTATTTATTTTTTATTTTTTAACATAATATTATTCTTCTATAAACCTTTATTATTATTATTTAGTTTGAGATTTTGGCTGGTTTTGACATTTAAATTTTTTTTTTTTTATTATTAATAGTGTATTCCTATAATTTTGTGTAGTTTGTCATTATATATATATATATATATATATATATATATATATATTAGGGCCGGGACTCGATTAAAAAAATTAATCTAATTAATTAGAGGCTTTGTAATTAATTAATCGAAATTAATCGCATTTTAATCGCATATAAATATTTGACCTGAGAACAGTGAGAAGTACGTTTTTTCATATGGATTTTTAGTATACCATTGAATAATGACTGAATACATAAACTTAAGCAACAAAATATTGTTTATTTTTGTTCAACCAAGTCCAACAGACCAGTGCAATATTGCCATTAACTGTAGCAATAGGATACAGTGTTTCCCCTAGGTTTCCATTCTTTTTTTCTCGGTACTTTACCCTACTTTGTGTAATAACGAAAACATTTATTTCAGTGAAAAAATAAACCCAAAACTCTCTATTTTAACATTTTGAACAATAGGGCTTTACAATCTTTTGCTTTTTTTTTTTTTTTTTTTTAAGAAATTCTTGTGTTTTAATTTTTCTCATAATCAAATGAAAGCATAAACATTTATTTATTTTTAATCAAACGAAAAAATAAACCTTTTTAATTTTTGGCAAACAAACAGAGGTTTGCTTTTAAAATCAATAAATAATAATAATTTAACATTTAAATAATAATCGTAGTATTTTTTTCTACAATTAAGTGGTTAATCTTGTTGTTATATTTATTTTTTATCATATATATTGTTTTTTTTGTCAATTATTATTTAAATAGGAATATTGTTCTGTTTCATGTTAAACCGTACTTTTATTTTGACAGGTTGCCGTTAAGTTTCTGTGTGTAAAGTATGATATGATGCTAGTTTTCTCAAATGAAACGGTAAATGTGACACTGACAGTAGCTTTGGAGATTGAGTTTATCTGTTCATGTGAGATGCAAATGCAAAAAATTAACGGGAGCATCACGCGTGCAGTAAAAAAAAAAAAAAAGGCGTCTCTGCCATTCATACATACAGAGGCAAACGGGACATGCAGGATTCATATTAAAACAGTCTTTTTGCATTTCAGTTTTCACAGACACTAGTCCATATCGCGATTTGAATTAAGTGACAGACGAACTTTTGATTTATCAATCCAAAAATCGACGAATTTACGTGGCATTCCACGCTATAGTAAATTCGGTTTTTATGAATGGAGTCCGCGATCCAGTCCGTGTTTTCACGGAGGAGACGGTGGCTGTGTCCAAATTTAGGGTCTGCATCCTCCTTAGGATCCTTCCTACCAGGTTGAAGGAGGAGGGGTCCTCCGAAGACCGCAAAACCTGGAAGTAGGTGGCAGTGAATTTGGACAGCCTACACTTCTTTCAGTTCCCTCCCTTCTCCGTTGCTCATATCCTGTCGCCTAGCAACCGTGACAGCGCTAAGCAAGAAGTAAGGTTATCTGTACTGCACTAAACAAAATAACTAACGTTACTCTTTCATCCCTAAAAGCGTTAAAAACATCTTCAATAACTAACAAGAAATTAGCTGTGTGTAAGGGGATATTCACACAGGCAGTAAGAAAGAAGCTAGTTTACGAAAGTGCTGTTTTTTATCATATATACATACAAATGTAAAGCTTAACGCTAAACCAAAGGCCAAACTAGACAACCGCTGTAAAAAAATATTTTTTGAAACGGCAGTTTTTTTTAAACTTCCATCATTACTACCGCTTGCTTCGTCCGCCATTATATGAAAATACTGGAAGCGCTCTGCCGAAAGGAATTGTGGGATAGGTAGGACGGGAAAGGATCCACCAGACCCATCCTTCAAATTCGGGGAAAAGGAGGACGTATTTGTGGGCCGCATTTGAAGGATCCTAATTTGGACAGCCTTCGTCGCGGCGCTGTGACGTAACATCCTTCAAATGAGTCCTCCGAAGGATGTAGACCCTGAATTTGGACACAGCCATTGTAAACGCGCCCCCCTAAGATAATGGTAGGGGAAACACTGGGATATTTAGAAATATACTAGCCTACATTTCAGAAATTCAGGTACCCTATAGGTAGGTAGACCTTCTGTAAAAGCATTGAGGTGATACTTGAGGCTCGATGTGCTGCGGTGATATGCGCATTCCTTTGGTCGCTTTGGTCTGAACGCTAGTTGGTGCTCCAGTATAATCGGTCCGCTGAAACTCATCCAGTGAGAAACGTTCCGCAGTGCAAAATTAAGTGCGATTAAAATGCGTTAAAAAAATTTAACGCGTTAATTTTGTGTAATTAATTAATCTAAATTAACGCGTTAAAGTCCCGGCCCTATATATATATATATATATATATATATATATATATATATATATATATTAGTCTTCTATAAACGTTTTATTAATTTTATTTAGTTTTACATTTTGGGTAGTTTGTCAATTAATTTTTTTGTATATATATTTTATATATTAAACTTTTTTATATACATATATATATATATATATATAATATACATATAATATATATACTAAACTTTTTAATATTTTTATTTAAATTTTACATTTTTCAATAGTTTGTCATTTTAATTTTTTGGCAAATTTGTATATATATTATATGACTATAAACTTTGTATTAATTTTATTTCAGATTTAGTTAGGGGCCAAGCACCGAAGGTGCGGTGGCACCTATTGTATCCGTTGGCGTTATTCTTCTTCTTCCTCTTCCGCCGCAAGTCTATGGCAGCCCATAGAACCACTTGCGGGAAAATTGTATAATTTTGCACACTGATAGAGGACAGACCCAACATTAACCATAACAAGTTTGGAGTCTCTAACTCAAACTCTCTAGCGCCACCACTTGTCCAAACTTTCAAAAGATTTATGCTAATAACGTTTGAACCGTAAGCCACACAACAAAATTTTTTTCCTCTGATTCCTTGGCTTATGCCGAGTCGAATGGACACCAAAATTCAAAAATCGTAAGGTTTAGTTTTTTCGCTATTCTCAATTGTTCGTAAAACCTACTTTTTCGAACTCATCCGGCCGTTGCACCGATTGTCACAAAAATTGATCCAGATCATCTTCAGACCATGCTGGCAAAAAGTTATGGAATTCAAGTCGATTCGTCCAGCCGTTCACGAATAACACGCGAAAGAATTCTACGAAAAGCTAGCAAAAATCAATGTGAGGCTATATCTCCGTAACAGTTTGGCATATTCACACCAAACTTGGTGTGTGTTATAACAAGCATGACCTGAGGCTACCTGCAGTGTTTCCGCGCAGTGCCCCCTAGTGGTCAGGAGATACGAAAAATGGCTATTTTTCTTTATAACGTCTGAATGATTTGTCCAAAAATCACAAAACTAGTCTCTTTAGATTCGGTGTGTCATACCGAGTCGAACCATATCCAATTTTCCCATGTCGGCCATTTTGGGTGTAGGCCATTTTGAATTTAGCTGAAAATGCTGTATCTTGAGAACGGATTAGCGTATTCAACATTAATTACAAAAATGTTCGGCACCATGCCCTGAATGTACATAAAAATTTTGTGGCCAGCGCCACCTTGTGGTCAAAAGTTATAACGAAATTTCGAAAAATGCTAATAACTTATGTGAAATATGGTTTATTGTAATGAAAGTGGTCTCAAAATATTCCTTGGGTCAGGCCGAGAACATTGATACCAATTATGCCAAAATTGGCCTAACTTCCTGTCCGCCATTTTGATTAATGTAGAAAACCTACTTTTTCGAACTCCACCTAGACTGTTAGTCTGATTTTCACCAAATTTGACTCGGATCATCTTCAGACCATGCTGACAAAAAGTTATGGATTTAGTGTCGATATTCGAAACCGTTTTCATTAAACGCATCAACAAATTTGCTGAAAAGATGCCAAAGCACATCTGAAGCTGTATCTCTGCAAAGCTTTGAGATATTTGCACCAAATTTTGTATGTGGCATTACCACCTCACAGTGATTACACCACATCAATTTGGTAACAGCGCCACCTATTGGTCAAGAGTAATAAACCATTCATTAACTATCAATTATAAATTGTCCAAAAATGCTAATAACTGTAGATAGCATTAGCCTATTGTAATGAAATATTGAAAATATTCCTTGGGTCATGCCGACAACATAGATACCAAATATGCCACAGTTGGTCAAACTTCCTGTCCGCCATTTTGATTTATGTTGAAAACCTACTTTTTCGAACTAGTCCTAGACCGTTAATCCGATTTTCACCAAAATCGAGTCAGATCATCTTCAGACTGTGCTGACAAAAAGTTATGGATTTCATGTTGATAGATGAGACTGTTTTCATACAGCGCCTCTACAAATTTTTGACTTGATGCCAAAATGATTCTGAGGCTTTATCTCTGCAAAGCTTTGACATAAAGACACCAAACTTTGTGTGTGCCTTTGTCACCTCACACTAAACACACCACATCGATTTGATGACAGCGCCACCTGTTGGTGAAACGTAATAAGCCATTAAATCATATCAGTAGGCGTTCTACATAATTTTAATGTCGTTTTGACTAAAATCATCCTGAAATGGCTTCTTTTTACTTATTGTTGCAGTTGGTCTGCTGTTCCTGCCATTCTTAGCTCCTCATTTTCCCCTTTGAATGCTTGGCCCCGTAATTGCTGCTTGCAGCTATATTTTTAGTTATTTTAGTACATTAGGCTAAACTAAAAGAAAATGACAAATGGTGTCTTGTCAACTAGCTGAAATAAAATTAGTTCCTTCAGCTATTTCATCTATTTTATGTCAAGGAACAAAAATGTTTCTTATGGTTCACAGAGTTTTAAAAATACACATAGTTAAATCTTTACACCTGACCCAGGATCAGTGTGCAACAGGACAATAATGAACCCAGTGTTAAAAATGACAGTGGATGAGCTATTTCAAGTGTAAAAGCCTCTAAATTGATGACAGTTCTGAAGGAGACAAATGCGCACAGGACGATCCCGGCACGCGGGCGGCGAGGAGAGCTGTGTACGTGGGCATTATCAGTGGCAGATGGTATCACTGGCGGACGATGGCACACAGATGGTCCAGGTATCGGGTCGGGTGCCAGGGGCCCGCTGGGGAACAGGTCCATAAGATGGATCAGGCTGTCTGGGGCCAGAAAAAAGCATGAAACAGGGTCAATACGAATGCTCTCTCTCTCATTCTTCCATCCTCCACCACTCTTATATATGTCTTTCTTTCTCTTGAGACATGGAATGGGCTTTTTTTTGGAGGGAGCGAAGGAGGAGGCAACACCTCTCCACAAATTTATCTTGGTCGAGCACCAAGTCTATTTTTTTTAAAACTGTCATAGCCATTACAAGCTCAAGACAAATGAACTTTTGTGCTCCACGGAGCCTGAAGGAGCATTTGTGATGAATCAAACAGAAAAGGTGGCTGAGGACTTCACAATTCTTTATGTAGGACATGGAGAAACTTTAAATACTTATTGTGTTTAATTATGCACAATGTTTCTGAGATCATAGTCTAAAATAAAATTGAAAATAAAATAAAATAAAATAAAACAGCTTTATATTAAAAATCTTTTTTTTCATGTACTCATTAAAATAATACAAATACAATCAAATAAAATAATAGCAAAATAAAATAAAATAAATAGCTATATTAACATTTTGGTCAACAATAAAAATAAATAAAAAGTTAAATTTAGTCTAAAAAATATTAAAAATGAGATTAAATAAAACAATTTCTCTTGTCCAATTTGTAGTCATGTAATTGTTTAAAAATGTTTAAAAATCAATTTGTATTTGTATTTAAAAATCTATAAAATAAAATTCAATAAATAAAATAAAAAATAAAATAAAATTAAATTAAATTAAAATAAACAAACCTATATTATACGATATTAACATTTTGGCCAACAATAAAAATAAATAAATAAAAAGTTTTTTTTTCTAAATAAATAAATATTAAAAATGTATTAGATTAATTGAAATAAATAAAATAAAATAAAATAAAACAGCTCTATATATATATATATATATATATAAATCAATTTACTCATCAAAATTATTTCAAAATCAATCAATCAAAAAAAATGTATAAATAAAACAGCTAAATTAAATAAAATATTTTCATGTACTTATTAAAATGATTTAAAAATCAATTAATCAATCAATAAAAAAATATTATTTTATAATAATAAAAAATTTAAATATAAAATAAAATACAGCTAAATAAACAGCTAAATAGCTAAAATAAAATAAAATAAAATAACTTATTTTACAGAATGGACAAATAATAAAATAAAATAATAAATAAAATAAAATAATAAAAAAGCTATATTAACATTTTGGCCAACAACACAAATAAACTAAAAGTTTTTTTGTTTAAATAGATTTTTTTGTTTAAATAAATAAACATTAAAAATGTAATTAATTGAAACCATTTCTCTTATCCTAAATTGTAGTCATGTATTTGTAAAAAAAAAAAAAAAGCCTTTCCATTTACTCATTCAAATAATTTAACAATCATTCAGTCAATGAAAAAAACAAAAACAATAAAAATAACATTTAATTAAATAAAATAATCATGTCTCCAGATCAGAAAAATATAATGGAAAGGAAAAAAATGTCCAATTACATTTTTAACTTCCCAATACAATAAATGCAAGTCTTTTCTTTTAAATGCACAGCTTCAGTTTCCATAAAAACAGTTGAAGAAATATTAATTAATCTTTTCCATTTGTAAAAATGAGGATTCTCTCTTTCAAATACTGCCAAAGCTTAAAACTATACTGCAAATGAAAACAACAATGTATTTTCCAGAATGGACAAAGACTCTGGGCATTAAATTTAGTGAAAGCAGAGGACGAATGATGCAGGAGGGACATTAATCTCCTGCTGTTTGTCCGTGAGGATTATGAAGACCTGTACAGACCTATAGATGGAGGGAATATTGCTGTCTGTAGCAGAAATCAGATTTATTCCTGTACTTTATCCACTGATCGTGTCGTGGCAACAGTGAAGCACTTTATAATGTTCTTTTAGTACTGGAGTGAGAGCGCTGAATGGCCTGTGAGATTTCCATAGCAAACTAAATGAGCCACAGTTACTCTTTTATCATGTCAGACCTCTGGAGAAACACATACTCCAACTATAAACCAACAACAATAAAAAAATAAAAAATAAAAAATAAAATAAAATAAAATAAAATAAAGTAAAATAAAATAAAATAAAATAAAATAAAATAAAACTATGTCAACATTTTGGCCAGTAAGAACAGAATTAGTTTAATATTATTATTATTTTTGTTAAAAAAAAAAAAAAACATCTACATTTTGAATAAATAATAAAAAATATTTTTTCTATTTTGTCTGAATAAATAAATAAATATAATACAACAAGTGATTAACAATTATTATCATTATAATATCAACAATTATTACATCATTATAATATGTACTATAGGATTTTTTTCCCCCAAATTGTGATCATGTATGTTTAAAAAAATATTTTAATTTACTAAAATACAATAAAATAAAATTGGCCAATAAGAACAGAATTATTTTAATATAATTGTAATATATTAACTTAAAATGCTAATATAAAAAAATAATTAAATAAAAAAACTGAAAAACCAAATTGTTTTCATGTTATGGCTAAACAGAAAACAAAACCCTTGCATTTTTTTTTTGCTTTTTTAATATTTTGTCTGAATAAATAAATAAAATAAAAACAAGTGAATTATCACATCATTATAATGCACAGTATAGAAAAAAATCGAATTGCAAACATCTCCAAATTATAGTCATATATGTTTAAATAAAGTATAAAATAAAATAAAATAAAATAAAATAAAGTAAAATAAAATAAAATAAAACAAAAATAGTGACATTATAAAAATTTAGTACCAACATTTTAGATTTTAAATTCAAAATAATACAAAATAACATAAAAAATGATAAAAAAGGGAATAAAGATATTTATCTGTCTTAACTTAAATTCACAATAATAAAATAAAATAAAACAAAATAAATTAAATAGTCTTAAAATGAAAACAACAATGTATTTTACAGAATGGATAAATAATAAGATAAAATAAATTAAAATAAAATAAAAAAATGTTTTAATTAAATTAAAGGTTTTTTTTCTTTGAATCAGTTCATTTTGAATTATTCATAATCAAATTAATCTGCATCAAAATTAATTATAAAAATCTTTTTAGTCCTTACATACAAACAGCATCTATGCTTTTATCATGTCAGGACTCTGGAGAACCACACAATTCAACCATAAACCAACAGCTTAATTAAATGCATTACATTAAAGGAAGTTTGAGAGCTGTGGTTTGTGGTAGTTCTCTTATGACGACCAATGTCTGCTGTTATTTTACACATGCAAAGCAATAAAACACACACTCACTCACTCTTGGCTTTAATCAAGTTTCCATCTGATGACCCGTGTGCATCTCTACCTCCTGTCGGTGGATATTAAACACCCTCGGCTGACCGGCCGCAGCTGGCAGGAAAAGAGAGGTCATGGGTCACTGCCTGTGACCTTTGACCTCACATTCTGTCTTCTCCACAGCACAAAATAGAGTTACATCTGGCTCAGATCCCCTTCTGATTATTTCAGCTGTTTTATTGAAAAATGTGCATCTGATCACTTAGTACAAGCACTCCTCTCCTCAAAAAGTACAAAAATCATCTATAAAACCTACAAAAATACAGAAGACAGAAGTGTTTGTTTATCCTCTGGTGATCATGAATGTCAAAAAGCCTTTCGTCTTTGTGTTCTCAATAATCCTTTAGTACATTCAAGGTTGTTTAGCATTATAATAGAACTATACTTAATATGCAAATGACCAGGAGGATGAAGGATTTTCTCAGAGGACTTGAGGAATCTTCACATCTGCATCACATTACTGTTGCTGAGAGGTTTTCAAAGAGGCACATTGCTGCACACATACTGTACATATTATTTTTTACACTTAATTATGTCATAATGACAAGATGTTATGTTGTTTAAACAACATATTTTCTCATAATATTGTGTAATAAGGCTAAATAAACCATTTGAAATACTGATGTTTATTATCAAGTTCAACCATGTTGAACTTGTTAATGACACATTATCTTATTATATCTAAAAATATGCTCATGACATCTCATTATTATAAGAAAATTTAATTTTAATAATACAAATATGTAGTTTAAACAACATAGCGTCTAGTTATTAAAATGCAATATATTTAAATTATATTCAATTGTATAAGTATCGTATTTCAGCTGTTCATCAGTTATTATTGTTAACCAAACAAATTGAACATTGAAATAAAGCTGAAATAAATAATTAAATATCAGATGAATGTTTTTTAATCTTTTTGAAGATTTTTTAAACTACTACTAAAAGTAAAATTTAATTTAAATACATTTAAACTTTAAATACATTTAAATACAGTCAAAATTATATTAAAATTGATTTAAACATATTCGATTTAATTAAAATATATTTAATTTAATCTAACTTAGTTATGCATTTAGTTATTAAAATTGCATAAGTATTGTATAGCATTGTATAAATGTTATTATTTTACTATTGTTAAACAAAAAAAAAAGAAAATTGTTTTTGAAATCAAGCTGAAATAGATAAATACTTAAATTAAAAGTAATTTAATAAATAAAAATTTGATTTTTTTTTTTTAAGTACTACTAAAAATAAAATGATAGAAAGCTAAATATGATTGTTAAAAAATAACAATCAAGGAACTAATAAAAAAAACTAAATTACTAAAATGAAAACTGAAAATATTATTTTAATGAGACAAATACATAGTTTTAACAATGTAGCATCTAGTTATTAAAATAAAATAAATTTAAATTAATTAAAGTGTAATGAAAATTAAAATGTAAATTGTTAATCGAAACAAAGCAGGAAAGAATGAATGAATGAATGAATGATTTTTAAAAAATAATAATAATTTAATAAATAAACATGAGATAAATGTTTTAAATTTAGATTTTTTTGTTGAAACGTTTTTTAAACTACTATTAAAAGTGAAAATTAAAAAAGCTAAAACTGAAAATAAATGCTTATTCAAAATATTTACTTAATGTTTTTCTGACATGATATGTTATTATTCTAAGAAAATGTGCTGTTTTAATGACATAATCTTGTTATTTTCATTATTATGAGAAAACAAATAGATAGTTTTAACAACATAGCATCTAGTTATTAAAAGAAAATATATTTAAATTAATTAAATTGTATAAAAATCATATAGCATTGTATAAAAAAGTTAATCAGTGTTATTACTGTTAATTAAAAAAAGTTTTTGTTAATTGAAATAAATCTGAAATAAATAAATACATAACTGATCATTTAATCAATAAATATAAATTAAATTTTGTTTTTGAAAATTATTTTATTTTTTTTACTTTGATTTGTTTAATTTGAATAAGGAGTTTAATAAACACATATCACATTGTAATAAATACAAAAAATACATAAATAAAAAAATATTGATTTTTTGAAGATTGCTTTTAAACTACTACTAAAAGTAAAATGAAAAAGCGAAAACAAGAACTAAAAAAGACAAAATTACTAAAACTCACTAACTAAAGTAGAAACTAAAAATAGAAACTAATTCAAAATATTTAGCTACTTGTAATGATTTTTGATTCATCATGTGACTTCATTTTTTTACCACCAGTGTTTTTAAGGTGGTTACTATAATTTTTATTAATCAATTATAATTTTTTGTTATATAAATTTAAATGTAATTCATAACAGCTCAAATATTGCAACTTTATGGTAAGGATTCTAGCAAACAAAGCTGTCTGTTTTTACTATAACTTCAGATTTTCTTTCCCAGTGTATCTCAATACCAACACTAAGGTTTTTCTACAGTATACCGTCACTGTAACACAAGACTGCACATTAAGTATACAACATGACCATGTTTTTGCCAAGCATTGATGCATTTGCATACTAGCTTAGAGCGTGCTTCTGTCCTTACATTGTTTGGGAAATCTGCCTTACAAATGACTTACGTTTGTACAATATGTAGTAGTCTCTGCACATTAAACCAAAAAACACAAACACACTTCTGCTTAAGGCTCGCATTTCCAATTGACAGCATTGCATATATGTATGCAGTGTCAAAGTGCTTGTGAATCAGACAGGTCAAATGATTCAGAAGGAAATGTGTCAGTGAATGAAAAGCCTCAAGCCTGATTTCAAAGCTGACTGAGTGTCTTTCTACACGTTTGCAAGTGAACACACCTGCAGAGATTCCCAAACAAAGCCCGAGGAGGATCTGACAGTGTTGCAGGAGTCTCAGCGGGGAAGAACATCCCATCGCATCTTCATTAGAGATGGTTCAAACCCTCTCTGACACTGTATGACAGATCAGGAAGCATGATATCTTGCATCTCAAATGCTGTCATCTTCATATGCAAAAAGAAAGGGAAATTACATTAAATAAACGGTTTTATAAATCGAGATTATTCAACCCCCAGAGACAAACAGAATTACAAATACAAGCTTTTCTGTAGATCTAGGACTTTATAAAAATTGCACCTACAACAGTTTACTAGCATATTAAAAGTGATAATGTCTGTTCTGTAGTATATACAGTTTATATTTATATAACGCGTGGTGGTGTGTTGTCGTGGTGGAGTGATGTTCTGTGCACCTGCATCTTCACAGAGCCACAGAACAGTTATGTAAACACATATGACATTAATGAACATGTCATGTTTACATTATATAGTCACATAAACAAACACCAACACTGTCTGAGATGCATATGATGAGAAGTGAACAACATGAGCACACAGAACACATTTATTTACATATGAAAATACTATTAATAGTGGTCATGTTTTATATCATTTTGAGTTGGATTGTGAAACTGATATCTGCTTAGACTTATTTTTGTGTCAATAAATATTTTTGTTAAAATAAATAAATAAAATGTATGTCAGACAAGAAAAAAAATGAAATTAATAAGGTAAAATTTTTCTACACTCTACACACTTCTACAAAAAAAGAAAATAAATCTTATAAATATGGTAGCAACATTTTAGGTTTTACAGTCTTAATTAAAAAAAATAAATTGTTGTGCTATTATTCATACAATGTATAATTAATGCATTAAAATAAAGTGTAATATTATAAAGCATTTGAGAAACTGTTCTGTGGTATATACAATATATAATTATATAACGTGTGGTGGTGTGTTGTTATGGTGGAAAAAAATATGAAAAGATATATGAAAATTAATAAGGAAAAAATTCAATTTTTCTACACTGTACCAAAAAAAAAAAAAAAAAATACAGAAAAAAAGAAAAGAAAAACCAGTGACGTTTTATAAATATGGTAGCAACATTTTAGGTTTTACAGTCTTAATAAAATAAAATAAAATAAAATTAATTAAAATTAAATAAAATTAAATAATTAAATTAAATTAAATTAAATTAACTTAAATGTCAGACCAGACAAATTTATGAAAAGGAATAAAGTAAAAATATATTTTTCTACACTGCAAAAAAAAAGAAAATTAATTAATTAAAACTAATTAATAAAAAAAGAGAGAGAAAGAAAAATCAGTGACATTTTATAAATATGATAGCAACATTTTAGGTTTTACAGTCTTAATAAAAAAAAGAATAAAGTTTCTGTTTAATAAATTAATATTTCAATTGACAAAGGATGCATTCAATTTACTGAAAGTTACAGTAAAGACATTTATAATGTTAAAAAAATTATATTTCTAATAAATGCAGATCGTTTAAACTTTCCATTAATCAAATTCTGAAAAACACAGTGGTTTCCACAAAAATATGAAACAGCTCATCAGAAATGTTTATTGAGCAACAAATGATTTCTGAAGGATCATGTGGCACTGAAGACTGGATTAATGATGCTGATAATTCAGCTTTGCAACACAAAAATAAATTACATTTTACAGTATATTCACATAGAATACTGTTTTTTGCAATTGTAATAATATTTCACAATATTACTGTTTTTAATTGTATTTTTCATTTAAAAAAATGCAGCCTTGGTGAGCAGAAGTTTCAAACGTCTTAAAGGTAGTATAATAATAATAATAATAATAATACATAACAATGCATTAAGCCACAAAGTCACACATTAATATTAAGAATGCAAAAATAAATTAAAAAAATTGTTTAAAAAAATAAACAGTTTGTTTTAATAAGACTTATATGTATAAATATGCATGTATAAATACATAAACAATAATAAAATAAAACAATAAATATCTCAATTGCAGTTAAACCAATTAAATAAAACAATTAAGACTTACCAACATTTGAAGTGTTCTTGAGGAGGAAGAGGAAGACGGCTCATATTTCCTGTTTGTGTCTCTCTTTCTCTCTCATCTCAGTCAGACAGGCGTCTAGGGTTACAGGAAGGAAATGAGCCTCATGTTCAATGTTAAATAATGGCTTTCAGAATCAAACAAATCAATGTTTTCTCTCTGTGACCCCATAAACGTGCAGGATATTTTTGAGTGTGTCAGAGCTGTCAGATGATGATAATGATGAGGAAACAATGAATATTTAGAAATTTCGCTGTCTATTATCACTGCGATTATCACCATATTATTTCATGCATTAGCCAATATGTTATGACAGTTATCATTTGTATAACTACATTTTCTAAAGATGAAAACTACATTTACTAAATCAGTTCAAAGGTTGCTAGAATGTTCTGGGTGGTTGCTAGGTGGTTACTTGATCTCTAGAGTTTTTCACCCATTGCATCATTCTTTCAGGGAAAAAATGTGTGTTGATATCTTTTTTCTCTCAAAAAACATGATTTAAGTTGCATGACAAGTTACACGTCAATGTTTATTATCAATAATAAAACCAACAGTGATGCTGATGCAAGAAATGTTTTTTTTAATAATATAAAGGTGTGGATCAAGCATGCAAAAAAAATTATTTTCTTACTCAGAATTTTTTCTTGTTATGCAGTGCAAATATCTAGGCAAAATAAATACTTATATACTTATATCTACCATTTTTTTCTGAAGAAATGTATCAAAATCAAGCAAGTTTAGGCTGAAGTTAAAGAATAAAACTAAAAAGAAGATGACTTAAAATACATCATACTTATTCAGGACACTGAAAGAAGATGACTTGAAATATATAGAGCCTTTGTTTTTCGGAAGAAATGTATCAAAATCAAGCAAGTTTAAGCTTAAAACTAAAAAGAAGATGACTTGAAATATATCACACTTTTTTCAGAAAACTGAAAGAAAATGACTGGCAACATATCTAGCCCTTTTTTTTCTAAAAAAATGTATCAAAATCAAGCAAGTTTAAGCTTAAAACTAAAAAGAAGTTGACTTGAAATATATCATACTTTTTCCAGAAAACTGAAAGAAAATGACTGGAAACATATCTAGCTTTATTTCTGTAATATGCATCAAGTCAAGTCAAGTCAAGTCACCTTTATTTATATAGCGCTTTTAACAATACAAATTGTGTCAAAGTATTTAAACAGCACAATAGTGTGTAAGTAACGCATTATTGTAAATAATCAATTTTCAGTAAAAGGCAGGTAATCAATGAATTCAGTGATATCATCGTCAGCTCAGTTCAAATAGTATACGATATCGCTGGAAAGTGTCCCCAACTAAGCAAGCCAGAGGCGACAGCGGCAAGGAACCAAAACTCCACAGGTGACAGAGATGGAGAAAAAAACCTTGGGAGAAACCAGGCTCAGTCGGGGGACCAGTTCTCCTCTGGCCAGACGAAACCAGCAGTTTGTACCAATGTCTGATTGTAGAGAACTCATCAGGATCCTGTGGTGTAGCGCCGATGGCCGTGTAGGTTGGCTTTAGTGACATTCATGGCTATTGAAGTCATCTCCAGGTGGTGATCCATGATCTAAGCTGGTGCGGACTGGATCCGGGGGACTGGAGTGACCATCTGATCCAGATACAGGCTGGGTCTGGTGGCTACGGTGACCTCGGAATAAGAATGAAACAGACTAATATTAGCGTAGATGCCATTCTTTTTACGATGCAACGAGATGCATCAGATGTTATGGGAGGTGTTTTCGGTTCCGGTTGACCTAATTAATGCAGCCTAGCAATCCTTTAACGGATTTGAGTTATAGGAATGTGTTAATGTTTTTATGTGTAAGACAGGTTAAAGAGATGTGTCTTTAATCTAGATTTAAACTGACAGATTGTGTCTGTCTCCCGAACAGTGTTTGGTAGATTGTTCCAGAGTTTAGGCGCTAGATAAGAAAATGATCTGCCGCCCGCAGTTGATTTTGATATTCTAGGTATTATCAAATTGCCAGAATTTTGAGAACGCAGCGGACGTGAGGGACTACAATGCGATAGAAGCTCGCTCAAGTACTGAGGAGCTAAACCATTGAGGGCTTTATAAGTAATTAGCAAGATTTTGAAATCTATACGATGTTTAATAGGGAGCCAATGCAGTGCTGACAGAACCGGGCTAATATGGTCATACTTTCTGGTTCTAGTAAGAACTCTAGCTGCTGCATTTTGGACCAGCTGGAGTTTGTTTATTAAGCGTGCAGAACAACCACCCAATAAAGCATTACAATAATCTACCCTTGAGGTCATGAACGCATGAATTAATGTTTCAGCATTTGACATTGATAGCATCAAAATCAAGTACATTTAAGCTTTAAACTAAAAAGAAGATGACTTGAAAATATATCATACTTTTTTCAGAAAACTGAAAGAAGATGACTTGAAATACATCTAGCCTCGTCTGAAAAAAGGTTTAAAAATCAAGCAAGATGAAGCCTAAAACTAAAAAAAATTGTCAGTGGAATCAGATAAATAAGCTTAATTTAAAAGGACAACATTGACAGCAAAAACCCACCTAATTTTTTAGAAAACAAAATATTTTGCTTCTTCCGTAAATGTGTCTTGCATTACAAATGTGGAAAAAAACAAGCCAAAAATACTTTTTAATTCATTTTTTGCAGTGTACAGTAACAAAATCCTCTTTCTGACATCTAGTACTCTGAAGAAAAACCTCCAAAGAGCATAAAAGCTTTTATAATCAGACTTGTGACCTTGTGCCACAAATGTACTGTATTCTGAGCCGTATCTGCTAGCCTGAGTAAGATATTTCACTGAAACCCCCATCCATCAAAGAGATCAGGATCTGGCCATCACAGTACACACAAACACAATGACAACATTTATAATCCATCGTAAATAGGTGAGCTCACACAGTCAGTCTTTCCCTCGGTTTGACTTTCACCTTCTCTCACTTTCACTTCCACCATCATCAGGGATACTTTGAGACGCTTGTCTGGAGACCCTGTATCTGTCCATCCATCTAATGGGCTTTCGTCGCTAATTCTGTTTGATAACATGCATCTTATAAAAGAAACATATGGTATTATTTTAAATTAGGGGACACATATTTAATATTAACCAGGGCTTTTCCTTCCAAAAACTCCTAATTTGCTGCTTAATATTAGTTAGTGTGAAGTTTAGGTACGAGGTACTGTAGGTTTAGAGGATCTAAAATATGGTCATGCAGAATGAGACATTATTAATTCATGTGCTTTACTAATAAACAAAAATATGCTATTAATATGCATGCTAATAACAAATTAGTTAATAGCGAGTATAGGTTGTTAAAATAAAGTTTTACCAAATCTATTTATAGTATTATAAATATAATATGTGAACCTGGACCACAAAACCAGTCATAAGGGTCAATTTGTTTAACATTAAGATACATCTAAAATCTCAGCAAACAAGGTTTCCATTTGTGCATGGTTTGTTAGAATAGGATACAACTGAGATTGGAAATCTGGAATCAAAATGTTGAGAAAATCGCCTTTAAAGTAGTCTAAATGAAGTTCTTAGCAATGCATATTACTAATCAAAAATTAAGTTTTGATATATTTATGGTTTACAAATTTACAAAATATCTTCAAGGAACATGATCTTTATTTAATATCCTAATAATTTTTGTCATAAAAGAAAAATCTATAGTTTTGACCCATACAATGTATTGTTGTTTATTGAAACAAATATACCCAAGCTACTTACGACTGGTTTTGTGGTCCAGGTCACATATTATTAATAACATTGGCTAATTTGATGATAACATTGTAAATATTAAGAAAAATATTGATAAAAAATACGTTACAAAAATTTGATCACGCTAAGTCCAAAATTAATAACAAATACTGTCCATTAAGGGTTTGTTTGTTTTTTAAATCATATGCGTATCAGCTTTAATGCACTTAATAACAAATTAACAAATTAGTTTTAATGACAAAAGCAAATATTCAAAATGTATAATTTAACCAATGAAGCAGGCGTGGCGAAATATGTTCAAATGCCCAATTTAATGTTAAAAAATTATAAATATATATTTATATATAAAGGTCTTGACTTTAATGTTTTACAAATTTATTATTTAACTTGCAATTTGCAAAGGGTTAGGTTAGAAACTATGATCAAATATTAAATTTAATGTAAAAGAACTTAAATAATTAATTATATATAAACGTTGTGGCTTTAAGAACAAGAGAGACGAGAGAGATTCAAAATGTATCATATAACATACAATTTGCACAAGAGTGGTCAAATATGTTCAAATATTTCATTTAATGACATATATTTTAAATATATATTTCTATATAAAGGTTTGTTTAAATGACACAAAGAAGTATTCAAAAATCTATAATTTAGCTTACAATCTGCAAAGTGGTAATGTCACGGTTCTCACATCTGCCGTGTCCTCATGTCGCGTCATCTGTGTGTATGTATGTGCGTCATTACGTTGTGCGTCTCTCTGATTCAGCGCAGCTGCCAATCAGTCCTTCACCAGGTGTCATGCATTTCCCCACGGCTATTTATACTCACCCAGATCTCCTCTTCCCCGTCAGATTGTTCTCCTAGATCACCGTTGTTGGATGTACGTGTTGGATTTGTCTTCGTGTGTGGAATTCGTCGTGGGATTGTCGTTGTCTTGGGTTCACTGGATTCACGCCTGCACCACGGACTTCTCACTCGTCATCTCACCTGCCATCTAGCCTCTGTGCCACTCAGCCGGGAGATCTTCACCACCACCATTGTCATCGTGTTTCATCTTGCCTACCTTCAATAAACTGGTTATCCTGCATTCTTGCTTCCTCTCATTCTTCCCGTTACAGAACAATCTGACCATCTATGGAAGCAGCAGGCACCACTCAGGGCACCGCGGAGGACGCACTCCGCGAATGCATCTCCCGGCTGGAGATTCAAGAGAGGAACACCGCCATCTCAGGGAATGCCATCAACACCCTAGTGGCACAGGTGTCCGAGCTGACCCAGTCTTTGCGCCAGATGCAATTTCCCACTGCGCCGCTCACACCGCCTGCCCCGCCTGCTCCGATCGCCCCATCCGGACCATCTGGGGCGTCACATCAGCCGGAGCCCCGCCTTCCCCCACCGGAACTGTACGGAGGTGAGCCGAACTTCTGCCGAGCTTTCCTCACTAGATGTTCGATGCACTTTACGTTACAACCCCGCACATTTCCTAGTGAGGAAAGCAAGGTGGCGTTCGCGCTCACCCTGTTGACGGGGAGGGCGGCATTGTGGGGAACGGCGGTGTGGGAGAACCAAGATCCTTGTTGCGCCTCGTTCTCAGCACTCTCCGCCGAGATGAAACGGGTCTTCGACCGCGCGGCCTCTGGCAGAGAGGCTGCGCGGACATTGGCGGATCTCCGACAGGGGGGGAGATCCGTCTCTGATTACAGCATTGAGTTTCGTACCCTGGCGGCGGAGTGTCAGTGGAACGAGGAAGCGCAGTGGGACATGTTCCTGCATGGGTTGGCTGACCGCGTTCAGAAGGAGATCTACGCCCTGGACCTACCCGCCAACCTCAACGGCCTGATAGACCTGGCTCTGCGGGTAGATGCTCGACTCTCCCGAGCCGAGCGACGATGGACATCCGCTCGGCTCCCCCCTGGGGAGGGCTTTCCACCTCGAGCCAGCGGCAGCGACGCGGTCAGCCCATTCAACGATCCCGAGCCCATGCAGGTGGGTCGAGCTCGGCTTTCTCGGGAAGAGAAGGAGAGGCGGAGGTCCCAGGGCCTTTGCCTCTATTGTGGAGCAGCTGGCCATTTCGCCTTTAGCTGCCCCGTAAAAGGGCCAGCCCGGCAGTAAGTATGAGGCTACTGTCGGGTGGGATCTCCGCTACCAAGTCCTCGTCCAGCAACACCTCCACGCTCCTCCCGGTTAGGCTTAGATGGCAGCAACAGGACCTGCACTGCACTGCACTTCTGGACTCGGGAGCCGAGGGTAACTTCATGGATTTTTCTTTTGCACTGCATAATCATGTTCCTGTTCATCCCCTCACAGAAACCATCGCCGTCCACGCTCTCAATGGCCACTCCCTTCCCACCATCACCTCTATTACTGATCCTGTTACTCTCACGGTGTCTGGCAACCACCGTGAGAGTATTTCATTTTACATCTTGGACTCCCCTCACGCTCCCGTTGTTCTTGGACATCCCTGGCTCATTAAACACAACCCCCGGATTGATTGGCAGCTGAAGTCGGTGGCTGAATGGAGCGTTAAGTGTTATGAGTCTTGTCTTGTGTCTGCTTGTTCATCTGTTTCTAGTTCTGTGTTTCAGGAGAAGGCGGCGGATCTGAGTAACGTGCCCACGGAGTACCTCGACCTGAAGGAAGTGTTCAGTAAGTCTCGGGCTGCTTCTCTCCCTCCTCACCGTCCCTATGACTGTGCTATAGACTTATTACCAGGTACGTCTCCGCCTAAGGGCAAGTTATATTCACTTTCAGTTCCTGAAAGAGAGGCTATGGAGAAATACATTTCTGATTCTCTAGCAGCCGGGCTCATACGACCCTCCTCTTCTCCAGCGGGGGCGGGATTCTTTTTTGTGGGGAAGAAGGACGGATCTCTGCGACCTTGTATTGATTACCGAGGGCTGAATAATATTACGGTAAAGAATACTTATCCTTTGCCGTTAATATCTTCAGCCTTCGAGAGGTTGCAGGGAGCGTCCGTCTTCACGAAATTGGATTTAAGAAATGCTTATCATTTGGTCCGCATCAGGGGGGGAGATGAGTGGAAGACTGCCTTTAACACCCCCAGGGGGCACTTTGAATACTTGGTCATGCCCTTCGGCTTGTCCAACTCCCCAGGGGTCTTCCAGGCACTCGTCAATGACGTGTTGAGAGACATGGTAGATCAGTTCATTTATGTCTACCTGGACGACATATTGATTTTTTCTTCTTCTCTCCAGGAACACGTTCAACACGTCAGACGAGTGCTTCAGCGGCTGTTAGAGAATGGGCTTTTTGTCAAGGCGGAGAAATGCGATTTTCATGCACAGTCTGTTCCTTTCCTAGGGTACATCGTGTCGGCCGAGGGTATGCGCATGGATCCCGAGAAGGTTAGAGCTGTGGTGGATTGGCCAACCCCAGATTCCCGTAAGGCCCTACAGAGGTTTCTGGGTTTTGCCAATTTTTACCGGCGTTTTATTCGCAATTACAGCCAACTAGCCGCACCTCTGACCGCCTTGACCTCCCCCAGAACGACGTTCAGGTGGTCAGACGCAGCAGAAGCTGCGTTTGCCAAACTGAAAAGTCGCTTTGTTTCGGCTCCCATCCTTGTCACCCCTGATCCATCACGTCAGTTTGTGGTGGAGGTCGATGCGTCAGAGGTGGGGGTAGGTGCGGTGCTATCCCAGCGTTCACCCACGGACGACAAGATGCATCCTTGCGCGTTTTTCTCACATCGTATGTCGCCAGCTGAATCTAATTATGATATTGGTAACAGAGAGCTGTTGGCAGTCAAGCTAGCATTGGAGGAATGGCGTCACTGGTTGGAAGGGTCGGGGGTACCTTTCATTGTTTGGACTGATCACAAAAATTTAGAGTACATCAGAACTGCCAAAAGATTGAACTCTAGGCAGGCTCGGTGGGCACTTTTTTTCGGACGCTTCAATTTTACCTTATCGTACCGCCCGGGTTCTAAAAACACCAAACCCGATTCCTTATCTCGTATTTTTGACCGCTCCGATCGCCCGTCCACTCCCGAGGGTATTTTTCCTGAGACACTTATTGTCTCTGCCCTCATCTGGGAGGTCGAATCGAAGGTTAAGACAGCCTTACATGGGGTAACGCCTCCGGCCGGTTGCCCACCGAACCGTTTATTTGTACCAGAGTGCTTACGGTCTGAAGTTATCCAGTGGGGACATTCTTCCAATGTGGCGTGTCATCCAGGGGTTAGTCGCACCTTACATTTGGTCAAACAACGATTTTGGTGGCCTCTTATGGCTCGTGATGTTCGCAGTTTTGTTTTGGCTTGCTCAGTTTGTGCCATTGGTAAGACCTCTAACAGACCTCCAGATGGGCTCCTACAACCGCTGCCAATCCCTTCGAGACCCTGGTCCCATATCGCTCTAGATTTTGTTACCGCCCTCCCACCCTCCCAGGGTAACACGGTTGTTTTGACCGTGGTGGACCGGTTCTCGAAGGCGGTTCATTTTATCCCCTTGCCCAAATTACCTTCAGCCAAGGAGACAGCGTTGGCAGTCGTAGACCACGTCTTTCGGTTACATGGCCTCCCGACGGACGTGGTCTCCGACAGAGGACCCCAATTTGTGTCCAAATTTTGGCGAGAGTTTTGTAAACTTCTGGGGGCCACTGTTAGTCTCTCTTCGGGGTTCCATCCTCAAAGCAATGGACAAACTGAGAGAGCCAACCAAGATTTGGAGAGAACGTTACGATGCATGGTCGCTAGAAATCCTTCCTCCTGGAGCCAGCAGCTGTCTATGGTGGAGTACGCCCACAATTCGTTGCCAGTATCTGCCACGGGCCTATCTCCATTTGAATGTAGTATAGGGTACCAGCCACCAATTTTTCCCAGTCTGGAATCCGAAGTCGCGGTTCCCTCTGCCCACGCCTTTGTCCAGAGGTGTCATCGCACTTGGACCAGAGCCCGTGAGACTCTGGTCCGAGTGGGAGAGCGCACCAAGGCTAAAGCCGATCGCCACCGGTCTAAGCCTCCCGTATACGTCGTCGGTTCTAAAGTGTGGCTTTCTACCAAGGATATTCCATTGCGTTCCGTTTCGAATAAACTTGCTCCCAAATTTATTGGCCCGTTTCCTGTCACCAAGATCATTAGTCCGGTGGCAGTCCGCCTCAAACTTCCTCCAGTGTACAGGAGAATTCATCCCGTGTTTCATGTTTCCAAAATTAAACCTGTTTTCTTTGCACGTATTAATCCGCCAGTCCCGGTTCCCCCACCGCCGCGACTCGTAGACGGGGAACCAACCTATTCGGTCAATCGTATTCTGGACTCGAGGCGGAGGGGACGCGGATTTCAGTACTTGGTGGACTGGGAAGGTTACGGTCCGGAGGAGAGAAGTTGGGTACCTGCCAGAGACATTCTGGATCACTCCCTTATTGATGATTTCAATCAACAGGTACAGGAGTCTGGGAACGTCAGGAGACGTTCCTAGGGGAGGGGGTACTGTCACGGTTCTCACATCTGCCGTGTCCTCATGTCGCGTCATCTGTGTGTATGTATGTGCGTCATTACGTTGTGCGTCTCTCTGATTCAGCGCAGCTGCCAATCAGTCCTTCACCAGGTGTCATGCATTTCCCCACGGCTATTTATACTCACCCAGATCTCCTCTTCCCCGTCAGATTGTTCTCCTAGATCACCGTTGTTGGATGTACGTGTTGAATTTGTCTTCGTCTGTGGAATTCGTCGTGGGATTGTCGTTGTCTTGGGTTCACTGGATTCACGCCTGCACCACGGACTTCTCACTCGTCATCTCACCTGCCATCTAGCCTCTGTGCCACTCAGCCGGGAGATCTTCACCACCACCATTGTCATCGTGTTTCATCTTGCCTACCTTCAATAAACTGGTTATCCTGCATTCTTGCTTCCTCTCATTCTTCCCGTTACAGGTAAAATATGTTCAAATACTGAATTTAATTATTTGTCAAACTGCTTTATATGTATGTATGTGTATTGATTTGATTTGCTTATCTTTTTTTCCTTTTCACAAAATCTCTAATTTTCTGTAGCTGTTTGCATGTAGTCAAACACCCACAGATGTAGCAGAAAACATTTGAATTCTGTGTTTGCATTTTCTTCTGTCACTGGTTATAATTCTAACCTTGAAATCAGGATTATGCATAAAATATTCAGAATCATTCATACATGTGAAAATGCCTTAAAGGATAACTGTTGCCAAAATGCAACATGGGCTGTTTTTTTTTTTTTTTTTTTACTGTAAACGAGACAAACTTATACCTAAAAGCATAATTACGACAAACGTGGTCAATGGCCGGTGAAAGGGAATACTAGGGGCATTACTTTGAGCGCATCAAAATCAATATTTTTACAACACTAAGAAGGCTCGACACACCATGAAACTTTGCTCGAAGTATCGCCTGGGTCTCTACACATGAACTCCAGCATTGAGAACATTGTTTGTGTACACAGAGTTTACTAAAAAGAAAGGTTTTGAACAACTCACTTTCACTGTTTGAGTTTCCGCTCGCAGCCATCTTGCCAGTCAAGAGGTGTCGATCTCCGAATGCGAGGATGGATAGCTCCTAAAGCATATTTCCATTTAAATGCACAGCTAATTCATTGTTTTGTCGCAAGTGAAAAACAATATTAAACTTCTAGTTGTAAAAAGAGCCTCATATAAGCCTAATATTTCGTCCTATGGAGTCCATTCATTCGCATTCGGAGATCGACACTTCTTGACTGGCAAAATGGCCACGAGCGGAAACTCAAACAGTGAAAGTGAGTTGTTCAAAAACTTTCTTTTTAGTAAACACTGTGTACACAAACAATGTTCTCAATGCTGGAGTTCGAGCATTGAGAACATTGTTTGTTCTTCGAGCAAAGTTTCATGGTGTGTCGAGCCTTCTTATGGTGCGTTCACACCGCCCCAAACGTCAGCGTCAGTTGCAGCAAGATTACATGTAAAGTCTATGGTTGAGTCCGTCAGAGGTCCGTCAGAGGCTCTGCGGTGGATTGTGTGCGTTGGATCCGTCAACTTTTCAAGCGTTACCTGCGTTTCAAGCGTCAGAGCAGGAACTTTTGACGGACTTGACGCAGTGCGTCAACCAATCAGAGCGTCTCACTGTAGCGATGTCACCACACGTATCTTGAATGAAGCGGAAGCAGAAAAAATATAATTTTCAACAATGGAAAACAAAAGCTCATTGTAGCCGTCTGCAATCGCAGATAATTGTATGATCCGTCCTCGTTGTTGTATAAAGTTAGGAATGAAAAGGAACTTGGATGAGGATCGCTGAAGAGATCGGGATGTCGGGTAAGTTATCAAATCCTTTCTCAGTGTAATTATTTTCCATTTCGTTAGCTAGCGAAACTTGGTCATGAGCAGGGGCGGCTGGCCCATAGTGGGCGATAGTGCATCGCCCTCCTTGAGCCACACGAAAAAAGAGAGGAGAAAAAGACTCTTATTTTGCTAGTCCTAGTCTGCATATTACTGTACAATCAACAGCCTGAATGTCACTTTCCAACCTAAAACCCCGCCCCCTTGGGGCGATCTCAGTCAGATTGAAAATCGCCCCAGCCGGTCTCATAGAGTTATATTGTGAGATTTTTTTTTTCAAATTTTGAACCCTACAATGCATTTCAATGGGCACCGGGAGGGCTCGCCCCAACATGATTTCGTAATACGCACTGATGCGTGCTCGAAGATGTACAGCACGCACGCGTGTAGCGAGACGTCTGAATGCATTGGCCATGCTTTCAATGGAGAGGGAACTTGTCAGGAACATGCCTGATTTTAATGAGAGGGTAATTGATCACTTTGCCTGCTTAAAAGAGAGGCGAGCAAAATTTCAATACAAGTGATGTGTGTTATTAAATGGTGAATTGTTATGTTATCACGGCCGTAGCCAGCTATGAGGTCACCGAGGTCCGGACCTCGGTCATTTTTTATATTCAAAAATAAAATGTCAAGCTCTTTGAATGATTATTTAGCCGTTTAAACCACCTCATATCACATGAGTTTTTGTCATTCATGTTGCTGCGAGAAGCTAGCGCAGTGAAAGGGGCTTGAGAACGCGTTGAGTGAGAGCGCGGGTGCAGCCTCCGTTTGTTGCCAGATCCACCTATTATACGTGTTTTTTGACTCGTTTGTCCAATTTAGTGTGACACTTTGGGACGTTTATAAAGTGGAAAGTTGAACGTTAGTTTTATGTCAGTGTCATTATTCTAACGTTATTTTTATAACTTGTTATAAAATAAAAATTACCTCAGCTAAAAAAAATGAACTTTCCATGTAAAAAATTATACTGAATAAAAAATCTTTCACAATCATCTACATGTCTGTCTATTTTGAAGTTTAGGCTATATGTAGTGCATTTGTGGGTGTTATTATAGCACAATTCTTAACACCTCACTAATTTTCAAACCCTGGTTACGGCCTTGTATGTTATATGTTGTTTTCTCCAAATGTTGAATTTTAAATAGTTGTATTGATTGCATATTGGCAGCCAAATTTATACTGAATATGTTCTGGAAAGATTTGATTAATTACAGTTTTAATATGAGAAATAAAAAGTCTTTAATTGTAAAGCAGTATGGCTTTTTTTTTTTTTTTTTACTCTTAGAGGGCAAACTAGTTGATAACAATGTGTCTCTTGATGGCCATGGTGGAAGTGTTTCAGTGTATTTGAGACCATTGCGATAAATTTAATATAGCTATTCAAAATACTGTACAGTTTGTACAATTCATGCCTGATGTTGCCATCTAGGAACAGGGAAACCAAATCAAACAATGTAATGTAATGCTGTAAAGTTGGCTATCTGAATTTTATCATAATTTTACCCATTAAAGCGGTTATCTTTGCCAAAATCGTTGCCCCCCCCAGAGATATTTGTCAGGAGCCGCCACTGGTCATGAGAACATTCCAAAATGTCCAGTCCCTACTAGTTTGCCATGGTTTATTCAGGGGAAGAGTGCAAAAAGCGGTGGAGGAGTCTGAGGGACAGAGCGCAAGCATTGCACCAAAAAGCAAGCGTTGCAAGCTTCAACGTACATGCGTCAAACTAGATGCGTTGGGAGCGTTGCCTGACGCAGACAAACAGTGCGGTGTGAACAACCATTAGTGTTGTAAAAATATCGATTTTGATGCGCTCAAAGTAATGCCCCTAGTATTTCCATTCACCAGCCACTGACCACGAAACGAAATCATGGTCAATCTCAAAAACGGCTCGTTTGGTGTAATTATGCTTTTAGATATAAGTTTGTCTCATTTATATATACATATATACACTTCATAAAAAAGTGTGATAGCTTGAGCAAAACAGACACTATTTTTGAAATCAGCAGCCAGAATTAGAAAGAAACAAGTAGTGGATTTGATTCTGCAAATATGTGACCCTGGTCTTAAGTAGCACAGGTCAAAAATCATTAGGATGTTAAGTAAAGATCATGTTCCATGAAGATATTTTGTAAATTTCCCACTGTAAATATAGTAAAACTTAATTTTGGATTAGTAATATGCATTGCTAAGAAATTTATTTGGACAACTTTAAAGGTGATTTTCTCAGTATTTAGATCCTTTGCACCCTCAGATTCCTGATTTTCAAATAGTTGTATTTCAAATATTGTCCTATCCTAACAAACCCTGCATCAATAGAAAGCTTATTCATTCATTATTTCATACCTTATTTTGATACCATCAACCTAGTCTTGATCTTGTTCTGGGTGTGTTTGTCAGGCATTTTTCACACCAAAGCATCTGGTCTGCAGTAAAAACACATGACGTTGTCAGTCGGGAGCAGGATGATTGCAGTATAGGCAAACATATCCGTCAGACGGCGTCATTGATCGCTCTCACACTGATTCATTGATGGAAACCGACACAAACCAAATGCTGATGGAAGGAATTGGTCTGGAAAGGAACACAATGGATATTTGTTTGAGCATGTTTGTGTTTGTTTGCAACGGTGAACTCTGTGTCAGCATGTTTGAAGATCTTCACCTGAGATATTGCTTTCCATCATACATCTTTTTTCAACCCTTTGCTTTCATATTCTTTTTCTCCTCTCTCCTGCAGAATGAAGAGAGAATGTTAAAAAGTTTGCTCATGCAGGATAAAGGTTTAATACAAAAAAGTGACTTTAAGACATAAAAATGCAAAGCAATGGTGTAGTATAGACAACACATCTGGTTTGTGTAAAATATGCATTATTTGCATTCCCATAACTGCACGGTCTCATATTTGGGTTGTAGAAAGCTGGCCTCGCTGCCTTCTAATCTAATGCATTGTGCGCTTTCTTATAAACATCCTCCTTACAGAACAAATCAAATGATTTTATTCATAAAATAGGAATAATAATGGGATTTGTGGCAACACTCAGCAGGCTCTCAGGATTAACGGTGGAGCAGCACAGACGTGCATCTAATAAATAAAAAGCCCTTTTTCTAATTGAATTCTGCACAACTGGTCTATGTATTGATGTTGATTAAAGCCTTTACACTGATTAATGAT
>NC_133371.1:44540380-44571008 GCF_049309525.1 Garra rufa | reverse complement strand
TATACCAGTTTGAAGTCCAACTCTCATTTTGCTTACTGGAAAAGACCAGCTTTGGCATTATTTCTGCAGATATGAAGCTGAGGCAAATGATGATGCATTTCCTATTTTTGTGTGAATAATTACTTACAGCTCCGAACCGCAGAGCCCTGAGGATCGGCCGTGCTTGTTCATTCATAGGGAAGCCTGTAAATAAATTGAAGACTGGCTGCAGCTCAGATCATGAACATTTCCCACAGCCCTGTGATGCGATTGTGCTGCGAATTCCCGGCTCTGGATGGTCCTGTCAAACTAGGCTACACCCCTGGGCATTGAACCGCCGCGCTAATCGCACTCCTGCGGCCCAACTGAAATGAGCTGAGCTGTTTCTCCATTCTATTTCTAATCTTTGGGCAGATTAAAAAACGACCCGCGTCTGAAACAAAACACTGGAGGCAGGCGAGGACAAAAAGACTTTGTTCCGCCTGTTAGCATGGACAGCGAGCGAAATGTCAAGGGAAGGAGCTAAATTGTTTCCGGACCAGAATCGCTACTGACCAGCTCACAATATCAAAGAGATGCAGAAAACACTGGCGCATATAGCTTTATACTGTTAAATTAGTGTTAAATTATTAGACAATATTTTAGAAAATTATTTTAATTTGTATATATTTTTAGATTTTTTATATGTATTTTAAACTATATATGCAGTTAAAAATCTGCAAAATGCATGCTATTTTTCACTTAAACAGTTTAATTGCCTGCTGTTCTTCAGAAAAATCGTTCAGGTCCCACAAATTCTATGGTTTGTGTGCATTTTTGTGTATATGAACCCTTTCCAACAATGACTGTATGATTTTGAGATCCATCTTTTCACACTGAGGACAACTGAGGGACTCATATGCAATTATTACAGAAGGTTCAAACGCTCACTGATGCTCCAGAAGGAAAAACAATGCATTAAGAGCCGGAGGGTGAAAACTTTTAAAATTTGAAGATCAGTCAGTTTAACTTATTTTGTCTTCTGGGGTACATGTAAGTATTTTCGGTAGCTTCTGAAGGGCAGTACTAAATTGAAAAAAATTTGATATTTCACCAAAATAGGAAAAAAAGTAAACATCCTCATTCATTTCAAAAGTTTTCACCCCCAGCTCTTAATGCATAATTTTTCCTTCTAGAACATCAGTGAGCATTTGAACCTTCTGTAATAGTTGCATATACGTCCCTCAGTTGTCCTCAGTGTGAAAAGATTGATCTCAAAATCATACAGTCATTGTTGGAAAGGGTTCAAATACACAAAAATGCTGAAAAAACTAAACAAGGGAGTCATGATCAGCCATCACTAAACAAAAAAACACAGCTGTGGATCATTCAGGTAACAACAGAATATTAAAAATCAAGTGTATGTAAACTTTTAAACAGGGTCATTTTTATAAATTAAACTTATTTTCTCTTGTGGACTATATGTAAATGTATTTTATGTAAAATATCTTATTCAGGTCATTACGAAATAAAAAATAACATGCGTTTTGTATGATCCCTCTTATTTTGTTAAAATAATTAACATTTGGCAGATTCTGCAAGGTGTACATGTGAACTTTAGACTTAGTTTAAAGGCTAAATTAGTCTCACAAAATGATTATATTTTCCTTTCAGGCATCAAATGCTACATAGAGAAAACACACAGCCTAAAAACCTCTAAACCTGCAGTGTAGTTTGTAAGTTTTAACTTCCAATTAACTCAGTGGAGAAATTGTTTGTGTTCTTTTGTGAAAGTGCACAACTTAATTATGACTTTGCTTTGTGACAGTGATAAATGTGACCTATCATTATTAGCCTATAGAGCCAACAAAGAAAACATCCCTCAGAGTCCAGATATACAATGTAATACACAGTAAAGTCATAATTACCGCGGTATGCAGGACACTAATGACAGACGCTGGTGCTGACACCGCAGGCGATTGGGGAGCTTTGTCCTAACAGCACAGAAATACGACATTAAAACTGCACTAAATAACTCATTTATTACTTTTGGGTAAAATACTACATACACAAAAAAGAAAAAAGTTAATTTAAATGTAAAATTTCACCCTCAGTTTTAATCAATCAATCAATCAATCAATCAATCAATCAATCAATCAATCAATCAATCAATCAATCAATCAATCAATCAATCAATCAATCAATCAATCATTTTATTGAAAGAAAACAACAGTGTAAAATGTAAAAGCTATTAAAAATAGTTTTTGGTAATAGAGCTGAAATAAAATATAAATATTAAAGTATTTGAAAATGAATTTAAATTGGCAAAAAAATAGCATTTAAATTTCATCCTCAGTTTTAATCAATCAATCAATAGACTTTTTTTTTGGTCATACAGCTGAAATAAAATATAAATACTGAATGAAAAACATCAATTAAAATAAAAAATGTTGCCTGAGCAGCAAACTGAAAAAAGTTTAAGTTGATGTATTAAAATAAAAACTAATAAACTCTAAGAAAATTGACAAAACAACACATTTTCAAAATTTAAGCTAAAATTAAAATAAAAACTGAAAATCTAAAAATAATAAATACTATAACCATATGAAAAATATTAAAATAACAATGAAAAGCAAATCACACAATGATTTAATTATTTAATTTAATTTAATGTAATATATATTTTTTATTTTTAAAAGTGAATTTAAATTTGAAAAAAAATGAGCATTTAAATTTTACCCTCAGTTTTAATCAAACTAAACATTTTTAATGAAAGAAAACAACAGTGTAAAATTTAAAAGCTATTACATTTTTTATATACATTTTTTATATAAATGTATTAATTTAATTTAATTTAAATGAATTTAATTTAATTTAATTTAAATTAATTTAAATGATTGCCTCTCATGATTCTTATGACAAATCACAATATGACAAAGTAAAATAAAAATATATAATAAAAATAGAATACCTATAGATGTTCAGCATTTAGGAGAATGATCTTCATGCATGGTCTTCCTCAACATTGGCAACTTTTCCACCTGTAGGAACGAACATTCATTCATCAAACAATCAAAACAAGCAACACCTCTAATTAAACACGGTTAACAATGGAAGCATTTTTTTGTTGTTGTTTTGATTAAACTCAGCGAAGCATGCAAAAACTACGAAACAGCAAAATTAACTGTAATAACTATCACTAACTAAATTGCTGTTGTCATATTTTTCACACAAAACCATTTTTCTGGCAGCCAAATGAGTAATTTATTTAAGAAACACTCACTAGTAAATTGGCTCCTGGCATTATCAGTGCCTCTCCTCTAAAACGACTCAAACAAACAAACACGAGACACAAGAATAAACACAAGAAAACGACTCAATTGTAACGGTATAATCAGAGGAAATGAAATGCAAACATAATTGAGTGATCAATCCAAAGCGCTTTTATCTCATGAACACAAACACACACTGCTGGTTTGTTTCAGCTGCTGTATTGCAGCAGTGACGGATCAAACCCAGTCTGACACACACTCTATCAGAGCCGGCGATCCTTCATTTCACCTCCATCTCGCCTCTGACACACACCACACCGGAAATTAACGGCTCCCTAATATCAACCCTTCATTTCATCCCATTCTTCGTCCAGAGAACATTGAACAGCATACTAACATACTGACTATTTCTGCAGTATCCAGCATGTTTAATGTAACAGAATAGTATGGAAGCCTGTTTCCGCCACTGAACAAAAATTTTTTAAAAGGTTATTGCAACTTTTTATCTCACAATTCTGACTTTTTTTCTCAGAGTTGTGAGATATAAACTCACAATTCTGTGAAATAAAGCAAGAATTGTGTGATATAAACTCGAGTTATTAAGTCAGAATTGTGATATAAACTTGCAACTGCGAGACAAAAAGTCATAATTGTGAGATAAAAAGTCACCATTGGGAGTTATAAAGTCAGAATTGTGAGTATTAACAGAATTGTGTGATATAAACTCGCAATTTTAAGAAACAAAGTCAGAATTGTGATATAAACTTGCAATTGCAAGAAAAAAGTCATAATTGTGAGATAAAAGGTTGCCACTGTGAGTTATAAATTCAGAATTGTGAGATATAAACTCGCAATTCTGGGAAAAAAAAGCAAAAATTGTGTGATATAAAATTGGCAAGTTTCACCGCTAAACGCAGCTAAATGCAGCTAAAGTAAACATTACGGCTCATAATCCCACATCAGAAAGGGGGCGGGGTGAGCAGAGCTCATTTGCATTTAAAGGACCATGTAATAAAATGAGTTGATTTTTTGCAGAGCTGATTTTGACAAGGTAAACAGGTGTTTTTTTTTTTTTACACTACTATTGAGAATTTTTAACCAAAGTATATTATAGACTTTTTAAGACCCTAAAGAATCATATGAACTTGTGGAAAATGGGCATCCGATGACCCCTTTAAGTCAGAATTGTGAGAAACAAACTCTGATAAAAAAAAAATATGAAAAATTCTGAGAAAGAAAGTCATAATTGTGAGTATTAACTCGTAATTGCTAGAAAAAAGTCGTCATTGTGAGATAAAAAGTCACATTTGCGAGTTATTAAGTCAGAATTGTGATATAAACTTGCAACTGCGAGAAAAAAGTCATAATTGTGAGATAAAAAGTCACCATTGGGAGTTATACAGTCAGAATTGTGAGTATTAACATAATTGTGTGATATAAACTTGCAATTGCAAGAAAAAAGTCATAATTGTGAGATAAAAGGTTGCCACTGTGAGTTATAAAGTCAGAATTGTGAGATATAAACTCGCAATTCTGGGAAAAAAAGCAAAAATTGTGTGATATAAAATTGGCAAGTTTCACCGCTAAACGCAGCTAAATGCAGCTAAAGTAAACATTACGGTTCATAATCCCACATCAGAAAGGGGGCGGGGTGAGCAGAGCTCATTTGCATTTAAAGGGCCATGGAAAAAAATGAGTTGATTTTTTGCAGAGCTGATTTTGACAAGGTAAACGGGTGTTTTTTTTACACTACTATTGAGAATTTTTAACCAAAGTATATTATAGACTTTTTAAGACCCTAAAGAATCATATGAACTTGTGGAAAATGGGCATCCGATGACCCCTTTAAGTCAAAATTGTGAGAAACAAACTCTGATAAAAAAAAAAAATATATATATATGAAAAATTCTGAGAAAGAAAGTCATAATTGTGAGTATTAACTCGTAATTGCTAGAAAAAAAGTCGTAATTGTGAGATAAAAAGTCACATTTGCGAGTTATTAAGTCAGAATTGTGAGATATAAACTTGCAATTCTAAAAAATAAATTCACAATTCTGGGAAATAAAGCAAGAATTGTGTGATATAAACTCACAATTGCGAGTTATTAAGTCAGAATTGTGAGACACAATTCTGAGAAATAAAGCCAGAATTGTGAAAGTGAGAAAATTTGCATGATGCTCTTTGAAAGAGACTTTTGAAAGAGACTTTGATCTTTGATGAAAAGGTGCTTTGCATAAACTTGCAATTACGAGAAAAAACTTAATTGTGAGACAAAAAGTCACAATTGCGAGTTAAGTCAGAATTGTGAGATAAAAAGTCACAATTACTAAGTTATAAAAGTTATGAAGTAAAGAAATAAAAGTCAGAATTGTGTGATATAAATTCACAATTCTGAGAAATAATGTCATATAAACTTGCAATTTCAAGAAAATATTTCATTATTGTAAGATATAAATTCGCAATTATGAGAAATAAAGTCAGAATTGTGATATAAACTTGCAATTGCGAGAAAAAATATTGTAACTGTGAGATAAAAAGTCGCAATTGCGAGTTATAAAGTCAGAATTGCGAGTATAAATTTGCAATTCTGAGACATAAATTTAGAATTGTGTATTATAAACTCACAAAGAAATGGACTTTATAACTTGCATTTGCAAATTTTTATTTCACAATTCAGAAAAAAAGGTCAAAATTGCAAGTTTATACCGCAATTCTGACTTTATATCTAGAAATTCTGTCTTTATAACTCATAATTGCGTTTATATCTTACAGTTTCAAAAACAAAAAGTCAGAATTGTGATATAAACTTGCAATTGCAAGAAAAAAGTCATAATTGTGAGATAAAAGGTTGCCACTGTGAGTTATAAAGTCAGAATTGTGAGATATAAACTCGCAATTCTGGGAAAAAAAAGCAAAAATTGTGTGATATAAAGTTGGCAAGTTTCACCACTAAATGCAGCTAAATGCAGCTAAAGTAAACATTACGGCTCATAATCCCACATCAGAAAGGGGGCGGGGTGAGCAGAGCTCATTTGCATTTAAAGGGCCATGGAAAAAAATGAGTTGATTTTTTGCAGAGCTGATTTTGACAAGGTAAACGGGTGTTTTTTTTACACTACTATTGAGAATTTTTAACCAAAGTATATTATAGACTTTTTAAGACCCTAAAGAATCATATGAACTTGTGGAAAATGGGCATCCGATGACCCCTTTAAGTCAGAATTGTGAGAAACAAACTCTAATAAAAAAAAATATATATATGAAAAATTCTGAGAAAGAAAGTCATAATCGTGAGCATTAACTCGTAATTGCTAGAAAAAAAGTCGTAATTGTGAGATAAAAAGTCACATTTGCGAGTTATTAAGTCAGAATTGTGAGATATAAACTTGCAATTCTAAAAAATAAATTCACAATTCTGGGAAATAAAGCAAGAATTGTGTGATATAAACTCACAATTGCGAGTTATTAAGTCAGAATTGTGAGACACAATTCTGAGAAATAAAGCCAGAATTGTGAAAGTGAGAAAATTTGCATGATGCTCTTTGAAAGAGACTTTTGAAAGAGACTTTGATCTTTGATGAAAAGGTGCTTTGCATAAACTTGCAATTACGAGAAAAAACTTAATTGTGAGACAAAAAGTCACAATTGCGAGTTAAGTCAGAATTGTGAGATAAAAAGTCGCAATTACTAAGTTATAAAAGTTATGAAGTAAAGAAATAAAAGTCAGAATTGTGTGATATAAATTCACAATTCTGAGAAATAATGTCATATAAACTTGCAATTTCAAGAAAATATTTCATTATTGTAAGATATAAATTCGCAATTATGAGAAATAAAGTCAGAATTGTGATATAAACTTGCAACTGCAAGAAAAAAAGTCAAAATTGTGAGATAAAAAGTTGCAATTCTGAGAATTGAAGTCAGAATTTTGTGATATAAACTCGCAATTGCGAGAAAAAATATTGTAACTGTGAGATAAAAAGTCGCAATTGCGAGTTATAAAGTCAGAATTGCGAGTATAAACTTGCAATTCTGAGACATAAATTTAGAATTGTGTATTATAAACTCACAAAGAAATGGACTTTATAACTTGCATTTGCAAGTTTTTATTTCACAATTCAGAAAAAAAGGTCATAATTGCAAGTTTATACCGCAATTCTGACTTTATATCTAGAAATTCTGTCTTTATAACTCATAATTGCGTTTATATCTTACAGTTTCAAAAACAAAAAGTCAGAATTGTGATATAAACTTGCAATTGCAAGAAAAAAGTCATAATTGTGAGATAAAAGGTTGCCACTGTGAGTTATAAAGTCAGAATTGTGAGATATAAACTCGCAATTCTGGGAAAAAAAAGCAAAAATTGTGTGATATAAAGTTGGCAAGTTTCACCACTAAACGCAGCTAAATGCAGCTAAAGTAAACATTACGGCTCATAATCCCACATCAGAAAGGGGGCGGGGTGAGCAGAGCTCATTTGCATTTAAAGGACCATGGAAAAAAATGAGTTGATTTTTTGCAGAGCTGATTTTGACAAGGTAAACGGGTGTTTTTTTTACACTACTATTGAGAATTTTTAACCAAAGTATATTATAGACTTTTTAAGACCCTAAAGAATCATATGAACTTGTGGAAAATGGGCATCCGATGACCCCTTTAAGTCAAAATTGTGAGAAACAAACTCTGATAAAAAAATATATATATATATATATGAAAAATTCTGAGAAAGAAAGTCATAATTGTGAGTATTAACTCGTAATTGCTAGAAAAAAAGTCGTAATTGTGAGATAAAAAGTCACATTTGCGAGTTATTAAGTCAGAATTGTGAGATATAAACTTGCAATTCTAAAAAATAAATTCACAATTCTGGGAAATAAAGCAAGAATTGTGTGATATAAACTCACAATTGCGAGTTATTAAGTCAGAATTGTGAGACACAATTCTGAGAAATAAAGCCGGAATTGTGAAAGTGAGAAAATTTGCATGATGCTCTTTGAAAGAGACTTTTGAAAGAGACTTTGATCTTTGATGAAAAGGTGCTTTGCATAAACTTGCAATTACGAGAAAAAACTTAATTGTGAGACAAAAAGTCACAATTGCGAGTTAAGTCAGAATTGTGAGATAAAAAGTCGCAATTACTAAGTTATAAAAGTTATGAAGTAAAGAAATAAAAGTCAGAATTGTGTGATATAAATTCACAATTCTGAGAAATAATGTCATATAAACTTGCAATTGCAAGAAAATATTTCATTATTGTAAGATATAAATTCGCAATTATGAGAAATAAAGTCAGAATTGTGATATAAACTTGCAACTGCAAGAAAAAAAGTCAAAATTGTGAGATAAAAAGTTGCAATTCTGAGAATTGAAGTCAGAATTTTGTGATATAAACTCGCAATTGCAAGAAAAAATATTGTAACTGTGAGATAAAAAGTCGTAATTGCGAGTTATAAAGTCAGAATTGCGAGTATAAACTTGCAATTCTGAGACATAAATTTAGAATTGTGTATTATAAACTCGCAATTTCTGATAAATGAAGTCAGAATTTTGTGAAATAAACTTGCAATTTTGTGAATATATCAGTCTTTTTTATCTTCAGAAATGGACTTTATAACTTGCATTTGCAAATTTTTATTTCACAATTCAGAAAAAAAGGTCATAATTGCAAGTTTATACCGCAATTCTGACTTTATATCTAGAAATTCTGTCTTTATAACTCATAATTGCGTTTATATCTCACAGTTTCAAAAACAAAAAGTCAGAATTGCGAGATGTAAACACTTAATTGAAAAAAAAAGTCAGAATTGTGAGATAAAAAGTTGTAATTACCTTTTTTTATTTTTTATTCAGTGGCAGAAACAGGCTTGAACAGGATAGGCAAATGTGAGCTAAAATAAGATACTGTATCCAACAATGAAAACTCCAGTTTCCAGTTTTCAGCCCACTGGAAAATTTCTTTAAGGCATTTAAACTGACTACAAGGTGTTTTGAAAGGCCTGTATTTCTGTCCCTTACAGTCTTGTTTTCATTCACGTCAAATAAAATATTCTATCTATTCTGACTAAAGTCCATTTAATCCCCTTGTGGAAAAAGTTTCTTGTGGGAAAATTTCAGCCAGCTTTAGGAGGTTTTGCTGTTCTTCTTATGACATTTTTAGAAAAGTTCATCTTGCAAAGACACACACGCATACTTATTTGAATGAGGATATACCCTACAATTTCTCTGTTTTTATATAGAGCTATAGACCAGTGTCACTATTGTTAATTAAAACTAAAGCCATTACAACATTTTTTGTTAGATAGTAAAAAAAAAAAAAAAACATGTATAAAATGTATTTTCAGTATTTGTATTTTTCCCCCAATTTGAGTACTTTGTTACTTCTTTGTAGCATAAAATAAAATAAAATAAAATAAAATAAAATAAAATAATCCTTAAATAAAATAAAAGACCTTGCATTTTACAAATTTGAAAAATCAGCAACTAACTAAAATAGGTTGAAGTTGAAGTACTAAAATAATTAAAATTTAAGGTTTAAGTACGAAAATTATTACAATTTAAATGTAAATAAAAATAATTATATGTTACTATATATTACTGTATAATGTATATTATTATTAATAAAGTTGTTAAACTTAAATTTCAAAATAATTTCTTAATAATGTATTAAATATACATAACGTATAAAATTAATATATAAAATATCCAAATATATAAATATATGAAAATAAAAAATATAATTTCATATTTAAGTGTAATAATGTAATTCTTATAATAATGTAATTTAACACTATTAAGCCTTAACTTCCAGTGTTTCATATATATAATATATATATATATATATTCCACAGTGTTCATATAAGGCTCCTGTAGGGCACATGAACTTTACTTCAGTGTTGTTTCAGGGGGAAAGGGGTTTTTGTGCTGACAATGAGAATATGATGACCTTCCTGTTTGATCTGCTCAACAAATATTTCTCTTTGTGTCCTGTGATCAATGACACCTTCACACACACACACACACACACACACACACACACACACACACACACACACACACACACACACACACACACACACACATACACGACTATTTCTCATGTCTGTCTCCTCTTTCATCTGCTCTCATTATTGCCAGCATGCTGTTTCTTCTCACACCTCTCTGTCTCTTTCTGTCTTTCCACCCACAGCGAAACATCCATAAGTCACGAGTGATTCTGATACGTCCAAACACAACCTTCATCACCCACAGCAGTGTTTTAATATTAAACGAATCCGTCCTACGTAAAATCCTACAATATCTGCACTTTTCACTGATGATTGGAAATACTGAAAAAAATGTGGCTCAGAAATTAATAGTGAAATTCACAAATAATCGCAAAGAATCTGCACGTAATAAATTGATTTTTTTAAAGTATTTTTTTGTAAAACATACCTGAATAATCTTTATTTACAACTACAAAAACTACAAAAAGGGTTCAAAGTTAATAATAATTAAACTAATACAACTAATAAAAAATGTTACTTGAACTATAATGAATGTAAACTGAAATAAAATAATTTTTCCAAGGTTTTTCCAATTTTTCATTGCGTTTACTAAATGTACATTAATCTGTGTACTTTTAAAGCCTTAGATTTTAATATATAATTTATACTTTTATATTTTATACTGGTGTTATTTTCATTTTAGTTAAAGGTTTTAGATTTTTTGGTAGTTTGTCATTTTTATTTATTTTTTATTTTTTAACATATATTATTCTTCTATAAACCTTTATTATTATTATTTAGTTCGAGATTTTGGCTGGTTTTGACATTTAAAAAAAATATTTTATTAATAGTGTATTCCTATAATTTTGTGTAGTTTGTCATTATATATATATATATATATAATGACAAACTACACAAAATTATAGGAATACAATATTAATAAAATATTTTTTATATATATATATATATATTAGTCTTCTATAAACGTTTTATTAATTTTATTTAGTTTTACATTTTGGGTAGTTTGTCAATTAATTTTTAGTATATATATTTTATATATTAAACTTTTTTATATACATATATATATATAATATACATATAATATATATACTAAACTTTTTAATATTTTTATTTAAATTTTACATTTTTCAATAGTTTGTCATTTTAATTTTTTGGCAAATATGTATATATATTATATGACTATAAACTTTGTATTAATTTTATTTCAGATTTAGTTAGGGGCCAAGCACCGAAGGTGCGGCGGCACCTATTGTATCCGTTGGCGTTATTCTTCTTCTTCCTCTTCCGCCGCAAGTCTATGGCAGCCCATAGAACCACTTGCGGGAAAATTGTATAATTTTGCACACAGAGGACAGACCCAACATTAACCATAGCAAGTTTGGAGTCTCTAACTCAAACTCTCTAGCGCCACCACTTGTCCAAACTTTCAAAAGATTTATGCTAATAACGTTTGAACCGTAAGCCACACAACAAAATTTTTTTCCTCTGATTCCTTGGCTTATGCCGAGTCGAATGGACACCAAAATTCAAAAATCGTAAGGTTTAGTTTTTTCGCTATTCTCAATTGTTCGTAAAACCTACTTTTTCGAACTCATCCTAGGCCGTTGCACCGATTGTCACAAAAATTGATCCAGATCATCTTCAGACCATGCTGGCAAAAAGTTATGGAATTCAAGTCGATTCATCCAGCCGTTCACGAATAACACGTGAAAGAATTCTACGAAAAGCTAGCAAAAATCAATGTGAGGCTATATCTCCATAACAGTTTGGCATATTCACACCAAACTTGGTGTGTGTTATAACAAGCATGACCTGAGGCTACCTGTAGTGTTTCCGCGCAGTGCCCCCTAGTGGTCAGGAGATACGAAAAATGGCTATTTTTCTTTATAACATCTGAATGATTTGTCCAAAAATCACAAAACTAGTCTCTTTAGATTCGGTGTGTCATACCGAGTCGAACCATATCCAATTTTCCCATGTCAGCCATTTTGGGTGTAGGCCATTTTGAATTTAGCTGAAAATGCTGTATCTTGAGAACGGATTAGCGTATTCGACATTAATTACAACAATGTTCGGCACCATGCCCTGAATGTACATAAAAATTTTGGGGCCAGCGCCACCTTGAGGTCAAAAGTTATAACGAACTTTCGAAAAATGCTAATAACTTATGTGAAATATGGTTTATTGTAATGAAAGTGATCTCAAAATATTCCTTGGGTCAGGCCGAGAACATTGATACCAATTATGCCAAAATTGGCATAACTTCCTGTCCGCCATTTTGATTAATGTAGAAAACCTACTTTTTCGAACTCCACCTAGACTGTTAGTCTGATTTTCACCAAATTTGACTCGGATCATCTTCAGACCATGCTGACAAAAAGTTATGGATTTAGTGTCGATATTCGAAACCGTTTTCATTAAACGCATCAACAAATTTGCTGAAAAGATGCCAAAGCACATCTGAAGCTGTATCTCTGCAAAGCTTTGAGATATTTGCACCAAATTTTGTATGTGGCATTACCACCTCACAGTGATTACACCACATCAATTTGGTAACAGCGCCACCTATTGGTCAAGAGTAATAAACCATTCATTAACTATCAATTATAAATTGTCCAAAAATGCTAATAACTGTAGATAGCATTAGCCTATTGTAATGAAATATTGAAAATATTCCTTGGGTCATGCCGACAACATAGATACCAAATATGCCACAGTTGGTCAAACTTCCTGTCCGCCATTTTGATTTATGTTGAAAACCTACTTTTTCGAACTAGTCCTAGACCGTTAATCCGATTTTCACCAAAATCGAGTCAGATCATCTTCAGACTGTGCTGACAAAAAGTTATGGATTTCATGTTGATAGATGAGACCGTTTTCATACAGCGCCTCTACAAATTTTCGACTTGATGCCAAAATGATTCTGAGGCTTTATCTCTGCAAAGCTTTGACATAAAGACACCAAACTTTGTGTGTGCCTTTGTCACCTCACACTAAACACACCACATCGATTTGATGACAGCGCCACCTGTTGGTGAAACGTAATAAGCCATTAAATCATATCAGTAGGCGTTCTACATAATTTTAATGTCGTTTTGACTAAAATCATCCTGAAATGGCTTCTTTTTACTTATTGTTGCAGTTGGTCTGCTGTTCCTGCCATTCTTAGCTCCTCATTTTCCCCTTTGAATGCTTGGCCCCGTAATTGCTGCTTGCAGCTATATTTTTAGTTATTTTAGTACATTAGGCTAAGCTAAACTAAAAGAAAATGACAAATGGTGTCTTGTCAACTAGCTGAAATGAGTTCCTTCAGCTATTTCATCTATTTTATGTCAAGGAACAAAAATGTTTCTTATGGTTCACAGAGTTTTAAAAATACACATAGTTAAATCTTTACACCTGACCCAGGATCAGTGTGCAACAGGACAATAATGAACCCAGTGTTAAAAATGACAGTGGATGAGCTATTTCAAGTGTAAAAGCCTCTAAATTGATGACAGTTCTGAAGGAGACAAATGCGCACAGGACGATCCCGGCACGCGGGCGGCGAGGAGAGCTGTGTACGTGGGCATTATCAGTGGCAGATGGTATCACTGGCGGACGATGGCACACAGATGGTCCAGGTATCGGGTCGGGTGCCAGGGGCCCGCTGGGGAACAGGTCCATAAGATGGATCAGGCTGTCTGGGGCCAGACAAAAGCATGAAACAGGGTCAATACGAATGCTCTCTCTCTCATTCTTCCATCCTCCACCACTCTTATATATGTCTTTCTTTCTCTTGAGACATGGAATGGGCTTTTTTTTGGAGGGAGCGAAGGAGGAGGCAACACCTCTCCACAAATTTATCTTGGTCGAGCACCAAGTCTATTTTTTTTTTAAACTGTCATAGCCATTACAAGCTCAAGACAAATGAACTTTTGTGCTCCACGGAGCCTGAAGGAGCATTTGTGATGAATCAAACAGAAAAGGTGGCTGAGGACTTCACAATTCTTTATGTAGGACATGGAGAAACTTTAAATACTTATTGTGTTTAATTATGCACAATGTTTCTGAGATCATAGTCTAAAATAAAATTGAAAATAAAATAAAATAAAATAAAACAGCTTTATATTAAAAATCTTTTTTTTCATGTACTCATTAAAATAATACAAATACAATCAAATAAAATAATAGCAAAATAAAATAAAATAAATAGCTATATTAACATTTTGGTCAACAATAAAAATAAATAAAAAGTTAAATTTAGTCTAAAAAATATTAAAAATGAGATTAAATAAAACAATTTCTCTTGTCCAATTTGTAGTCATGTAATTGTTTAAAAATGTTTAAAAATCAATTTGTATTTGTATTTAAAAATCTATAAAATAAAATTCAATAAATAAAATAAAAATAAAATAAAATAAAATTAAATTAAATTAAACAAACCTATATTATACGATATTAACATTTTGGCCAACAATAAAAATAAATAAATAAAAAGTTTTTTTTTCTAAATAAATAAATATTAAAAATGTATTAGATTAATTGAAATAAATAAAATAAAATAAAATAAAACAGCTCTATATATATATATATATATATAAATCAATTTACTCATCAAAATTATTTCAAAATCAATCAATCAAAAAAAATGTATAAATAAAACAGCTAAATTAAATAAAATATTTTCATGTACTTATTAAAATGATTTAAAAATCAATTAATCAATCAATAAAAAAATATTATTTTATAATAATAAAAAATTTAAATATAAAATAAAATACAGCTAAATAAACAGCTAAATAGCTAAAATAAACTAAAATAAAATAACTTATTTTACAGAATGGACAAATAATAAAATAAAATAATAAATAAAATAAAATAATAAAAAAGCTATATTAACATTTTGGCCAACAACACAAATAAACTAAAAGTTTTTTTGTTTAAATAGATTTTTTTGTTTAAATAAATAAACATTAAAAATGTAATTAATTGAAACCATTTCTCTTATCCTAAATTGTAGTCATGTATTTGTAAAAAAAGAAAAAAGCCTTTCCATTTAGTCATTCAAATAATTTAACAATCATTCAGTCAATGAAAAAACAACAACAATAAAAATAACATTTAATTAAATAAAATAATCATGTCTCCAGATCAGAAAAATATTATGGAAAGGAAAAAATGTCCAATTACATTTTTAACTTCCCAATACAATAAATGCAAGTCTTTTCTTTTAAATGCACAGCTTCAATTTCCATAAAAACAGTTGAAGAAATATTAATTAATCTTTTCCATTTGTAAAAATGAGGATTCTCTCTTTCAAATTCTGCCAAAGCTTAAAACTATACTGCAAATGAAAACAACAATGTATTTTCCAGAATGGACAAAGACTCTGGGCATTAAATTTAGTGAAAGCAGAGGACGAATGATGCAGGAGGGACATTAATCTCCTGCTGTTTGTCCGTGAGGATTATGAAGACCTGTACAGACCTATAGATGGAGGGAATATTGCTGTCTGTAGCAGAAATCAGATTTATTCCTGTACTTTATCCACTGATCGTGTCGTGGCAACAGTGAAGCTCTTTATAATGTTCTTTTAGTACTGGAGTGAGAGCGCTGAATGGCCTGTGAGATTTCCATAGCAAACTAAATGAGCCGCAGTTACTCTTTTATCATGTCAGACCTCTGGAGAAACACATACTCCAACTATAAACCAACAACAATAAAATAAAATAAAATAAAATAAAATAAAATAAAATAAAATAATAAAATAATAAAATAAAATAAAATAAAATAAAATAAAATAAAATAAAATAAAATAAAATAAAATAAAACTATGTCCACATTTTGGCCAGTAAGAACAGAATTAGTTTAATATTATTATTATTTTTGTAAAAAAAAAAAAAAAAAAAATCTACATTTTGAATGAATAATAAAAAATATTTTTTTTCTATTTTGTCTGAATAAATAAATATAATACAACAAGTGATTAACAATTATTATCATTATAATATCAACAATTATTACATCATTATAATATGTACTATAGGATTTTTTCCCCAAATTGTGATCATGTATGTTTAAAAAAATATTTTAATTTACTAAAATAAAATAAAATAAAATTGGCCAATAAGAACAGAATTATTTTAATATAATTGTAATATATTAACTTAAAATGCTAATATAAAAAAATAATTAAATAAAAAAACTGAAAAAACAAAACAAATTGTTTTCATGTTATGGCTAAACAGAAAACAAAACCCTTGCATTTTGAATAAATAATACAAAAAATAGTTTTTATATTTTGTCTGAATAAATAAATAAAATAAAAACAAGTGAATTATCACATCATTATAATGCACAGTATAGAAAAAAAATCGAATTGCAAACATCTCCAAATTATAGTCATATATGTTTAAATAAAGTATAAAATAAAATAAAATAAAAATAGTGACATTATAAAAATTTAGTACCAACATTTTAGATTTTAAATTCAAAATAATACAAAATAACATAAAAAATGATAAAAAAGGGAATAAAGATATATATATATATATATATATATATATATATATATATATATACACACACACACACACACACACACACACACACACACACACACACACACTGTCTTAACTTAAATTCACAATAATAAAATAAAATAAAACAAAATAAATTAAAACGATTTTCTCTTTTCAAATAGTCTAAAAATGAAAACAACAATGTATTTTACAGAATGGATAAATAATGAGATAAAATAAATTAAAATAAAATAAAAAATTGTTTTAATTAAATTAAAGTTTTTTTTTCTTTGAATCAGTTCATTTTTAATTATTCACAATCAAATTCATCTGCATCAAAATTTATTATAAAAATCTTTTTAGTCCTCACATACAAACAGCATCTGCTTTTATCATGTCAGGACTCTGGAGAACCACACAATTCAACCATAAACCAACAGCTTAATTAAATGCATTACATTAAAGGAAGTTTGAGAGCCGTGGTTTGTGGTAGTTCTCTTATGACGACCAATGTCTGCTGTTATTTTACACATGCAAAGCAATAAAACACACACTCACTCACTCTTGGCTTTAATCAAGTTTCCATCTGATGACCCGTGTGCATCTCTACCTCCTGTCGGTGGATATTAAACACCCTCGGCTGACCGGCCGCAGCTGGCAGGAAAAGAGAGGTCATGGGTCACTGTCTGTGACCTTTGACCTCACATTCTGTCTTCTCCACAGCACAAAATAGAGTTACATCTGGCTCAGATCCCCTTCTGATTATTTCAGCTGTTTTATTGAAAAATGTGCATCTGATCACTTAGTACAAGCACTCCTCTCCTCAAAAAGTACAAAAATCATCTATAAAACCTACAAAAATACAGAAGACAGAAGTGTTTGTTTATCCTCTGGTGATCATGAATGTCAAAAAGCCTTTCGTCTTTGTGTTCTCAATAATCCTTTAGTACATTCAAGGTTGTTTAGCATTATAATAGAACTATACTTAATATGCAAATGACCAGGAGGATGAAGGATTTTCTCAGAGGACTTGAGGAATCTTCACATCTGCATCACATTACTGTTGCTGAGAGGTTTTCAAAGAGGCACATTGCTGCACACATACTGTACATATTATTTTTTACACTTAATTATGTCATAATGACAAGATGTTATGTTGTTTAAACAACATATTTTCTCATAATATTGTGTGATAAGGCTAAATAAACCATTTGAAATACTGATGTTTATTATCAAGTTCAACCATGTTGAACTTGTTAATGACACATTATCTTATTATATCTAAAAATATGCTCATGACATCTCATTATTATAAGAAAATTTCATTTTAATAATACAAATATGTAGTTTAAACAACATAGCGTCTAGTTATTAAAATGCAATATATTTAAATTATATTCAATTGTATAAGTATCGTATTTCAGCTGTTCATCAGTTATTATTGTTAACCAAACAAATTGAACATTGAAATAAAGCTGAAATAAATAATTAAATATCAGATGAATGTTTTTTAATCTTTTTGAAGATTTTTTAAACTACTGCTAAAAGTAAAATTTTATTTAAATACATTTAAACTTTAAATACATTTAAATACAGTCAAAATTATATTAAAATTGATTTAAACATATTCGATTTAATTAAAATATATTTAATTTAATCTAACTTAGTTATGCATTTAGTTATTAAAATTGCATAAGTATTGTATAGCATTGTATAAATGTTATTATTTTATTATTGTTAAACAAAAAAAAAGATAATTGTTTTTGAAATCAAGCTGAAATAGATAAATACTTAAATTAAAAGTAATTTAATAAATAAAAATTAGATTAAATTTTTTAAGTACTACTAAAAATAAAATGATAGAAAGCTAAATATGATTGTTAAAAAATAACAATCAAGGAACTAATAAAAAAAAAAAACTAAATTACTAAAATGAAAACTTATAAAATGAAAATATTATTTTAATGAGACAAATACATAGTTTTAACAATGTAGCATCTAGTTATTAAAATAAAATAAATTTAAATTAATTAAATTGTAATGAAAATTAAAATGTAAATTGTTAATCGAAACAAAGCTGGAATGAATGAATGAATGAATGATTTTTTAAAAATAATAATAATTTAATAAATAAACATGAGATAAATGTTTTAAATTTAGATTTTTTTGTTGAAACTTTTTTTAAACTACTATTAAAAGTGAAAATTAAAAAAGCTAAAACTGAAAATAAATGCTTATTCAAAATATTTACTTAATGTTTTTCTGACATGATATGTTATTATTCTAAGAAAATGTGCTGTTTTAATGACATAATCTTGTTATTTTCATTATTATGAGAAAACAAATAGATAGTTTTAACAACATAGCATCTAGTTATTAAAAGAAAATATATTTAAATTAATTAAATTGTATAAGAATCATATAGCATTGTATAAAAAAGTTCATCAGTGTTATTACTGTTAATTAAAAAAAAGTTTTTGTTAATTGAAATAAATCTGAAATAAATAAATACATAACTGATCATTTAATCAATAAATATAAATTAAATTTTGTTTTTGAAAATTATTTTATTTTTTTAACTTTGATTTGTTTAATTTGAATAAGGAGTTTAATAAACACATATCACATTGTAATAAATACAAAAAATACATAAATAAAAAAAATATTTATTTTTTGAAGATTGCTTTTAAACTACTACTAAAAGTAAAATGAAAAAGCGAAAACAAGAACTAAAAAAGACAAAATTACTAAAACTCACTAACTAAAATAGAAACTAAAAATAGAAACTAATTCAAAATATTTAGCTACTTGTAATGATTTTTGATTCATCATGTGACTTCCTTTTTTACCACCAGTGTTTTTAAGGTGGTTACTATAATTTTTATTAATAAATGATCATTTTTTGTTATGTAAATTTAAATGTAATTCATAACAGCTCAAATATTGCAACTGTATTCTTTATGGTAAGAATTCTAGCAAACAAAGCTGTCTGTTTTTACTATAACTTCAGATTTTCTTTCCCAGTGTATCTCAATACCAACACTAAGGTTTTTCTACAGTATACCGTCACTGTAACACAAGACTGCACATTAAGTATACAACATGACCATGTTTTTGCCAAGCATTGATGCATTTGCATACTAGCTTAGAGCGTGCTTCTGTCCTTACATTGTTTGGGAAATCTGCCTTACAAATGACTTACGTTTGTACAATATGTAGTAGTCTCTGCACATTAAACCAAAAAACACAAACACACTTCTGCTTAAGGCTCGCATTTCCAATTGACAGCATTGCATATATGTATGCAGTGTCAAAGTGCTTGTGAATCAGACAGGTCAAATGATTCAGAAGGAAATGTGTCAGTGAATGAAAAGCCTCAAGCCTGATTTCAAAGCTGACTGAGTGTGTTTCTACACGTTTGCAAGTGAACACACCTGCAGAGATTCCCAAACAAAGCCCGAGGAGGATCTGACAGTGTTGCAGGAGTCTCAGCGGGGAAGAACATCCCATCGCATCTTCATTAGAGATGGTTCAAACCCTCTCTGACACTGTATGACAGATCAGGAACGCTGATTATGCATGCCATCATTGCACTGTGCACATATAACATGACACACACACATCATGTGACATAAGCATGATATCTTGCATCTCAAATGCTGTCATCTTCATATGCAAAAAGAAAGGGTAGAAATTACATGAAATAAACGGTTTTATAAATCGAGATTATTCAACCCCCAGAGACAAACAGAATTACAAATACAAGCTTTTCTGTAGATCTAGGACTTTATAAAAATTGCACCTACAACAGTTTACTAGCATATTAAAAGTGATAATGTCTGTTCTGTAGTATATACAGTTTATATTTATATAACGCGTGGTGGTGTGTTGTCGTGGTGGAGTGCTGTTTTGTGCACCTGCATCTTCACAGAGCCACAGAACAGTTATGTAAACACATATGACATAAATGAACATGTCATGTTTACATTATATAGTCACATAAACAAACACCAACACTGTCTGAGATGCATATGATGAGAAGTGAACAACATGAGCACACAGAACACATTTATTTACATATGAAAATACTATTAATAGTGGTCATGTTTTATATCATTTTGAGTTGGATTGTGAAACTGATATCTGCTTAGACTTATTTTTGTGTCAATAAATATTTTTGTTAAAATAAATAAATAAAATGTATGTCAGACAAGAAAAAAAAATGAAATTAATAAGGTAAAATTTTTCTACACTCTACACACTTCTACAAAAAAAGAAAAGAAATCTTATAAATATGGTAGCAACATTTTAGGTTTTACAGTCTTAATTAAAAAAAATAAATTGTTGTGCTATTATTCATACAATGTATAATTAATGCATTAAAATAAAGTGTAATATTATAAAGCATTTGAGAAACTGTTCTGTGGTATATACAATATATAATTATATAACGTGTGGTGGTGTGTTGTTATGGTGGAAAAAAATATGAAAAGATATATGAAAATTAATAAGGAAAAAATTCAATTTTTCTACACTGTACCAAAAAAAAAAAAAAAAATACAGAAAAAAAGAAAAGAAAAACCAGTGACGTTTTATAAATATGGTAGCAACATTTTAGGTTTTACAGTCTTAATAAAATAAAATAAAATAAAATTAATTAAAATTAAATAAAATTAAATAATTAAATTAAATTAAATTAAATTAAATTAAATTAAATTAAATTAAATTAAATTAAATTAAATTAAATTAACTTAAATGTCAGACCAGACAAATTTATGAAAAGGAATAAAGTAAAAATATATTTTTCTACACTGCAAAAAAAAAGAAAATTAATTAATTAAAACTAATTAATAAAAAAAAAGAGAGAGAAAGAAAAATCAGTGACATTTTATAAATATGATAGCAACATTTTAGGTTTTACAGTCTTAATAAAAAAAAGAATAAAGTTTCTGTTTAATAAATTAATATTTCAATTGACAAAGGATGCATTCAATTTACTGAAAGTTACAGTAAAGACATTTATAATGTTAAAAAAATTATATTTCTAATAAATGCAGATCGTTTAAACTTTCCATTAATCAAATTCTGAAAAACACAGTGGTTTCCACAAAAATATGAAACAGCTCATCAGAAATGTTTATTGAGCAACAAATGATTTCTGAAGGATCATGTGGCACTGAAGACTGGATTAATGATGCTGATAATTCAGCTTTGCAACACAAAAATAAATTACATTTTACAGTATATTCACATAGAATACTGTTTTTTGCAATTGTAATAATATTTCACAATATTACTGTTTTTAATTGTATTTTTCATTTAAAAAAATGCAGCCTTGGTGAGCAGAAGTTTCAAACGTCTTAAAAGTAGTATAATAATAATAATAATAATAATACATAACAATGCATTAAGCCACAAAGTCACACATTAATATTAAGAATGCAAAAATAAATTAAAAAAATTGTTTAAAAAAATAAACAGTTTGTTTTAATAAGACTTATATGTATAAATATGCATGTATAAATACATAAACAATAATAAAATAAAACAATAAATATCTCAATTGCAGTTAAACCAATTAAATAAAACAATTAAGACTTACCAACATTTGAAGTGTTCTTGAGGAGGAAGAGGAAGACGGCTCATATTTCCTGTTTGTGTCTCTCTTTCTCTCTCATCTCAGTCAGACAGGCGTCTAGGGTTACAGGAAGGAAATGAGCCTCATGTTCAATGTTAAATAATGGCTTTCAGAATCAAACAAATCAATGTTTTCTCTCTGTGACCCCATAAACGTGCAGGATATTTTTGAGTGTGTCAGAGCTGTCAGATGATGATAATGATGAGGAAACAATGAATATTTAGAAATTTCGCTGTCTATTATCACTGCGATTATCACCATATTATTTCATGCATTAGCCAATATGTTATGACAGTTATCATTTGTATAACTACATTTTCTAAAGATGAAAACTACATTTACTAAATCAGTTCAAAGGTTGCTAGAATGTTCTGGGTGGTTGCTAGGTGGTTACTTGATCTCTAGAGTTTTTCACCCATTGCATCATTCTTTCAGGGAAAAAATGTGTGTTGATATCTTTTTTCTCTCAAAAAACATGATTTAAGTTGCATGACAAGTTACACGTCAATGTTTATTATCAATAATAAAACCAACAGTGATGCTGATGCAAGAAATGTTTTTTTTAATAATATAAAGGTGTGGATCAAGCATGCAAAAAAAATTATTTTCTTACTCAGAATTTTTTCTTGTTATGCAGTGCAAATATCTAGGCAAAATAAATACTTATATACTTATATCTACCATTTTTTTCTGAAGAAATGTATCAAAATCAAGCAAGTTTAGGCTGAAGTTAAAGAATAAAACTAAAAAGAAGATGACTTAAAATACATCATACTTATTCAGGACACTGAAAGAAGATGACTTGAAATATATAGAGCCTTTGTTTTTCGGAAGAAATGTATCAAAATCAAGCAAGTTTAAGCTTAAAACTAAAAAGAAGATGACTTGAAATATATCACACTTTTTTCAGAAAACTGAAAGAAAATGACTGGCAACATATCTAGCCCTTTTTTTTCTAAAAAAATGTATCAAAATCAAGCAAGTTTAAGCTTAAAACTAAAAAGAAGTTGACTTGAAATATATCATACTTTTTCCAGAAAACTGAAAGAAAATGACTGGAAACATATCTAGCTTTATTTCTGTAATATGCATCAAGTCAAGTCAAGTCAAGTCACCTTTATTTATATAGCGCTTTTAACAATACAAATTGTGTCAAAGTATTTAAACAGCACAATAGTGTGTAAGTAACGCATTATTGTAAATAATCAATTTTCAGTAAAAGGCAGGTAATCAATGAATTCAGTGATATCATCGTCAGCTCAGTTCAAATAGTATACGATATCGCTGGAAAGTGTCCCCAACTAAGCAAGCCAGAGGCGACAGCGGCAAGGAACCAAAACTCCACAGGTGACAGAGATGGAGAAAAAAACCTTGGGAGAAACCAGGCTCAGTCGGGAGACCAGTTCTCCTCTGGCCAGACGAAACCAGCAGTTTGTACCAATGTCTGATTGTAGAGAACTCATCAGGATCCTGTGGTGTAGCGCCGATGGCCGTGTAGGTTGGCTTTAGTGACATTCATGGCTATTGAAGTCATCTCCAGGTGGTGATCCATGATCTAAGCTGGTGCGGACTGGATCCGGGGGACTGGAGTGACCATCTGATCCAGATACAGGCTGGGTCTGGTGGCTACGGTGACCTCGGAATAAGAATGAAACAGACTAATATTAGCGTAGATGCCATTCTTTTTACGATGCAACGAGATGCATCAGATGTTATGGGAGGTGTTTTCGGTTCCGGTTGACCTAATTAATGCAGCCTAGCAATCCTTTAACGGATTTGAGTTATAGGAATGTGTTAATGATTTTATGTGTAAGCCAGGTTAAAGAGATGTGTCTTTAATCTAGATTTAAACTGACAGATTGTGTCTGTCTCCCGAACAGTGTTTGGTAGATTGTTCCAGAGTTTAGGCGCTAGATAAGAAAATGATCTGCCGCCCGCAGTTGATTTTGATATTCTAGGTATTATCAAATTGCCAGAATTTTGAGAACGCAGCGGACGTGAGGGACTACAATGCGATAGAAGCTCGCTCAAGTACTGAGGAGCTAAACCATTGAGGGCTTTATAAGTAATTAGTACGATTTTGAAATCTATACGATGTTTAATAGCAGTGCTGACAGAACCGGGCTAATATGGTCATACTTTCTGGTTCTAGTAAGAACTCTAGCTGCTGCATTTTGGACCAGCTGGAGTTTGTTTATTAAGCGTGCAGAACAACCACCCAATAAAGCATTACAATAATCTATCCTTGAGGTCATGAACGCATGAATTAATGTTTCAGCATTTGACATTGATAGCATCAAAATCAAGCACGTTGAAGCTTTAAACTAAAAAGAAGATGACTTGAAAATATATCATACTTTTTTCAGAAAACTGAAAGAAGATGACTTGAAATACATCTAGCCTCGTCTGAAAAAATGTTTAAAAATCAAGCAAGATGAAGCCTAAAACTTAAAAAAATTGTCAGTGGAATCAGATAAATAAGCTTAATTTAAAAGGACAACATTGACAGCAAAAACCCACCTAATTTTTTAGAAAACAAAATATTTTGCTTCTTCCGTAAATGTGTCTTGCATTACAAATGTGAAAAAAACAAGCCAAAAATACTTTTTAATTCATTTTTTTGCAGTGTACAGTAACAAAATCCTCTTTCTGACATCTAGTACTCTGAAGAAAAACCTCCAAAGAGCATAAAAGCTTTTATAATCAGACTTGTGACCTTGTGCCACAAATGTACTGTATTCTGAGCCGTATCTGCTAGCCTGAGTAAGATATTTCACTGAAACCCCCATCCATCAAAGAGATCAGGATCTGGCCATCACAGTACACACAAACACAATGACAACATTTATAATCCATCGTAAATAGGTGAGCTCACACAGTCAGTCTTTCCCTCGGTTTGACTTTCACCTTCTCTCACTTTCACTTCCACCGTCATCAGGGATACTTTGAGACGCTTGTCTGGAGACCCTGTATCTGTCCATCCATCTAATGGGCTTTCGTCGCTAATTCTGTTTGATAACATGCATCTTATAAAAGAAACATATGGTATTATTTTAAATTAGGGGACACATATTTAATATTAACCAGGACTTTTCCTTCCAAAAACTCCTAATTTGCTGCTTAATATTAGTTAGTTGTGAAGTTTAGGTACGAGGTACTGTAGGTTTAGAGGATCTAAAATATGGTCATGCAGAATGAGACATTATTAATTCATGTGCTTTACTAATAAACAAAAATATGCTATTAATATGCATGCTAATAACAAATTAGTTAATAGCGAGTATAGGTTGTTAAAATAAAGTGTTACCAAATCTATTTATAGTATTATAAATATACTATGTGAACCTGGACCACAAAACCAGTCATAAGGGTCAATTTGTTTAACATTAAGATACATCTCAAATCTGAGCAAACAAGGTTTCCATTTGTGAATGGTTTGTTAGAATAGGATACAACTGAGATTGGAAATCTGGAATTAAAATGTTGAGAAAATCGCCTTTAAAGTAGTCTAAATGAAGTTCTTAGCAATGCATATTACTAATCAAAAATTAAGTTTTGATATATTTATGGTTTACAAATTTACAAAATATCTTCAAGGAACATGATCTTTATTTAATATCCTAATAATTTTTGTCATAAAAGAAAAATCTATAGTTTTGACCCATACAATGTATTGTTGTTTATTGAAACAAATATACCCAAGCTACTTACGACTGGTTTTGTGGTCCAGATCACATATTATTAATAACATTGGCTAATTTGATGATAACATTGTAAATATTAAGAAAAATATTGATAAAAAATACGTTACAAAAATTTGATCACGCTAAGTCCAAAATTAATAACAAATACTGTCCATTAAGGGTTTGTTTGTTTTTTAAATCATATAAGTATCAGCTTTAATGCACTTAATAACAAATTAACAAATTACAGTTTTAATGACAAAAGCAAATATTCAAAATGTATAATTTAACCAATGAAGCAGGCGTGGCGAAATATGTTCAAATGCCCAATTTAATGTTAAAAATTATAAATATATATTTATATATAAAGGTCTTGACTTTAATGTTTTACTAATTTATTATTTAACTTGCAATTTGCAAAGGGTTAGGTTAGAAACTATGATCAAATATTAAATTTAATGTAAAAGAACTTAAATAATTAATTATATATAAACGTTGTGGCTTTAAGAACAAGAGAGACGAGAGAGATTCAAAATGTATCATATAACATACAATTTGCACAAGAGTGGTCAAATATGTTCAAATATTTCATTTAATGACATATATTTTAAATATATATTTCTAAAGGTTTGTTTAAATGACACAAAGAAGTATTCAAAAATGTATAATTTAGCTTACAATCTGCAAAGTGGTAAAATATGTTCAAATACTGAATTTAATTATTTGTCAAACTGCTTTATATGTATGTATGTATGTATGTGTATTGATTTGATTTGCTTATCTTTTTTCCTTTTCACAAAATCTCTAATTTTCTGTAGCTGTTTGCATGTAGTCAAACACCCACAGATGTAGCAGAAAACATTTGAATTCTGTGTTTGCATTTTCTTCTGTCACTGGTTATAATTCTAACCTTGAAATCAGGATTATGCATAAAATATTCAGAATCATTCATACATGTGAAAATGCCTTAAAGGATAACTGTTGCCAAAATGCAACCTGGGCTGTTTTTTTTTTTTTTTTTTTTTTACTGTAAACGAGACAAACTTATACCTAAAAGCATAATTACGACAAACGAGCCATTTTTAAGATTGACCGTGATTTCGTTTCGTGGTCAATGGCCGGTGAATGGGAGTACTAGGGGCATTACTTTGAGCGCATCAAAATCAATATTTTTACAACACTAAGAAGGCTCGACACACCATGAAACTTTGCTCGATGTATCGCCTGGGTCTCTACACATGAACTCGAGCATTGAGAACATTGTTTGTGTACACAGAGTTTACTAAAAAGAAAGGTTTTGAACAACTCACTTTCACTGTTTGAGTTTCCGCTCGCGGCCGTCTTGCCAGTCAAGAGGTGTCGATCTCCGAATGCGAGGATGGATAGCTCCTAAAGCATATTTCCATATAAATGCACGGCTAATTCATTGTTTTGTGAAAAACAAGTGAAAAACAATATTAAACTTCTAGTTGTAAAAAGAGCCTCATATAAGCCTAATATTTCGTCCTATGGAGTCCATTCATTCGCATTCGGAGATTGACACTTCTTGACTGGCAAGATGGCCACGAGCGGAAACTCAAACAGTGAAAGTGAGTTGTTCAAAAACTTTCTTTTTAGTAAACTCTGTGTACACAAACAATGTTCTCAATGCTGGAGTTCGAGCATTGAGAACATTGTTTGTTCTTCGAGCAAAGTTTCATGGTGTGTCGAGCCTTCTTATGGTGCGTTCACACCGCCCCAAACGTCAGCGTCAGTTGCAGCAAGATTACATGTAAAGTCTATGGTTGAGTCCGTCAGAGGTCCGTCAGAGGCTCTGTGGTGCATTGTGTGCGTTGGATCCGTCAACTTTTCAAGCGTTACCTGCGTTTCAAGCGTCAGCGCAGCAACTTTTGACGGACTTGACGCAGTGCGTCAACCAATCAGAGCGTCTCACTGTAGCGATGTCACCACACGTATCTTGAATGAAGCGGAAGCAGAAAAAATATAATTTTCAACAATGGAAAACAAAAGCTCATTGTAGCCGTCTGCAATCGCAGATAATTTTATGATCCGTCCTCGTTGTTGTATAAAGTTAGGAATGAAAAGGAACTTGGATGAAGATCGCTGAAGAGATCGGGATGTCGGGTAAGTTATCAAATCTTTTCTCAGTGTAATTATTTTCCATTTCGTTAGCTAGCGAAACTTGGTCATGAGAACATTCCAAAATGTCCAGTCCCTACTAGTTTGCCATGGTTTATTCGGGGGAAGAGTGCAAAAAGCGGTGGAGGAGTCCGAGGGACAGAGCGCAAGCATTGCACCAAAAAGCAAGCGTTGCAGGCTTCAACGTACATGCGTCAAACTAGATGCGTTGGGAGCGTTGCCTGACGCAGACAAACAGTGCGGTGTGAACAACCATTAGTGTTGTAAAAATATCGATTTTGATGCGCTCAAAGTAATGCCCCTAGTAATTCCATTCACCAGCCACTGACCACGAAACGAAATCATGGTCAATCTCAAAAACGGCTCGTTTGGTGTAATTATGCTTTTAGATATAAGTTTGTCTCATTTATATATACATATATACACTTTATAAAAAAGTGTGATAGCTTGAGCAAAACAGACACTATTTTTGAAATCAGCAGCCGGAATTAGAAAGAAACAAGTAGTGGATTTGATTCTGCAAATATGTGACCCTGGTCTTAAGTAGCACAGGTCAAAAATCATTAGGATGTTAAGTAAAGATCATGTTCCATGAAGATATTTTGTAAATTTCCCACTGTAAATATAGTAAAACTTAATTTTGGATTAGTAATATGCATTGCTAAGAAATTTATTTGGACAACTTTAAAGGTGATTTTCTCAGTATTTAGATCTTTTGCACCCTCAGATTCCTGATTTTCAAATAGTTGTATCTCAGCCAAATATTGTCCTATCCTAACAAACCCTGCATCAATATAAAGCTTATTCATTCATTATTTCATACCTTATTTTGATACCATCAACCTGGTCTTGATCTTGTTCTGGGTGTGTTTGTCAGGCATTTTTCACACCAAAGCATCTGGTCTGCAGTAAAAACACATGACGTTGTCAGTCGGGAGCAGGATGATTGCAGTATAGGCAAACATATCCGTCAGACGGCGTCATTGATCGCTCTCAGACTGATTCATTGATGGAAACCGACACAAACCAAATGCTGATGGAAGGAATTGGTCTGGAAAGGAACACAATGGATATTTGTTTGAGCATGTTTGTGTTTGTTTGCAACGGTGAACTCTGTGTCAGCATGTTTGAAGATCTTCACCTGAGATATTGCTTTCCATCATACATCTTTTTTCAACCCTTTGCTTTCATATTCTTTTTCTCCTCTCTCCTGCAGAATGAAGAGAGAATGTTAAAAAGTTTGCTCATGCAGGATAAAGGTTTAATACAAAAAAGTGACTTTAAGACATAAAAATGCAAAGCAATGGTGTAGTATAGACAACACATCTGGTTTGTGTAAAATATGCATTATTTGCATTCCCATAACTGCACGGTCTCATATTTGGGTTGTAGAAAGCTGGCCTCGCTGCCTTCTAATCTAATGCATTGTGCGCTTTCTTATAAACATCCTCCTTACAGAACAAATCAAATGATTTTATTCATAAAATAGGAATAATAATGGGATTTGTGGCAACACTCAGCAGGCTCTCAGGATTAACGGTGGAGCAGCACAGACGTGCATCTAATAAATAAAAAGCCCTTTTTCTAATTGAATTCTGCACAACTGGTCTATGTATTGATGTTGATTAAAGCCTTTACACTGATTAATGATCGTCTTTACCGTGGCTGAGCGTTCTGGGCACGAGTCGCTAAATCAAAGTTTTGATGAGGACATTGCTCAACAGACGATCCACATGTGCGGCTCGAATAATGCTCCAAAAACAATCAAACTAATTAATTATAGTGTCTCAATTCTCCCTGCTAAGAGCAGATGTTGTATGTCTGCAGTGAATTTAAAAAATATACATTTAGGTTTATACTGAAAACAAGTGAATAAGTTGTTTGTATGCTGATATTTCGGGTGCATTCTCTGACAACCAGTCACAATGCATATTACTGGGCTTATTGTCAATATTTAATCTATGCCTTTATCATTGCTTGTAAAAGCATTTTTGGTTCTGGTAAGATTTTATTTAATGTTTCTGAAAGAAGTCTCTTCTGTTCACTGAGGATGCATTTATTTGATCAAATACACAATAAAAATAGCAAAATATTATTATAATTTAAATAGCTATTTTCTATTTGAATATATTGTTCAAATCTAATTTATTTCTGTGATCAAACCTGAATTTTCAGCATCATTACTCCAGTCTTCAGTGTCACATGATCCTTTAGAAATCATTCTAATATGCTGATTTGCTGCAACAAACATTTCTGATTATTATAATAAAAAAAATTCTATAATTTTAATTAAAATAAAAAATATTTTTGTGGAAACTGTGATACATTTTGTTTTTCAGGATTCCTTGATGAATAGGATTTCAACAGCATTTATTTGAAATAAAACCCTTTTGTAACAATGTAAAACAAAACAAAAAATACTTATAAATAA